>NC_141149.1:29355736-29955736 GCF_053477565.2 Lygodium microphyllum
AATGGGGTTTGTTGACTATCAAGGGTCACATATTGATTGCTCCTTTGGCTAGCAAGACACATGTTGCAACTTAATTGCATGATTCATTTCTTATTATCTATGCTCTTCTTGGTTATATTTGTGATTGAGAGGAATTGATCTCCATTGAAAAAACAAAAGAGTGTTGATTGGATGCATGCCATGTTGGATGAGTACAATACTTGTAACGTGCTGCTCAAGCTTTCCTTGGCAGTATGTTTTTAGTAGCCCATCAAGAGATGTCTTAGGAAGTGCCATATGAGATTTTGATAAAACCCTCAAAGTTTTCTAACTAGTCTCGTGTTAACCTCAACATAAGAAGAAATCAGAAAAAAGCGAAAAAGTGCAAGTTGGGTCACCTAAAAGAGGTGGCCAGAAAGAAATCAGACACAAAGGAAGAAGCAACAAGGGAAACGGCCGAAAGTGCAAGGGCGGCCTCAAAAGCTAAGTCAAAGGCAGAAGTGCATTCCAAGCTCCCTCTGTGCAAATTGTAAAGGGTAGAAGGGCATGGATAAAGAGAGATAGCAACTAGAAGGGAATGGGAAAAGAGGACATTGCCATGATGGCTGGTCATGTAAAAAAAGGGGTTGGGTGCCCAAAGGGATGAGGGCTTTGTAATTAAACTCAAAAAGTGAATGAGAAGCTTATTCTTTGGTGTGTGGCAAAGAGGACTCTTCTTCTTCTCTCCTTCTCTTCTCTTGCTTGCTTGTGAGTGCTTGAGGGAGGAAGTGTGAGTGAGTGAGGGAGTGAGTGTGTGAGGGTGAGGGATCTTGGAGGTGAAGCCCTCCACCATCTCATCTCTTCTTCTTCTCTTCTCTTCTCTTCTTTCGTCTCGTGCGTAGCTATGGAGGATGGAGCTTGGAGGAAGAGGCTCGAGGATGCTTGAGCTTGCATCACAAATCCTAGAGCTATCGGAGTGCTTGAGAGAGGAAGCAACTCAATCGGGCACATCAAGGTAAGCTCACTACACTCATAGAGAGGGATAGCGCATCGGTTATGTGAGAGGTAGCCATTAGTGCTCGCTTGAAACACTTGAAGGAATTAGCGGTCCGTGGGTCTTGGTAGTTGAGCCCCATTACATTTTGGTTCCATTGCCGGGACAAGGGATTCAAGCTTGAGCGCTTGTATGCTTCAAATCGAGTGTCGAAGTAGGGTTCACTCCCGAACAGTTGGTGCTCTTTGTAGGTAGAAGATTTGGGAGTTTAATCTTCAAAACAAGTAATAATTTTGTGCTGTTGATGATTAGGCAAGTAGGAGGGAGCATTACAGTTTTTTGTTTTGAATTTTTGTTGCATTTAGAGTAGATTAGGACGGACCAATAATAGGAAAATAATAGGATTTTGTTGGTGTGAAATAGGCCAAACAGGGCACATGCCAGGGAAAAAGAGTGTTGGAAGGATTTACGTCACTAGGAGAATGATTGGAAAGGTCAAGCCACCTCGGGGAAGGGTTTATAACCCAAGAGGTCAAGGAAGAGCTCATATGCAACTGTTGCATTATGAGAGAGAGAGAGAGAGAGAGAGAGAGAGAGAGAGAGAGAGAGAGAGAGAGAGAGCTGCAGGTACAGGATGAATCAAGCATGCTGATTTCAAGCCGATCTTGCAGTCTAGGTAGTTCGAAACCTTCATTGTGTTCTAATTAGTAGTTCTGAAGAGTTATAGGTTAGGCGATGAACCCTAGGGATCTCCAACATCTATCGCACCAGCATTTGGGGTTGCGCCTTCGACTCCCAGATTCAGACCAGTTGGACCATTCGACTAAGTAAGTTGGACAGACCGAGTTGGACCACCTGAGTCGGACCAAAACCGTCGACCAGTGCCATTTGGATGACCAGTCGGACGATCCCACCTGGGTGGACTCACCATTTTGACCACTTGTGGTTAGTCAGACACACCCAATTGGACTCGGACCGTTGACTCAGAGAGTTGGACTGATCAGACTAGTTGACTTGGATAGTTCGAGTTAGTCAAACCAACTGCAGACCATCAGAGTCGGACTCTAGGAATCGGACCAACATGGTAGAATAGAACTAGGGAAATTTTACCAGCCTCTCACCAAAACCAACCAAAATCGACCTTGGAATCAACTCATAGACCATAGAATTACCCTGACCGAGTAGAGGGGAGTAGTAGGGACCCTAGACAATTATTATGGGTAGCTAGGGAACACACCTAAAGCCATGTTAGATTGCGGGAAAAAAGGGGGGATATCGTGAATTGCATTCTTCGTTTTGCATTCGCACCCCACATTAATTTTATCTAAGAGATTCTCGGAGGCTGGGTACTCTGACAACCTGCCAGTGCGACTGATGACTGTCAAGCAATGAGATAAGGGAGATATCCGAAATTACGTGCATTATTCATTTATGGAATATGAAGTGAAGCGCTCTACAAGGCCTTGGCTGGCAACTCGAGCTTGCAACAAGACACGTTGACAAGGGTCTTTGAAGAGGCCATGAGAGTGGACAACCATCTCAAGGAAAGAAACTCCAGGAGCTCAAATCGAGAAGAGACCGCCCCTAGGAATTTCGAGAGAGCTTTGATGACAAGTGAAAGGTCATGCCCAAGTACTCAGGATAAAGGCAAGGGCACTGACTCGAGCCAAGAGCTAGTAGAGATGAAGATGAAGCTAGCTAGACTACAAGAGATGAAGCTAGCTAGACTACAAGAGATGATGAGACGACCAATGTGCCCCCACGTCCACCCGATGCATGTATTGTGGTAGGAATCACATGCCACCTGAGTATCAGGACCCTTGGTCCTAACCTTGTGCAAATTGTGGTAGGTTTGGGCACGATGCCATGCATTGTAGACTGCCGAGGAGACTCTCGTACTCGCAACCATATAATCCACCATACCTAGCAAATAGGCCATCAAAATTTGGAAGGGGAGTCCCACTGGCTCTTTTGGAACCCAATGACGCCAAGCCGACCATTCCTAAGATGGAGGTAAACCCTATAGGCATACCTAGACCACATGGACCCTACGTGACCTATCCACCAAGTGACGCTCCACTCCACTATGTGGAGGAGCCGAACGATGAAGAGCCTTATGTACAGGCCACAACACCATAGCAGTTACTGTAGGAGTTCTTGTGCTATCAGTATTTGCATTAATTGGTTTAGAACCATGCATGAACAATAAAAGAAAATTCTTTCAAACTTTTGTCGCATACAGCTTGCATGAACACCAGAAAATTTGGAGGAAAAACCACCCCTGTGACGCTAAGTCTAGGAGATTTGCTTAGGCAGCATTTGCCGATGTGGCAAGAGTTGAAATTGTAAAATATTACACGGCGCAGCGAACAGAATCTGAGAAAGAGATAGAGAGTACACAACAGATAAGAGGAGAATCAGTAAAATTCTTTAACTCCAAACAACTGATACAAAGATGGCTCTGTCCACCCGTGCGCTTCCACTAAATGAAGCTTAGATGGCGATCTAGACAGAAGATAGGTGAAGAGCTTAAGGCTAGCTGGAACAACAACTCTGATTGGGTGAAAGATGAGTGTAAGATGGCTGCAAAGGGGTTTAGCTTTTATAGCCCGCGAAGGTCGTTAGGTCGGCCTGCTGACCGACCTACCATATGAGCCTCCACTAGTCGGCCAGGGAATATTCCAGGGAATATTCCCTTTACCATCGGGCCGGGGGCGCTGCCCCCGGACCCCCGCCAGGGGGGCCGCTGGCCCCCCTGGGACCCCCCAGCCAGGGGCCGCTTCCGCGGCCCCCGGACCCCACAATAGGGGCCCCTTTTAACTCCCTTACTACGCAACTCAATGCAATGTGCCTCGAGTTGCTACCAGCTTAACCACTCTGTCTAACCCAAAGATTAGACCCACAATGGTCACCTTTTTGCCATCCGGTCACATAGACCTCATCTGATATACAAGTCAGGACTCCACCAATGTCCGGGCTCACACTTGGCTTCTCCTCATAATGGGGGCCTTACAACTTTGAGCACCATGGATCATTGGTAGTACCTAATGAGGGTGGGGCATTGATCATATCTAACAGAAATAGTAGGTTGAAGGACCAATGGGGAAAGGTTCCGTTGACTTGCACAAACACGATGCAGAAACACAGATGCCGAGTCTGACGCTACACTCAGTGCCAAAATACTTACACATCAATGCTTTTTGGGAGGGCACTGAAACACATGCTATCTTGTCGGTCTTAGCTCTAGGAGACACCACAAGGAAAGTAATTGTGGACACATGAGCGGGAGTTAGTGTGCTGAGCCATGTAGTGTTCCAGACATGGGATAACCCATTAGTCGAGACGGCCATGTTTAACATGACTCTAGCTAATGGAATGAAAGTGAAGCCATTCGGTGTGTTAAAGAATTGGCCAGTAAAAATTTTAGGAGTCCAATTCTCGGTTGGTTTTATAGTCATGAAGGGAGTGGACTATGATATCGTGCTAGGCCGACCATGGATACACAATGCAAGAGTCAAAGACGACTGGGCAATGGTCTAATCTTCCTAGGCAATCAAACGGAAGTAGTAAGAGTAGAAATGGACACCTGGAAGACCACACCGGTCAACATAGATGCTAGCTGCACTATGCTGAAGGGTGATGGCCATAATAGAAAATACTACGAGCCACTGACTAAGTATATCCCTTGCCCTAAGGACGAGCGAGACTAGATGCATGTCCTTGCTCTACAATTGACTTGCCATTCTTGGACAACGAGGAATATGAGCAAGCTGTTAAATCAGTTGGCAAGACTTGAGAAGAGCCCTCAGTGACAATCCGCATGATGGCTAGGAGCGCGTAGAGAGGACCCAACCCGGTCATATTCCAAGCACAGGGATGAGGTGCTAGATGTCTTTAAGGACTTTAAGAAGCATGCTGAAAATGAACTTGGTTGTTATATCTAATGTTTGAGATCTGATGAAGGTGGAGAATATGTATCCAGAGAATTTGACAGGTACCTTGCTAAATATGGCATAAAAAGATAGCTCACATGCAATTACACACCTCAATAGAATGGTGTGGCAAAGAGAAAAAATCGGGTTCTTATGGGAGCTACCAGGGCAATGCTTAATGAAAAGAATTTGCCAAATGCTTATTGGGTTGAAGCAGTGGTTAGTGCAGTTTATGTGCTAAACCGAACACCTACAGCTAGGGTTCATGATTTGACTCCGTATGAGAAACTGTATGAATACAAGCCCCGACATTAGTCACCTAAAAGTATTTGGTTGCATTGCCTACGTACATCTGCCTAATGAAAAGAGGAAGAAGTTAGATATGGCGAATCCAAACGGCAAACAAAGCACAACTATGATTCATAGTAATTAGACTTGCTAATAGAAATCCCTAAGAGTGACGGCTCTTCCACTTGGTTAGAAATTGACACAATAGAATATGACACTGAGGGACAAGTGGTAGAGCAAATACGAGCAGACTCCAAACCACACAAGGGAAATGCCTTTAGAATCAAAAGAGTCATGCGCATGGATTGTGATCGCACCTGGTTGGAGTCGTAGGTGCAATAGAATTTGAGCAAGTAGGCCTAGCCCAACCAAGTGCCAGGGCCATTGCTTAAGACGGCTTTACCATTGGAGCCATGACCACCAAGAGAGACTCCCTCATCTAGCAAAGATGGAGAGTTTGATTTTGAATTAGAAGTAAGATCAGATAGTGATCTCGAAATACCTTGACCTTCTGAGACTAGATGCACCAAGGGGGACCTTCCCATTCACCTAAGGTGCCAAAGGTTAAATAAGGAAGCAGCCAAGGACGCACATGCGGAAGAGAAAAGAACACCGCAAGACCTACCAAGGAGATTCACCAAGTTCAAGAAAGGCGATAGAGTAGTGATCTTGCTGGGAGCCAAACGCCAAGGGCAAGCAAGTGAACCCATAGAAGGACTCGCCAGGGTCAAGGAGGTCAATTTAGCCAGGGAAGGGGAGACATCCCGACCTGTCTTTATAGCCAATGACATGACCAAGGTAGAGAAAGCAAGTTTCATTGCTCTGTTGCAAGAGTATATAGACATCTTTTCTTGGTCACTAGAGGAACTCAAAGGGGTAGATCCGAGTGTAGTGACTCACAATATACCCATGACACCTGATGCAACGTCGGTCAAAGCATTGACATTATCCCATGAATCCAAAGCATGCCCATGCTGTCAAGGAAGAAGTTGATAAGCTAATGAGAGCAGGATTCATCTATGAGATTGAACACACAGACTTGGTCTCACCCATAGAACTAAAGAAGAACATGAAGATCAGAGTGTGTATCAACTACAAAAAGGTAAACACTGCTACGAAGAGAGATAATTATCCATTGCTGTACACCGAGTCCATGATCGAGAGAGTGGTTGGTAAAGAGGCCTATAGTTGTGTGGATGGCTTCTCGGGGTACAATCAGGTGCAAGTGTACCCTGATGATAGGCATAAGACCACGCCTTTGCCACTGAGTGGGGAGTCTTTGCCTATTGCCAAGTTCCTTTGGGAACAGACGATCTCAAGATTTGGTTGCCCCATCAAACTTGTTAGCAACCAAGGCACACACTTCATCAATGAAGTGATTGCTCATCTCCTATCCACCCTTCTAATCATCCATCGAAAATCCTCACCGTACTACCCTTAGGCTAATGGCTGTTGAAAATCAGAGTTTGCAGCAGTAGAATGTGTGCACAAGAGGGAGAGAAGAGCTCAAAGTACAAGAATGAAATCTTGCTTACTAAGTTGCTTAGAGTACAACTTGGGTACACTCTCTCACAAGTGATAGTGACCCATAGGCTGTTTATATAGCCCTTTGCCAGCTAGGGTTAGGGTTTCCCCTGCCCTTAGGGCTATTCACACCCATCTACCCTTATACTCCCTTGCTTACAGTGGGTTTCTATGCCCATCTTCTAACACCCCCCCTCAATGCCAGGGTGGCATTGGATTACAAGACATGTAAAAGATCCCCCCCTTTTTGGATGCCTTTATAAATCAGGCTTACAAGGTTGTTCTAGGTAGGTGATTTAAATAGTCAAAACAGTCGATCTTCAGATGAATTGGAGACATAGTTGGCCACCAATTCTTTGGGTATTTCAGGAGTGTTGGGGCATTTACTTGTTATATGCCCTGTCTTCTTGCATTTGTTACATTTCATCTTCTCGGGATACTTCTTCTAGCAGTTGTTTACAAGATGTCATTTTTTCTTGCAGAAAGAACATTTAGTGAGAACTGTATGAACCAATACTTGTTCACGGGAATTTGAAGTTGCCTGATTGTTGCTGCTTTCTTTGTGGTTCCTCTTTTCTTCATCCAAACAGGATTGAATGGTACTTGCCAAAGTAGGATCTGGAATGTTTGTGAGAGTGGTTACAAGAGTAGGGAACACCTGTTTTACAGCTTTTAGGAGAATAGCAATAGCATCTTCTTCAAGTATTGGAGCTTGTACAGAAGCAAGTTGTGCCATAAGTCCCTTCATATGAGAAATGAATTTTCCCAAATCTTCTCCTGAACGGTATTCCAAGCGGAAGAATTCAATTTTAAGGAAGATTTTAGTATTCTTCCCAGTGGCTTCATAGAGCTTTTCAAGCTCATCCCATTTTTCTTTAGCAGTGTTTAGTTGATCAACATGATGAATCAGGGATTCATCTAAGTGTAGCATTATGATTGCTTGAGCCCGTTGGTCATCCTCTATATCAATCATATTTGCAGAGTTTACAACTCTATTGCCTTGAATAAGAGGCCAATACCCTCTCTCCATCATTTTGTATTTTATAAGTACTTGCCATGGATGGAAATCCTTACCATCGAACTTTTGAATTCGAGGACGGACATCAGCATATGTTGTAGTCATTGGGAAGGTCTTACCACTTGTTGGGACAAGGGCAGTGTCCAGTCCCTTACAAACCTTTCACTGAATGCGGAAGTAATTTAGACAAAGTGAAGTCAAAGTTGTAATGAAGAGAAAGGCTGAAAATCATATAAGTGTAATATTTCCAGGTATGACTTTGGTGGTCCTTTCTTATGTGCAAACTTCTTCCGTGGTTTAATAGTCTTTTTAGGTTTTAATGAAGTAAACCTAGACTGGACTTCAGGCTCCTCCTTGTGGTACGGCTTAGTGGATGAGGCTTGTGTTGGACACGGTTTGTCTATGATCTCAATGCTTGTTGCTGATGACTCTGAGGAGAGTATGATAACACTCATGCTATTGATTTTACTGACCAAAGTACTTGAGACAATGTCACTTACGGTATGCAATACACTTCTTGTGCATAATGGTTTATGTGTTTATTTTACACATAACCTTACAACAATGTATGAAGAGGAATAAAAAACTCACTGGTTTTAGTGAATGTCCAGCAAGCTATTCAACTGATGATTTATGATTAGTGTTAAGAGAACACTATTGTCAAGCTTAGTGAAGTGCTTGAATGGAACCCGGTTTGAAGTCGGCTTCCCGATGCTTGGTGATGTCCGTTAATCATGCCCAAGAGCTTTAGACTCTGGAATAGGATTCAGAGACTCTCCTTCAGTGATTAGAATCACTGTTAATGAAGCTCAGAGTGTAAAAATCCCAAAATGTCAAGCTTGGAGCTTGTTGGCTATGGCTGCCCAAAAAAACACAGTTAGGGTTTGGCTTGTAGCAGCCAGCAGAAGAGGAATTTCCCAGAGCCCTCTTGGCTGAGGATAGCCCACTTGGGGGGCTATCAAACCCCCATAATAGTTGCTGGGATTGCGCCGTCTGCTGCCCACGATTCAGCCCGAGATTCACGCCTGTCCAGACTGCACCATTTTTTCAATGTTGACAATGCTGGCCTCATGCGTGGACAATGTCAGTGCTTGAGCTGACAGGGAGTTGCGCCCTGATGTGCTTGAGCTGACAGGGAGTTGCGCCCTGATGTGGGGAAGAAGTCTCCAAAAGAAATCTCAGGCTAATATGGCCTCCTTTGTCCTCCTCAAGTCCTCCAATGGAGGTAGGTTGCAGGCAGCTATGGAGGAAAGAAGGGTAGAGTGAAGAAAATGACAGCTAGTGTGCACTTAGTGATGACTGATGCTGAGGGAAGCTGAGGAGATCAGAGATGGCTCTGATACTATGTTGAAAATCAGAGTTTGCAGCAGTAGAATGTGTGCACAAGAGGGAGAGAAGAGCTCAAAGTACAAGAATGAAATCTTGCTTACTAAGTTGCTTAGAGTACAACTTGGGTACACTCTCTCACAAGTGATAGTGACCCATAGGCTGTTTATATAGCCCTTTGCCAGCTAGGGTTAGGGTTTCCCCTGCCCTTAGGGCTATTCACACCCATCTACCCTTATACTCCCTTGCTTACAGTGGGTTTCTATGCCCATCTTCTAACAATGGCTAGGCTGAGTCTACAAATAAAATTCTAATGAACGTTCTGACCAAGGTAGTCTCTGCTTTGTGCAGCGACTAGGATAACAAACTCATGGCAATCTTATGGGCCTACCTCATAGCTTATAAAACGAATGTGGGATAGACTCTCTTCAGGTCGACCTACAAAGCTGAAACAATTCTACATGTAGAGTTCTTTGTTCCTAGCTTGAGAATCGCTCATTAAGAGAGATGGGATGGAAAGGAGGCATGGACAGAGTACTAGTTGAGCTAGAATGCCTATCAGAAACTCGACTTCTAGCCACCCACGTGCTAATATGCGAGAAGGCAAGACACAAAAGCTGGTTTGACAAGAATGTCAAACAATGAGATTTTAAACAGGGAGACTTAGTACTCTTGTATTCTGTCAAGGGTCATAAACAGAAGATGAAGTTTACAGGGCTAGGGCCTTTCAGGGTCTGCGCCATTAGTAGAATCGATAATGTAGAACTTGAAACCTTGGAAGGAGACGGCATAGGCTTCTTCAATGGCAGTTGTATCAAGAAGTATTACCCTCCAATGCATCCATTACATGATCCTCCAATGTTGGAGTCCCCTATCAACGTACGAGTGGCCACAATTACGGAGATTGAAGATGAGGACGAGGAAATGGTAGAACTAACACACGACCACCCTCAACGCACTGATCGATGAGGGAGCTGACTTTAATGTCCTTTCTCGCACTCATTAGACCCAAATTGGCAAACCGTGGTTACAACCCACTAATGCCAAACTCACCCCATTTGGGGGCCGATCATATGTCCTCTTGGGAAAGTGCAAAATTGCAATCTCTATCGAGTCTGAGAGCATACCAATGATCTTTTATGTGCTACAAAACACTAAAGACGCAGGTATGGATTCACTGTTAGGACACTCGTTTAAAAAGCAAGCTCATTGCAATGTCGACTACGAGTCCTAGCGCATTCACCTCACCATAGACAACATGTGTATAGTCACTGCTTTTAGCAAGGGCTACGCGACTCCTTCAAAGTTTGCAAAGCCACCGGTGGAGAAACCCACCGTTAAGTCTAAGGAGGGGGGTCGTGACCTGTCACCACCCGCCGCCGAACCCCAAGACATGTGAATCACTAGAGCCAAAGCCGAGGCCTACAAACCAAGTCTTCAATGGGTGCCTAAACATCAAAATCCGCCACCTAGGAACACACATTCCTGACCCTGCAAGGCCAAGTACCATGCCCATGGGAGGAATCTAAATTCATATCCGTCAAAACTCCCTAGGTAGTCGAAGAACTCATTGCCATCGAGCTCTCCATTGAGCAAGCTTGCAAATAGTGCTAATCAACTCTTACGTCAAAAGCAAGGTCCTTGCCATAGACCAAGAAATTACACACTTGTAGCAGCTCACGACCAATGACTTCTTCTTATGAAGATGGTAATCTCTTTGACTTTAGTGGGAACAACAAGGTTGCCAAATCATGACCAATGCAGAGAAAGGACACACCATTAAAACCTCTAAGTATGATCCCACCTACGTAGCCCCTACCTCTTTTAGGGTGTTGGCCACCACTCACAATCAATTATTGGAAGACCATGTCATGAGCCACCCTTACCTAGATCACATCCTTACTGAAGAAGAGCTACACATTGCTAGCAAGATTAACTTTGGAGATCTTATCTAGTGAAGTATTAACCTATATTTCACATGTAGGCATCGGACCTCAAGATATGGACCGCCATGCTCACTTGGAATATAACCCAAAATTCTATGCATGGCTTCTTCAAGGTCATGTCCCACTCAAAGGCACCTAAACACCCATAGCCTTTCACTCTCCAATCTTGGGAAGGATTCACCTCGTTCTTGAGGGGGGTGGATGGAAAGGAAAAAAGCATAAAAAGAAAATAGGAAAAGAAGAAAACAAACATGCCTTATGTCGAGAAATGACAAATGATGTATGCTCTAAGAAGAGATGTCATCCTGAATCCCATATACACAGTGAGGAGAGTAGAACAACCCAACTTCTATAAAGCATTGTACTCGACTATCACTTTCACTATGGAATGAATACAATATCATGATTCTTTGTACTTTCACTCAGTATCTTTGTCATTGTCAATGTCCTACACAAGATTGTGTTTATGAGTCCAAGCTTCCATCTTGGAACCTAATTCACTTGTGTAACAGTTGCTCTACATTGTTTATGTCAACATGAATCTTGTTGAAAATAGCAAATGATGCTTGGCCATAGAGGCCAGATGTATGCTCATAGAGGCTGAATGTGTGCCCAAAAGAGGCTTGCCCATAAGTGGATTTGTATGAGAGAGAGACAATGATGTATGATTTAGGAAGAGATGTCCAAGATCCCATAAGCACAGTGACGAAGAGTGGTACTATCCAAAAAGCTATATAAGCATGTGCTTGACATATTTCAATGTAGCAATGGTATTATCAGCTTGAGTTATAATCTCTCACTCTGATAATGTATAGTGTGTTTGACTTGCGTCCACCATAGCTAGATAGCTCTAGATTTGTGTTTTTCAACAAATCTAGCCTACATCTTCCATCCTCCATAACTCCTTCCATGCTCTAGATCCATGCTTTTCACATGGTATCAAAGTCCAGAAAAGCATGGCTTAGTTTCTCTCCATCTCTTCTTAGCATCAGTTTGAGTATCGGATCCCATCTCAAACCTCATTTGCATTTCTACCTTCAATGAAGCTTCCATGGCAGCCATAGTTAGCATCACCTTGTCAGCTTGAAGCTTTCATATGTCTCTTCACAGGAAAAATATCTCTAAAATTCCTTCTAGAGAAATCATTGACATTGGGCAACTATAGCTTTAGCATTGCCTCTTTTTAGAGTTGCTGCACAACTGTGTCTATGGACAACATCACCTACCCGACTTGGAGGCCTTGGATATCCCAAACAAAGAAATATCTCCACACAACTTCTTCTAGATATCTTTCCCTCTACTTTAGCCGCAACTTCTTGCCACAACAACTCACGACATTGAGCACTCTATGCTCCAACATTTCCAGAATTCATGGTTGCTACCCTGAACTGCGCCAATTTCTATGTGTATGATTAGATCTTCCTCCACGTGGTGCAATCTATCCTGTTGGTATAGGAATTTGGAAGCCTACCTCATATGTTACCTCCCCAATAATTTTTGTCCCAAATGATTGCTTATACGATTTGCTACAGCCAAAAACCAGTCGCCTGTTTATGCAAACCCTGATAAACACCATAGCCATTAACATTCAAGCTTCTCTCTTCACTCCATTCTCAAATACATTTGACAAAGCCAAGTACCATTACTTAGATCTGCTGCTAAACTCAAGTCATTTACCAGTAACGAGGGGACTCAAGTTGAAGGACAAGACAAGGACAAGACAAGAATCAAGAATCACCATCAAGCAGGAATAAGATTCAAGCTCAAGACCAGAAATAGTATCTCTTGATACTATAGAGTGTGTCTTCACATTACCTTGCACTTGTGTCCCTTGACACATTGAAATACAACTCTTTTGCTAGTTAATTGAAGCTTATCAGCATAGCAAAGCTTGAGCAAATAGCAAAGTTCAATGGAGAAGGTTTCCACTTATGGAAGGAAAAGACCATGTACCACCTCATGAGGAAAGACCTTTGGGATCTCTTTGAAGATAATGAAGGTGATGCAAAAGATGGGAAAGAAGATTCAAAAAGTGGGATCCTTGAAGTAGCTCCACCAAAACCAAAGAATGGAAGAAGATGAATAACAAGGCACTAGGCATCATTGCCTTGGGACTAAGTGATGATGTGCTACATCATATGTCTAGCATTAGAGATGCTAGAACTGCTTGGGAGGAACTTCACAAGATGTTTAGTACCCAAACAAAGAATTCAAAGGTAAAATTTCTCATGTAGTTTTATAAACTAGATATAAAAGACAATGCTTCCATGATCATACACATTGACAAGTTTAAGAGCCTAAAAACCCAGCTTGCAACTCTTAAGAATCCATATGAAAATCTTGTGTCCACCCTAAGTAATGTTCCAAGTCTCTCACTTAAATATATTGAACACTCTCTTCTTGATGAAGAGAACAAATAGAAGAACAAGAATGCAAAAGATGGTATCCCATCATCTAGGGAAAATCTCTTATACACCAAAGGAATTGTTAGACCCAAAGGAAGAGGTTGAGGATTCAACACCGACAATAAAAATCCGATGACATATCATTATTGTGGTAAGATTGGCCATATAGCCAGTGAATATTTCCACAAGAAAAGAGCATAGCAGATGCAAAATGATCACCACTAGAACCAATTTATGAATGAAGAAGAAGAATAAGATACTTTCGCTACTATCAACAAGTCTGACAGATTGTTCTAAAATAATTTTCATTGTATCTTTCATATGTTTTTCCCTTGGTGGTTTGCTTTGTAAAAACCCTTGTCAAATATGTAAACTTTCAAGCTTTAACTTGACTAGGCTGCCTATGAGCTAGTCTCCCGGGCCATGTCATCATGAAGAAGGGGGGGCAAAATCTAGCAAGTGTAGGAACTCATCATTTGAGGGGGGGTGTTGAGAAATGACAAATGATATATGCTCCAGGAAGAGATGTCCTAAATCCCATATACACAGTGAAGAGAGTGGAACAACCCAACTTCTATAAAGCATTATACTTGACTATCACTTTCACTATGGAATGAATACAATATCATGATGCTTTGTACTTTCACTTAGTATCTTTGTCACTGTCAGTGTCCTACACAAGATTGTGTTTATGAGTCCAATTTTCCATCTGGAACCTAATTCACTTTTGTAAGAGTTTCTCTACATTGTTTATGTCAACATGAATCTAGCTTTCATCTTCCATCCTCCATAACTCCTGCCATGCTCTAGATCTGCACTTTTCACACCTTAAGCATCAATCAATGTTGAAATGTCAAGACTTAGAATGTGGAAAAATGATCAGGGATGCTTTCGTATCGTGTGGATTGCTTGAAGCAGAAACGTTAATCTATATTTTAGTGTTTCATATTCTTGAGAAGCTCTCATGTATACTTTATCTACCTTTTTGTGGAAGCCGACTCAAGAAAGCTAATGGTGGGCCATGATATATGACAGGAATCTAAAATGGTAGGGCAAGATAAAGGTAGCAAGCTTTCATTCACGGAGGAAGAACAAGAAAAGTATGGCTTGATGGTGGAAACGAGGGGCTACAGCTAGTTCACATTCAAGCATGCCATGAATCTAGAAGACATGATCATGGAAGAGCCACCCATAAAACAACTCGTGGACTAGTGCAGCCTACAGAAGAATGTAGAGAAGGTCGGTTGACTATGGAAAGTGCGCAAAATTTTTGAGGAGCTTCAATGCCGAAAGGAACTGTGGCACGATGACGATCAGGAAAGGGGAAGAAGCCCACCAAGTAGAGGTGGAACCCTATAGTGGTGGTGGAGAAGGCTCTAGGTTTGAACATCAAGATAGAGAGATGCCCAAGGAGAGACGTGTATAGCATGCTGGGGATGAAAAAGGCTGTCACACAATGGATGGAATAAGCTTAGCAAACATCCCAAATCCTAAGATCAAGTTGTAGGCAAAGATGGTTTATGCTTTCATTTCTAGTCAAAGATACAATGCCCTCATGAACAGAATAGAGGTGCCATTGTTGGAGAGCATCGCGGTTGGATCCCTAAATGAGGTAGATTGGAATGCCTTCGTGTGAAAAACTATCAAAAATCTTGGCAAAAGCTTTGACCACCGGCACAATAGTCGTAGGATGGGAATCCTCGGCCTCCATAGTAAGATCAATATGAAAAAAGTCCTCCTCCAAGGCATCCACCATCAAGTTTGATGGAATCCTAATGACCATCATCCAGGAGGCCTTGAAGGACATAGAAGGAGGTGAAGAGGGAGTAGGGGAAACCCTTGGCTGATTGTCTCACCACAAATAGGTGCAATCTACTATAAGTGACAGAGAAGAGTTCATTGAACCTTCATCAGCTCAAAACCGTAAGTGTCCTGGAACTAGCACCCACCTAAGAGAAGGATCATCTTATGCGACAATGTCACCATGCACACAAAATAAGGTAGAGGTAGACTGAGGCAGCCCTAGTCAAAAAGTGAATGAAAAAGCTCATTTGGAACAGTGCAAGAGAAGACAACCGCGGAGGGAAAAAAGATGGATTCGTCTAGCACCATCGCGAATTTCAAAGACAGATCTGTCCACCTGCTGCCATTCTCCAAGCAGGGATCTGTTTAACACCATCGTCAATTTCAAAGACAAATCCGTCCACCTGCTATTCTCCAAGCGGAGATCCGTCCAACATGATATTGAGTTTCAAGGACAGATCCACCCACACCATCCCCTGCAAGGGCTTGCATATAAACTCAAAAAAACCATCCGGCTATATCCATCCCACCTTCCAACCACAATGCATTAGTGCCATGGGATTGGTACTAAATTAGGAGGGGGGTAATGTTAACCTCAACACAAGAAGAAAGTAGAAGAAAATGGAAAAGCACAAGTTGGGTTACCTAAAAGAGGTGGCACAGAAAGAAATCAGACACAAAGGAAGAAGCAAGAAGGGAAATGGCCAAAAGTACAAGGGCGACCTCAAAAGCTAAGTCAAAGGCAAAAGCACATTTTTAAAATGCAAAGTTGTCACCAAAATTTTGTAAAAGAGCCCCAGGCTCCCTCCTGTGCAAATTGTAAAGGGTAGAAGGGCATGGGTAAAGAGAGAGAGCAACTAGAAGGGAATGTGAAAAGAGAACCTTGCCATGATGGCTGGTCATATAAAAAAAGGGGATGGGTGCCCAAAGGGATGAGAGATTTGTATATAAACTCAAAAAGTGAATGAGAAGCTCATTCTTTGGTGTGTGGAAAAGTGGACTCTTCTTCTTCTCTTTTTCTCTTCTCTTGCTTGCTTGTGAGTGCTTGAAGGAGGGAGTGTGAGTGAGTGAGAGAGTGAGTGTGTGAGGGTGAGGGATCTTGGAGGTGAAGCCCTCCACCATCTTCTCTCTTCTTCTTCTCTTCTCTTCTCTTCTCTTGTCTTCTCTTGTCTTGCACATGGCTATGGAGGATGGAGCTTGGAGGAAGAGGCTTAAGGATGCTTGAGCCTGCATCATGAATCGTGGAGCTATCGGACTACGTGAGAAGGGAAGCAACTCAATCGTGCATCAAGATAAGCTCACTACACTTGTAGAGAGGGATAGCGCATTGGCTATGTGAGAGGTATCCATTAGTGCTCCCTTGAATTGCTTGAAGGAATTAGCGATCTGTGGGTCTTGGCGGTTGAGCATGAGCTCCCATTATAGCTCGCTTAAGTCTACCTCGCACTGGAAGTTTCGACCACTCCCACCCTGAGTTTTTCTGGTCAAATCTATTACTAGCGGGCTAATTAGTATTAGCGGACTCCAAAGTGATGCGAGTCAGCTCTCTGGTTTCTACTGGTCCATCAAGTATGATTTTTATTCCTTCTTAGGAAAGATCTCGGCTTACCGAGACCACCCAGCCATATGTCTGGATCAGTTTCTCTCGCTTCCGTCAAGAGATTAGTTTTAGTTATCTAATTACCTACAACTTTAGGTTCAACATATAAAAATAGCTTCTTTGAATTATCTCCTATTACAAATTCATTACACACCCTTAATTTACGACACAAAAACAGAGTAAAGTAATTCCTTCTTAATAGTTCCTTTTAGAAAAATAACCTTTTACAAATATTTTCTTGTTTGAAGGTATTATTCTCTCCAAGTTCTGTTCCCCAACTAGTATTGAAACTTCCAGGTCACAATCTAGAAATCTAAGGGCAGTTGGCAATTTGTAAGAGCCTAGGAGTTTGTGACCAGAGCCCCCTGGTATCCTCACCTCACTTGCCGACTAGAGCTCCCTACGACAAGACCTTTCATGTCATGATTGGTCTAAACTCACTAATGTGAAACAAAAAAAGAAAAATCCCTTCGATTAGGTTTTATTCATGCTAGCCTTGGAGAGATCTAGTACCATCGAGAACACTGCCTCAATTGGCAATCTGTAACTCAATCACCCATCTTTTAGCTTGATGATTTTAAGAAAGATCAGTACCTAGCTTACAATCACAAACATACTATTTTGAATGCATAATATATACAATTTTAACAAATTTATTTCCAAGACAAATATTTTCTTTTCAATAGTTAATAACATGAGGACAAATTAGCATAAGTGGCAATACATTCGAATAGTCTCCCTGGATTTCCCCTTCCTTGGGGATTAGTTTGGATTGAATTTAAGCAAGAATTTCATACTTGAGGACAACTCCCTTGGAGTTTCATGGGTCTTTGCTTGCAATAAAAGAAAATCTTGGTTAGTTTAATTACGAACAGTATCATTGGCAATTGCATCTCGAGGTCTCTTATATACCAAGGATTAGTATCTATGTGATCACCCATCAGAAATTTCATTCAATCAATGAAAAAATAAAAAATATTAAATCTTTTAGAGACACAGTATCTTCCTTGTACTCACTTAGATTCATCTTGTACAGTCCCAAGTTACCCCTTGGAATTCATAGTTAAGAATTTCTTGAAGAGATTATATAGAGGAATTGAATAAAATTTTATTGCCTGTTCATGGAATGAAGGCCTGCTAGCTTTTAAAAAAAAAAGAGTATATGAAGATCCATGATGGATGCTTGGTTGATAGTATTTGTAGCTTCATTTGTAATCCACATACTCGTCATTCCGTTTGTAGTAATTGTATCCGCAAGCTTATTGGCAGCTTGTGCCTTCGTGACCTTCGTAGCTTTCTTATTTGGGGCCATGGTCTCTAATCACAAGATCACAAAAAAGAGAATTTAGCGAAATTAGAGGAAAAAGTGATCACCAAGAATTTTGAGAAATTGAGAAGAGTCTTGATTCCATAGGGGAATAAGATAAAAGGAACGAATGAATTGAATTCAAGAGCTCATAGAGTATCCTCATTGTCTTCTTGATGAGAAATTCCCGTGCTTGCACTTCTCTTGCCCCACTTCCTCTTGCTCTATATTCCTAAGAAGGGCCTCTCCCCTCTTACTTGGACTGCCTTCCACAGCCCATACCTCGTATTTATAGCAAAAGTGGGGAAGAAGGGTTATGGCGGCTAAGAAGAAGAGCTCTTTATGGAGGGGATCTTGGCAAAATCAAGAATCTGAAGCTTCCAAGATACAATCTCCAAGCATTAGATCTCATAGAGCTCCCTTGTAGACAACAAACGTACATCAAACAATAGCTTCTTCTCTGTTTCTTAGACTGCAAATATGATGGTTCCCTTGGCTCCAAAAGGGAGGTAAAACCATAGGATACTTGTATAGAATTCTTCTAGATCACTGCTTCTTCTTCTTCCCATTCTCGGAGTGCTATTTATTGCCTATAAACTACGATTACGATGCGTGCAATTTCATCAATCCTTCTTTTTGCATGAAATCTCCAAAACTGGTTGAAAAAGCCACTTGTTTTTTATGCATGACACCCTATTCTAGAAGTTTTCATAGATTTTTAGGATATTTACAATAAATAATACAAAAAAATGCTAGTTTTGTTCAAAAATCTAGTATTTTTGGACCATCTATACTATAGACACTAGCACTAATGACTAATATGGATCATAACTCTAGTTCACGTGGTAACTTTTGTGACGAGTGGCTAAATTTCTTGTCAATCCGGAAAAATGTCGGGTTATGATCCTCGGGTATTTTTGCTCAAGATATTCTCTGTTTAATGATTTTAGAGTTCTTCAAGTCCATTATGTAAGGAGTCGATAAGATTTAAAATCAAAGTTAGGATGTCACATTCTCTCCCCCTTAGAGGAATCGAGATGTTCTCATCTCGAATGAAATTTGGGATATTGGTTACATAGTAACTCATGGTCAATCCAAGTGGCAATCCCTTTAGGGTAGTCTTTCCATTGGACGAGATATTCTTTAAGGGTTTTGCTTCTTAGAGTCATCTCTCACTTGTCAAGTATCTTTTCCGGTTGAAGTTCATTGATTGGACATTACAATTTGTTGGTCATTTAGTACATGATAAGGGTTAGGGGCATATGCTTTGAATAGATTGACATGAAATACATTATGTACTTTCAAGTTATTAGGACTTGTAGCTTGTAGGCATTTGGACCTAGACACTTTAGCACCTTATATGGTCCACAATACGTGGGACTTAGCTTCTTGAAATCCCCCAAAGATAAGGAACTTTTCTATGGGCAAACTTGTAGGAAAACCATGTCACCTTCTTTGAAGATGCATTCTTGCCTTCGTTGGTCGACATTTTCCTTCTATCGATCCTTGGCGGCTTGAATATCTTGGATTATAGCTTGTCAAGATTGTGGGAGAGAAGGAAGGAGTCTCACTTGTAGCTTTCTTGCTTGCACAATGGGGGAATACACACAAAGGTGGAGGCTGAAAACAATTTTCCTCTTCTTAGTTGTGTAAGCCAAAAGAACTCTTATACAAAGAAATAGAAGAACCCTATATATGGGTCTCAAACCAAACTCAACTAACTAAGGTGGCATACTAACTGAGCCACGAACTAGAGTAGATAAGGATAGCTGTCATCTAGTTATTATTCATGGGCGGTGTAGCAACCGCATCTGGAACTGACACGTCGGTGACATAAATGCACAACGGTCACCCTGGCATATCACGAGTGGAGCTCGATATCTTAACACTCCCCCTCGAGCTCAATCCCAATTCCTGCACATCAAGCAGGTCTCTGAACTTGTGTAGCTTCTCTGCGCCCAATGCCTTCGTAAATATGTCAGCTACCTGATCCTCTGTGCTGACATAAACTAGATCAATAAGACCTAGTAAAACCCTCTCCCGCACATAGTGATAATGCACCTCAATGTGCTTTGTTCTAGCATGATAGATTGGGTTATTTTCCAAGTGTATACTGCTCATGTTGTCACAATAAATGACAACTAGCCCATCTGTAGACTGATGCATATCATAAAGTAGCTTATGCAACCAAGCTACCTCACATGCAGCCATTGCTGCGCCCCTATACTCAGTCTTTGTGCTCAACAAGGCAACTGTAGGCTGTTTCTTGCTGCTCCAAGTGACTGCAGCACTCCCAAAAGAGAACACATATCCACTGGTAGATCGTCTATCAGAAATACTACCAGCCCAATCAGCATCAGTGTATCCATGCAACTGTATCTGAACCCCAGTCTCATAAAATAGTCCATACTGCAATGTGGACTTCACATACCTGAGTATGCGTCTAGCCGCATCCAAATGCGGTTTCCTTGGAGCCTGCATAAACTGACTTACCAATCCAACATCATAGCTCAAATCTGGCCTGGTAATAGTCATATAAATCAAACTTCCTACTATGCGTCTGTACATAGTAGGGTCTTCCAGAATCTCACCTACATCTACGCTCAGCTTCACATTCTGCTCCAAAGGAACTGAAATAGGCTTACAGCCTGTCATCCCATATTTGGACAGCATGTCCAATCTATACTGCCTCTGTAAGAGCCATATCCCACTTGGTGATCTAATCACCTCAATGCCCAAGAAATAACGCAGCTCTCCCAAATCCTTCATCTCAAACTTCTGCTTCAATAGCATTTTCACATGAAGGATATCTTCATCACTATCACATGTCATAATCAAATCATCAACATGAATGACAAGTAGCATAATACATTTCTCTGTTTTTCTCACATAAAGTGAAAAGTCTGCCTTGGAAATCTGAAAGCCAATAGTGACAAGATATTGTCCTATCTTGTCAGACCATGCTCTAGGTGCTTGCTTCAAGCCATACAATGCTTTCTTCAACCTGCAAACAAACTCAGAATGAGCAGCATGCACATAACCTGGTGGCTGCTCCATATAGACCTCTTCTTGCAAATCACCATGCAAGAAGGCATTCTTTACATCCATCTGATGTAAAGACCATTCCTTTGATGCAGCCATAGCAATGACTGCTCTTACGATTGCCATCCTTGCAACTAGACTGAATGTTTCTTCATAATCAATGCCATATGTTTGTGCATACCCCTTGACTACTAATCTTGCCTTGTATCTGTTCACAGAACCATCTGCATTGTGCTTCACCTTATAAACCCACTTACAGCCAATTGCATTCTTACCTTTAGGCAAAGGTACCAATTCCCATGTAGCATCTGCTTCCAAGGCATCCATTTCTTCATCCATGGCTTTCTCCCATCTTTCTTTTTCCATGGCTTGCTCAAAAGAAGTGGGTTCTGGTTCCTGTATCACTTTGACCATATAGGCATAGTGAATGGCTGTAAATCCATCATATTTCAGCCTATCCACAGGATACCTAGCTCTGGTAGACCTGCGCAAAGTAGGTTCACTCCCAAGTGCTCTCAAAACATCCCTGGTCTTCCTTACTCCAGGTGTAACAATAGAAGGAATACCCAACTCATCATCAATACTCTGTTCTGAGCCACTGGATTCACCATCCACATAAGAGTGACCTGCATTCACA
The DNA here is from genome assembly GCF_053477565.2 of Lygodium microphyllum. NCBI lineage: Eukaryota > Viridiplantae > Streptophyta > Polypodiopsida > Schizaeales > Lygodiaceae > Lygodium > Lygodium microphyllum. Next base: position 29,377,516 of record NC_141149.1, read on the forward strand.
TCAAACATGGGCTGATCTACCTTCTCTTTTCCTTTTCGTGATACCTGAATACCACTATTTGCATTGCTTTGAGAAGATTCTCCTGATCTCAATCTGCCTGTCCATGGCGAAGAATGTGAACCACTACTAGAAGACGTTCCGGGTCCACTAATATTTTGTGACTGCTGCTGTGAATTCTGTGCAGCATTACCATTTTGTGCATCTACATCATCAATCACATTTACTGGTTTATACCAACTACTCATCTCATAAAAAACAACATCTCTGCTCACTGTAAACTTACGAGTAGAAGGGTTATAGCATCTATACCCTTTTTGCTGTAGAGAGTAACCAATAAAGATGCACTTCTCAGCTTTTGGATCCAACTTGGATCTCAACTCATCTGGCACATGAACATAGGCAATGCAACAAAAAATCTTCAAATGAGAAATATCTGGTTTCCTACCAGTATACCTCTCCTCTGGAGTCATCCCATGTATTGCTGCAGTGGGAGTCCTGTTCATTATGTAGACTGTTGTAGCAACTGCTTTAGCCCAGTAAAAATCTGGCAAGTCTTTTTCATTGAGTATGGCACGAGATACCTCTCCAATATGCCTATTTTTCCTTTTTGCAATTCCATTTTGTTGTGGGGTATGACTGCATGAATATTGCTGCTTTATGCCATGCTCCTGCAGGAACCTTGCAAACTCATTTAAGAGGTACTCTCCCCCTCCATCTGACCTTAGGCATTTTATTTGCAGACCTGTTTCTTTTTCAACCATAGCTTTAAGAGTTTTGAAATACCCAAAAACTTAACTTTTCTTTTTCATAAAATACACCCAAACTTTTCTGCTATAGTCATCAATAAAAGTGACAAAATAATGACAGCCTCCAAGAGATGCAGCTTTAGTAGTCCACACATCAGAGTGGATTAATTCCAATGGCTTCTTACTCTCTTGAACATGTCTAGGAAATGGTTTCCTTGCCTGATTTCCAAATTGACATGCTTCACATATCTTATGCATTTCTGCAACCTTGAATTTAGACAATCCTACAACAATATTTTGGGCCTGCATTGATTTAAGCCGCTGTACACATTAACATGACCAATGTGTTTATGCCAGATATCAATATCTGCAACTACATCGGTCCCATGTGCAAACATTACTGCACTCAATTCAGACATGTCTGCATCCAACGTAAACATTCTGCCCTTCTTCTTTCCTTTTGCTATCAAGCGACCTTTATTTTTCATATTCTCAACAAAGTATCCATGAGGATTAAATCTGACCTGCAAGCCCTGCTCAACCATTTGACCAACAGAAACCAGATTCTTGGTGATATTCGGGACATGAAATACATCGGACATGTATTTCTTTTTCCCATCCTGTATAGAAAAAGGAGTTTTTCCAATCTGCACAATAGGATGCGCAGTATCATCACCAGTCTCCACAAATCCTGGTTTTTCCATTTTCCTTGCATCCTCCATCCATTCTGCATGACCTGTCATGTGGTTTGATGCACCTGAGTCAACATACCATACATCGTTGCTTTCTTCTGCACTTGTCACAGAATTGTTCATGTGCTGCACCATAAACAAATGCTCATTTCTGTCATCACCCTGCCTACTAGAAGATGCATTATTCCCTTGTTGCAATTTTCCATTCATGATGTCATTCTGCTTTTTATAGCAGTCCTTAGCCATATGACCCATTTTACCACAGTAATAGCATTCAACATTGCTGCTTGCATTTTGGACTCTTTGCCATCCACCACGACCTCTTTGGCTCCCCCTGTCTCTAGAGTTACCACGTCCTCCTCCATAGGACTGGTTTTCTTGAGTTTGCTGCATATTCTGATTTCTACCACGGCCTCCAAATCGGCCTCCTCTACCTCTGCCTCTACCTCTTCCAGCATTTGAGTAGAAGACAGCTTCTTTTGAAGTTCCTCCTGAAGAAGATGCACCACCATTTCTCTGCTCCTCAGAAATTAGAAGATCAATCAACTCCTCAAAATTAAGAAATCTTTCACGGACGGAAATGGATGTTCGAAACTGTGCATAATCCTTTCCTAGACCATTCAAGGTCACAGAAACTAAATCATCATCTTCCACTGGCGACCCAATGGAAGCAAGTGCATCTGCAATCTTCTTCACCTTCATGTGGTAGTCATTGATGCTTATATTTTCTCTTTGCACATTATGCAACTCTTGCTTGAGTTGCATTTTCCTGGCTTGCGTATTTGTGCTATACATTTTTGACAAAGTATCCCATGCCTCCTTTGGCGTATTTGCATCCTGAATATGCACAATCATAGAGTTTGAAATACTGATAGACAGCCGGTACATAACTTTCCTCGCTCTCTCATGCCATACTTTGAATGCCTGCATTTGCTGTTGATTGGGAACATCAGGAAGAACTGGTTCTTCTTCATTTCCTGCAACAAATTCCCAATATCCTTTTCCCATAAGGAAATTCATCATTCTAAACTTCCATGCTTGGAAGTTGTTCTTGTCAAGCTTTTCAGTTACAATATGTGAAAGAGAATCAGACGCCATTACAGAATACTACAAAAAATTCTGTCACTGCAGAGAACACAGCTTCAGCCTCACAAGGAAAAATCTGCAAAACTGACGAAAGTGGTATTTAATCACACAGTCACTTCCTAGTGATGATTTTGCATCAACTGGCAACAAGGATGATTTTGTAACTCCCAATGTCTCTGCACACATGCATATGATGCAATTTCTACAGTAACTTTTCACCGATCTGTAGAACAGTGGCTGCACAGCATAAAACTGGGACTTTTCCTGAGTGCGTGCAGAAAACTTCCGTCTCCAAAACAGGCCCCGAAATGGCCTCAAATAAAAAAAACAGGGTTACCAAGGGCTACAGCCTTTTCCCGCAGCATATACTGCCCTCTTGCTTCACCGCGAAGGGCGTCTCAACCTGAGACAATGTACTCTTGCAATTTCCAGCTGTGCTACCTGCAGAGATCTGCTCCCAAAACAGAAAATGAAAGCAGCACTGCTCCTCTTACCAGAACACCGCGAGCTTGGCTTGCTTTCTTGAGCTCCTTACCACGAACAAGGCTCTGATACCATGTCAAGATTGTGGGAGAGAAGGAAGGAGTCTCACTTGTAGCTTTCTTACTTGCACAATGGGGGAATACACACAGAGGTGGAGGCTGAAAACAGTTTTCCTCTTCTTAGTTGTGTAAGCCAAAAGAACTCTTATACAAAGAAATAGAAGAACCCTATATATGGGTCTCAAACCAAACTCAACTAACTAAGGTGGCATACTAACTGAGCCACGAACTAGAGTAGATAAGGATAGCTGTCATCTAGCTATTATTCATGGGCGATGTACCAACCGCATCTGCAACTGACATGTCGGTGACATAAATACACAACGGTCACCCTGGCATATCACGAGTGGAGCTCGATATCGAAAAATAAATTGGCTGCAAGTGGTAGAACTTAAACCTAACTATGCTTACATAGGAAACATCAATGAATTCAAATGAGACACTTGATACCAAAACTGCAAGAAAGCAACAATGTAATCCCATTCAATACAAAAATTTACTCACTTTGGAAGTTTTTGACTCATTGATATGATGTCAAGAGCATTCTATGCTAAAAATTGACAATGCGAGTTCAAACTAGCTGCACATAGACTTCATTTTTGGAGGCCACCTCAAGAAAATAGAAGAATGAATATCTTTATGACTTGCTTTTGGAAGAGTGCATAAGAGGATAGAGCTTTCTTAGATTGTCAATCTCATCATAGGCAATTGGCACAATCTTTTAAAGACATTTATTTGGATTATGATTCAGAAACCTCAATAAATAGAAATATCTAGGTAAGTTGCTATCACTATGGAATTCTACGTAGCTTATTGAGATGATTTGATAAAACTGCTTTGTTGAAAATGACAAATGTTTGATGGCATGGGTAATTACCAAGCATACTGGATACATGATCTTGTCTAATTGACTCCATTACTAAATTGGTTCATGAAATTAAAAATATATTACAATGAGGACGGGTTGTTTCTAGAAGCCAATACAATATCTTAATGCCATATTAAGTAAGAGAAATGATATAAATAAGATTTTGTAATTCTACACATAGATGTGTCAAAACATTTGAGATTGTGCAACGAGTTTTCATTTCTCAAAACTATGATGGAATGGAATTTCATTGCAACTTGGAAAATATACTTTCGTAAATATATTGAGTGCATAATTCCCAAGTCTTTGGATAAGCATGATTGGCAAAGCGCCCACTAAGTGCTTTATAGTATATTCTTGTTGTACATGCACTATTATCACACATTGACAAGCTCACAAATCCAAGATTATCACATGGGGTATATATACAAGGTGTTCTTGAGTCTTCAGCAGATGGAGAGCCACGGGGAGAGGTTTGTCCTCCTCCTCGTTGGGCCCGTGACACCCTCCGAGATTCAGGAATCGAGGGGGTCCCTGAGAAGTGGAAACCATAGGATGGACCGCGGAGGTCACAAAGGAACCAAGCACATTCTTCGGAGCTTGTTTGCTCTAACTATTGTTTACTGACCTGTGTTATGCAGATTCGAGAGCCCACTTCAATAAAGGAGGCTTTGCAGTCTAATCATTGGCGGAATGCCATGGAAGCCGAGTTGGAGTAAAATTGAGCTCGACTTGATGTAAACATCTCCTATTTCTCATTTTTATATTGATAGAAGAGTGCTGTAATAGGTACATTACAATCTCGATTTCTCAAAGACTTACCTTGGTTTATCTACATGCTTGGTTTACTTAGAGGTGATGTGCATGCAAATTTACAATATCCCTAGGTAGTGCATCAAGTTTCTTGAATATATTGAAAATTTTTGGGAAGTCTCTATTATAACTTGTTGTAGCTAGCCAGAAAATTTTATCATCTCCACGAAACTTGATGCATCAAGTTCTTGATCAAGTCGACTAAAAAATTGTCTCAATATCTCTAGGAAATTTGATGCATACAAAGCATGTTGAGTTGACCATTGTAAAAAGGTATCAGATGGATGAAAATTCTATAATTAATCAAGAAGTATAGATTAAGTAATCATCATAAATTTTGTAAAATAACTCTACGGATATATGTCTTGTTAACATAATGTTAAAATAAATTCTACATAGATTGAGATACTCATCATCTATATTTTTCAATAATGAATTATTTACTAAAAAATGATGGATTCACACTATACCTCAATATACAACTTTGTTATTTTAAGGCAACTAATTTTAATAAAAGTCCAAAAAAATACACTAACTTTTTAAAACCAATGTCCTTTATAGTGTTGAATTTTAGAGAAATTATCATAATTTTTTAAAATATCAAATGTTGATTTTTGTCCATTTTAAAAAGTGAGTTGTTGGCTTACCATATTTGAGAGAAACTCGAGGAATCTCCTTAGGATAAACATGCAACTTACCCAAAAAGTTTGGAATTATGTTAATCGATTTTATTGTAAGAGATACTAATCGTCATTTCAAGGGTGAGAGCGAGATACTTTTATTTATCTCTCTATCCCCATGCATGTTAATTAAAGGTGACTTGATATAATAAAAAGGATTACTTTATATATGGAGTTGACAACCATCCTTATGTGTCCTTGAGAACCAAAGAAAGTTATATGAACTTTCTTTAAGACATCTCAAAGGCACTAGTACATCACTTTGGTGGCATTACATGGAGTGGTACATGAAGCATGTGCTAAAAGAAGTGGGACGCGAGAGATGAATGGTAAGATGGGAGAGTGAAGAGAAATTAAAAAAAAAAGATGCAAGAGTAAAGAGATAAATTAAAATTGGTGCCCTTACACAATACACATGTGCACATGTACATAAACATGCAAAAGCATCCATAATTTCCATAATTGCACCCGTGCCTGCTTTATAAAAAATTACAATGATACATGCACAAAAAGATTCACATGTCCATGCATGCACAAAAACATTCACGTGTCCATACGTTGATAGACACCGCTATGCACATTTGACCTACACACAAAAGCGAGAAGTGTGGAATAGTGGGAATGAATTGAGAGAGACAAAGACAAAGACAAAGATGGAGAGAGATTTGCACATTTGACCTACACACAAAAGAGAGAAGTGTAGAATAGTGAGAATGAAGAGAGAGAGACAAAGACAAAGACGGAGAGAGATTTGCCTGTGAGACTCGAGAGAGCAAGAGGGGTGTTGCCACCAATGCGAAGCACCAACCTAGGCTCTTTGTGCTTCATATTCTAATACCCCAGGAAAGGTCGTTGCATGATTTAAGAAGGTTTGAAACATCTTGAACTCATTCATGAAGGTTTGGAACATCTTGAAACTCATGTCAAGGCGATGAAAGGGTGGAGGATGGGTCCAAGGTTGAAAAGGCCCTTAGGGCACTAGGCATGAGCTTGAAGTTTGAATTTCATGTGCCATTTAAGTAATGGCTGAATGATACTCGAAACCCAAGAAGAAACACTATTATTAGGAAGTAGCATGGGTAGCATCAAAATGGGTAGGGCATCGGCCGGGGGGGGGGGGGGGGGGGAGGTGCAAGTTCCAAAACGTAGCAGCAGCCCACCACACTCGACGTGCGTGTACGTAATCTCGAGTGGCTACAAGGAGTGTACAAGATTTTCCAGAGATCGAAGTGTTAGGAGTAATTAATTAGCGGTTAAAGTATACGAGAGAGAGCGAGAGAGAGAGAGAGAGAGAGAGAGTCTTGGAGTTGCCACAGTACTATTCTATGATAGCCTGCGATTAGGGTTTGTCCTGTGTGCTTCACAACGCTTCCGCTCTCCCTGATATCGATCATGCAACATTAAGTATTTAGTGAGCTGCATGCAGTCCGCCATGATTATCACTTGCAAAGCTCTTTTGTTGCTGTGCCTGCAGGCTGCTACTAATTCTTCTTCTTCTTCTTCTCCTTCTCCTCCTGAGTCCTTCTTCTTCTTCTCCTTCTCCTCCTGAGTCCTACGGCTCTCTGGTCTTACATAGTAAATGCCGTCGCCATTACTATATGGCTCCTTACTATATCACTACGACCAGTTTATCCTCGATCAGCTCCGCACCCAGCCAGCTCTGACGAGTTATACACCATAGCCCCCAGCTGCCCCACGACTCTCTGATCTTACACAGTGAATGCAGTGGCCATTATTATATCAGTATGACCAGCTTATACTCTACGAGCTCCCGCATCCAGCCAGCTATTATGACGACTTATGCCCCATTGCGCCCTCTCATGCAAATATTATCCGCAAGAGTCCTGAATTGTGCATGGGTTTGACTAACCTTCACATCTGATGCGAAACGCGGCCACCCTCTGATGTAACGGAGCTATCCATGCGCATCATTATATCATCACCTTCTGCAGCAGAAGGGCCAGCAGCAGGGCAAGAGAGGTCCACATTATCACGGCTCATTAGGATGCTTGTGGCAAAGAAGGATCAAGTTGATATCTAAGGACCACGAAAATGTGAGGACGAGTCCACATTGACATGGCGAGAAAGGATTAAGTGGATATCTACTATGAATTTACTCAAATCATCACCTCCTTTGCTCCAAGCATCTCATGGACTAGTTCTCTCCTACACCCATGACCCTTTCATGGCATGCAAAGGCATCACAACACATGAAATAAATAAGAAAAATTCGGTGCTATCTCTCTTGAGCTTCTCATCTCTCCAATCCCTTTATTTCTTGACCTTGCAAGACCTAACTCCCTTTGGTGATCTATCCCTCCCGAGCTTACCCTATTACTAGTTGTTTATTTGATCATTCACCCTATTGATAGTATATGTATGCCAGGTCTCCTAAGGAAGATGAAACCAAATGTGTGTAGGTTTGAGCTTAACTATTTTAAGTTTAATGGGAGAAATGTATACATTCAAACCCTCAGTCTCTTCATGTGGATGTCAAGTGTCTCCTCTTTTGTTGTCGTTGAACTATAAAGTTCTTTCTTGATCCAATGTGGCTTTTGTATGAGGGTACTATATGTGTGGGAGAAAATGCATTGTTTTGAAAAGAGCACAATTACTCTCTTAACTAATTGGAAAAGATCAAAGTAAGGAGATAATTGCTAGTGTCTTAACTAGTCAGAGAATTTAGTCATTACAAGATATAAGTCTACTTATAATTTCCACTTAATTAATATATTCATAATTAACCTAGTTAGAATGCCCCATCCAAGTGTTTATTTTCAAATGCTTTCTAAACTAATACTTAGATTTGAAAATGAGGCACTAAGCTACGTATTTAACATAAGAAGTAGTTATATCAGTCATTGAAAGATCAGACAAAGTTACAAAAGCATCATTGGCAAGTTGTTATTTGATTCCTAGTATAAGAAAGTAACTTTGGCAAGTTTTTAATTGATTCCTAGTATATGAACCTTTCATGTTAGGGGCTAAGAATCAATTAAATAATATCATTATCTAAGTTTTCGCTTAGTTAGTTGGATCTAGTTATATTTCAAGTTGCCCTATGGCATGTGCACTTTAGGGTTTTGTTATCCTTTTTTGAGCTTATTATGTGGCACATCATTGACAAGTGGAGTTTTTGGAGGGAAAAAAAACTAAATTCTATGCTATATAAATTACGTTTGGAAAATTTTCCGTCAAAATTATAAAATGGTGTAGTGGTAATATAAGATGTTTGAAGATTTCAAAAGCATGATGTGAGTTCAATTCCCAATCAAACCATTTTAGAGATAAATTAAGTGGCATTTAAATGGACTTTATGCACTTGATAAAGATGTACTTAGGAAAACAACCACTTTTTAGAATAGATTACTTGGGATTTTCTTGTTCATCTATGTATTGGACTTCTTTATTGTTTTCATTTTGAATAATATCATGTATATGTACATGTTATACACACATAAGTATAGGGAATTTTGTCAATTTAAATGTGTGATATATAGAGAAAATAATAAGTATATGTGTATAATAAAAATAAATATATCATTTAAAAATATTCAAATGATAAAAATCAACAAATAGAACATAATAAATATAAATAAAAGATGAATAACATAATAATATTTTTTTCAAAATAAAAAATACATAAAAAATACTAACAAAAAAGAGGATTAGGTAACCCCCATAACATATGCATAATCATAACAAAAAAGAGGATTAGGTAACCCCCACAACATATGCATAATCCTAATAATGCAATGAATGAAAATATATAATTTTTTTCATTGATACCCTCATGATTGCAAATGTATTCGTAATGTGTTTGAGAATCAAATCCCTAAATGTTCAAGAGGATGTTGCCAATGTAGGCTAACCATCAAAGCCTACTTTGATGGGTTGAAAATTTCAAAAGTTACATTAGAGTAATTTTTTTGACATGCTTTTAATTGAGCACTAGACTTTTGAAGTAAGATGCACCATGTCATGACCAACACGAAAAGAGAAAACACCAAAAGGACCTAGGATGAGGCATGACATGCAATGGTAGGGCTTGAAATATAAGGTGAGCCCACTTAACTCAGTTCTTTTGCAATGATGACTATAAATCTGAAGTAACACTTAATCCCTTGTTAATTAAGGGACACATAGTGTATTCTACCCTAGGTAGCTACTTGAATCAATTGGTGATTGTGTTTAAATGTTATAATTAATCATAAAAAGTATTTAAGTTGTAAAAAGATGTTGTCAAGGTCTTCATCTCATTGAAATTTTTCATAAATGATCATAGAGACCATATATGAAGTTATACAAAAGATAGTCTTACAACTTAATTAGAGACACAAAAGTATACTTAAAATTTTTTATACCATATTAGAATGAATTTTGACATCAGAGGATGTCAATGAAGTCTAGTTAAATTCTATGTACACTGCAAGGGATTAGGCTTGTAGACAACCTCATAGACACATTTCTCAAACTAAGAAAAAGAGTTATGGGCGCATCTACTATCGTGTAAGAAGTCATGTTAAAAGACCCACATTGATTTACATGTGTATTGGGCTCGTATAGACAACCTCATAGACGTGCACATTTCTCGAACTAAGAAAAAGAGTTATGGGTGCATCTACTACCATGTAAGAAGTCATGTTAAAAGACCCACATTGATTTACATGTGTATTTTACGAATAAGAAGCATGAGTTTACCCCCACTTCTAATCAATTGTTGTTTGTAAAAATTTCATGGTCTTTTAAATGTGATTATAGATACATTAGCATTGTAATTTTCACATAATGTTTAACACGATTGTAAATGTACTCAATATAGAGAGAAAAGAGAATTTCTAATTGTGAAAGTGTGTTTGGGGGTATAATTTTGCAATTGACAACTCCCTAGTTTTTCCTATTTTCCCCTTACCTACTTTATGGGCATTATTTTCATGAATCAAATCCATAGACTATGAAAGATTGCACACAATAACATAGTTGAGACAACAAAATATTGAAATGAAAAATAACATTTCTCTTTGTATGCAATATGTACATGAGTGTTAAAGTTTTAGAAGCCAAGGTTTGGCTTGCATACAATAAATGGGAACTCAAAGCTTTGAAATCCTGACTTGGATTGCAAAGTACAAGTTTTGCAACCAAAGATGGTGTGTATCATCAACCACCTTGCCAAAACCATTTGATTTACTTCCACTAACTTTTGAGTCTCCCTCTTCAATGTCTTTTGCATGCACAAGGGAGACATCTTACATATCAACAATATGAAGAAGCACATGATACAACTAAGAGGTATACTATCTTGAATATTATAAAGCTATAATTAAGCACCAAATTACATTGGAACTAAGAGTGTTCTTTTAGACCTATGTGTCATTAGAAAAAAAATGAACTCAAAAAATGGCTTTTTACATTTATCTTTTTAAAATAGGAAAAATTGGAGAGAAGAAGAGTAAAATAATCCTCTTCTCTTTCCACTTTTACAATCTCTATAATATCCTCATTTAGGAAGCCTTTTGAAATCAAGTTTTAAAGTTTAAATTAAATTATATAAATCTAAAAACTTTAGGTATCCCTTCTCACTATTCTTTTCCATTTCACTACTCTTATAGCTCTACTATGAGTTTTTCTCTAATGTCTATCCAATCTACCTTGACACAATGAGCTAGCTTGACCTCTCCTACCTTACCATCAATCTAAGTGTGTTTGTGCACTCTCACTTTACACTCAACTATTCCATTTCCCTTGACATCTCTGTGCATCCTTCCATCCTACCTTCACATAGTAAGCAACATGCTTTCCTTGGATATATCTATGTGTCTATTTGTGCCTCTCTAGTTTATCTCCATAGGTATAAAAACCCTTATTTCCAATAATATCTATGTGTGTCTATCTGTGCATCTTTGATCTAACTCCATAGAATTGAGCACCCTGATACCATTAATATCTCTATATATCTATCTATGCTTTTTCAATCTACCTTTGTAGACATAAAACCCTTACTTTCATTAACATCTTTCTATGTTTATCTCTATGTATTTATATGTACCTCTCTAGTTTACCTCCATAGACTCTACCTGTTATAAAATCTGAGATACATGCTTGACTTTCTTATATACTTAAAATATATATGGCGAATATTATGTTGGCACAGAGGGAGAATAGATGAGAGAAAAGAAAGATGTAGAGAGAGAGGTAGAGAAATTGGCAACACACTAGGGATTGGAAGATGGGCCAGTCCCCCCCCCTTATGGAGTTATATTATTGACAAGGAGCAAGCTCCTCCGTTACACATAAGCCAGTTCTTACTTGTAGATCTTGGAAATAAGATCACGGTTCCTTGCACGGTATACAACAGGCTAACACTTACACAACTTGGAAGTTGGCATCTTTTGATCCTTCTTGAGTCTCCTTCTCTCGTACACAATATGTGTAGGGCTCTCCTCTTGGCGCTTGATTTCAGCAGAGCTTCCGCAGCACTTGCACCTTCTCTTCTCCTCTTGGAACTTGATTTCAGCAGGGCTTCCGCAACACTTGCTCCTTCTCTTCTCCTCTTGGATACACGCAAAGTGATGCTTCCTTCTACCTCTCCCTTACACCCAAAGAGAGCCTCCTCTTTTATAGACTTTCAAGAGCTTCTCTTCTTGGAGAGAGAGTTGAGTTGTTCTTCATGCAAGATGTGGCTGTTCCACTCTGTAGCACTAATTTCGAGATATCTCTTTGTGTGTTGTTTGGATGAAAAACGTCCAATACAAAAGTTGTAGATCTCGTTGTTTCTGATAACCCCACGGCCCGTTTTTAGAGATCGTTTTTCTATTGTGAGATATTTTAAAAATGGATTTTCCAAAAAATAGCTTTTTAAATTGTACTCTTAACTTGTGGTCCATGCAACCACTTTGAGTCATAGATAAGGAGAGTTCATTAGATTACCTTGGGCCTCAACCTTAAGATTGAATTCCACACAAAATCTTGTGTCATTTTAGACCTTAGAAAGACAAAATCACTTCTCTCCTCACTTCTAGAGGATCACGTTCTTTCGTCTTTCTTAGTGAGGGAATTCTCTCTCTCGTCTTTCTTAATGAATGAAAAGAAAATGAAAAGGCCTTAAACCTTGACTTGTAGGGGGAGAGGATGACCCCAAATGAATGGAATGCTCATTATACACAAGTAAAACATTCCCAGGCATCCCTGGATGCACACATAAATACATAACGTAATGCTAATGCACTTCCTCTTCTTAGAACTCAATCCATCTTCATTTATGTGTAAGTCCTTGGTTCTTGTGTACACTCTTACACTTGGCAGATACTTCTTTTTCCCTTCATAACTTGTACTGCGTACCTGTACTAGATATCCCCGTCACAGTGCTTTGATCACCCCATTAAGTGATACACTAGGAATACTGGTCTCTAAATGATCTCATGGCCATGCTAGATCATCATCAACACTTAAAGAAAAGTGAGTCATTAATTTATTGACATGAATTTATTAAATAGAGAATGCGTAATAAGCAATCAATTTAGTGACACTACCCTATTTTCATTAATATATACATGCGTCAATCTCTACCTTTTTAAAGCCTTGGTTGCATAGTTAGATCTGCACATTTATCACATAGATGTAAAAATGACTTTTCTACATATAAACTTGGATTCAGATATTTAGGGCTTGTATTCATTACTACATGTAATTACCTTAGACTAATTAGAATATTATTTAGGCAAAATCCCACTCCATAAGAACGCAGCCTTCCAACCCTCTATTTTGATCCCAATGCCATAGACAGTTGCGCCATGGCTCGACTGATGATGCGCGGTGCTCTTCTCTCTTCATTTTATTTATCCCTTCTAGAAGATATGAATGATAGTTGCTTTACGCATTGTAATCATCCATTTCTCTTTACTACCACTCTTTGCAAGTCTGCCTAAATCTCAAAGGGTACTTGCAGAGTTGACAATTCTTGAATAAATCTCTTAGGCCCCCTTCTCTACTTCACTTGGATGACAAAGCTTAGCTCTTGTCTTGCCTATGTAATCCAAAAGAAAAAGAAAAAGAAAAGGAAAAAAAAAAAGAAAGAAAAGAGAGAAAGAAATAAGAAAATAAAGATGAAAAGAGAAGAAATCACAACGAAAAGAAGTTCACCCCACATAGGCCACAGCCAGGCCATAGTCACTGCACCTACTAGGGGTTCTCAAGTTAGGTGCATCTAGTGGCTTTGATCGTAGTCCGCTCCGTCCCTAACCCCCAAGCCTCATTTTGATTTCACACTTTACGCTTAGGGCACATCAAGGGCATGACATACCTAGGGAGGTAACACTCAGACCTGTCACCCTAAGCTACATGCACCGCACCTCCCTTATGCACAAATTGGGTCCTCAAGTGTTGGACAACACCCAGGCTTGGTCAGCAGTCCTGTGGTCAAGCAGACCGAGCTCCCAGTTCCACTAGCATGAGCACAATGAACAACATGATAAGGTAGACACTTCCCCTAGGTAGCGGCCTTCTTTTCTTTTCAGGTAATGCTGGATGCTGCAAACCACCAACATTGAAGGCCCCACCATCCACTCGACATACCCTCAGCCTCCAACAATGCAATCATTACAAAGCCTCTCAACCAGCAACAATCCACACAAGGCCCCATCATCAAATAGACAACCACCCTTCTAAAAACAAGGCCCTCATCACCAAGGACCTGCAAGTGCCATGGGACTGGCACTCATCTAGGAGGGGGATAATGTTAATCTCATCTCAAGATGGAAGAAAAATAAGTAAAATGCGGATGCAATGGAAGAAGGAGGACGAAGAATAAGCAAGGCGCAAGGGCAGCCTAAAAAATCAAGTCAAAAGCAAAAAGCACATTTTTAAATACAAGGCACCCTAAAATTTTTTGTAAAAGAGTGCCAGTCTTCCTCCTGTGCAAAATGTAAAAGGTAGGCAAGCATAGGCTAAAGAATAGGGTAAGTAGTATGGAAATGGAAAAGAGGACCTTGCCACAATGGCCAGTCATGTAAAAAAGGGATGGGTGCCCAAGGGATTTTAGGGCATGTAAATAAACTCCAAAAAGTGAACGAGAGCTCATTCTTTGATGTGTGGCAAAAGTGGACTCATCTTTTTCTCTTCTCCTCTTCTCTTTGCTTGCTTATGTGTGCTTGAGAGAGGGAGCGTGAGAGTGTGAGGGACTAAGTGTGTGAGGATGAGGGATCTTGGAGGTGAAGCTCTCCATCATCTCCTCTTCTCTTCTCTTCTCTTCTCTTCTCTTGCACGTGGCTATGGAGGATGGAGCTTGGAGGTGGAGGCTTGAGGATGCTTAAGCTTGCATCAAGAATCGTGGAGCTACTAGTGTGGTTGAGGGAGGAGGCAACTCATTCGGGCATTGAGGTAAGCTCACTACACATCGGTAAGATTAAAGGCACATCGACTAGGTAAGAGATAGCCATAGGTGCTTGCTTGAAACACTTGAAAGAATAAGCAGTCCATGGGCCTTGGCAATTGAGTGTGAGCCCTCTCTACCAATAGAAACAGGGAGCCTACTTGGTTATCATAGGAGGAAGAGTGGAGATGCACAGAGAGGCACACAAAGGTGCTAAGGAAAAGGAGGATGTAAGTAATTCACTATGTTAATGAAGGTTGCATAAATATAGAGAAGAGGTCACGCTAGAGCCATGAGAGAGTATAGATACGGGTGAAAATAGCTCAAAGGAGAGTAGGGATATCAAAGACATTTTGTATTTTAGAAATTTCTATTTTACCTCCAAAAACATATCTAAAAAACACAAAAATTGACTAGTTAGTTTGTTTTTTGACCAAAAGGTAGAATTTTGTTAGATCCACAAGTTGTAGTATAGATGCTTGGAATATATCGTGGCCCAAAAGTTGGTTAAGAAATCCCTAAAAGGATGAAGTCTAGTATATTCTAGCTTTTGGCCAAAAAACAAACAAATTGATCAAATTTCATGTTTTTTGGAAATGTTTTTGGAGGTAAAATAGAAATTTCTAAAATACAAAAAGTCTTGGACATCCCTACTCCTCTGAGCTATTTTCCCCCATATCTATACTCTCTCATGACTCTATTGTGACCTCTTCTCTGTGTTTATGTAACCTTCATAAACATAGTGAATTACTTACACCCTCCTTTCCCGTGGCACCTTTTTGTGCCTCTTTGTGCATCTACACTCTATCTTCTATGACAACCAAGTAGGCTCCCTGTTTCTATTAATAAGTAAAATGAATATAAAAAAGAAAGTTGCATATAGAGGTAGAGATTGAATACGCCCAATTATTTAGAAGAACCCAGTGTACCAGTGTTAACCCTACGAGATTGCAAAAGTGGAGAGAAAAGAGGATTATTTTACTATTCTTTTCTCCTCTTTTCCTTATTTTAAAGAGGAGAGAGGGAGGGACTAAAAGGCCCATTTGTGAGTTTATTTATTTTTAATGTCATTTATATAACATTTTTTTTCCAACTTGCTACTTTGACATCTATATATATGTATTACAAATATCAATATGATATTGTTTTGTTCAGTATTTTTATTTGATTTAATGGCATAACTTGTAGTTAGAAAATTATAGTCATGTGACTAACGTATCATAATTGCATTCTTGAATTGCCATGTATATGATATATTTATCAAATGTACCCATCAAGTAGTGCGAGTAGATGGGCAAACGAGAGAGAGAGAGAGAGAGAGAGAGAGAGAGAGAGAGAGAGAGAGAGAGAGAGAGAGAGAGAGAGAGAGTATGTGTGTGTGTGCATGTGTGCATGCACACACACATGATTTAGTTGGAGTGAGACACTACAAGATATAGACCTTATATCGACGTTTAAAGCGACGAAAATACAAACAACAAAATTTTCCCCCGTCGCAAAAAGCGTCGTTATTAACGACGCCATAGAATCGTCGCTATTGGCGTTGCTATATGGGTCGCTATATGCGTCGTCACATATAGCGATGCAACCAGTAAATTTGTGACGCACATAGCGATGCCAATAGCGACGCGAGCAGTAAATTTGCAACGCAAATAGTGACGGTAACAGGGAAATTTTTTTTTGGTGGCAGGGCAGCAAGCTGCCCTGCCACATATAGCACTGTGTGCTGTATGAGAGCCATACAAAATAGTTTCTGCACTACTGCATACAAAGCGCTTGCAAACAAAAAGAATGTATACTGAAATGATAAAACTGATACATGAAATAAATACATGATCGCATAAAATGCGATTGGTACAATCATGAAAGGGTATCACTAATACATAGAAAATGTCTACATAGATCAGGCGACTAAAAACTAAAGGTGTGTGAGCTCCAAGGATCCAAGGGCGAGCTACAAATCCTCGTCCCCCGAAAGCTCGTCCCGTCGCAAAGGAGCATCGAACGGATTCTGCAGAAAAAGAAACAACACATTAATCCACCATACAATAATGCATTCAAATATCTCATGGTAACTACATACAAGAAATATGAGTGACTTACAGGGTCGCCGTGTCTATACAATCGGTCGATCAATGCATTGAGACCGTGCCTCTCTGCATATCGAGTCTCAAGGCCTTGCAAATCGCGATTTATAATGGAGTGCTGCAAAGAAAACAAAATGCTAACTGTTAGAAACATGATTGTCAGTACAAAGAATATTTCAAAAAAACAAACAAGCAAAACAAAAGAGAAACTTACAAAGTCCTTCAAATATGTCCTGGGGTCGCCACTCTCAAGATGATGGACCACTCTGGCCTTGAGTCGTGCCCTCGCCGCCTCCTGCTGCTGACTCCAATATCCTGGCGAATCTGTAGCCTCCTCTCTCAGTCGGCGCCAGTCGTTTGTATCTAACCACTCGGGCTTTGCAGCCCCACTCTTGATTGCCTTGCGTGCGTCGGTTCATCTATGTGACATGTATGCACGCATGCAATCCATCATCCAGCCCGTAGAGAATCTATCTACTGCCCGGCTGGCACCGGAAACTCCTCGTGCAAGGATGCTACTATATAGTCCTTGCTCCCCTCCGGTATATTCTTCCAATGATCCAGGACGTTGTGCCGAAAAACTTGTTGGCACAACTCTCTCATGCGAGCCATCACCCTCCTCCCCTTATCATTCATGATGATGGCTCTTGACCTACTATCAACCAGGTATCCATAACCCCTAGGAGTCTGCTAAGATGGGTCCTCTCCCATCTCCGTCCACGCTCCTGGGCATATCCAAGAGATCCCTCTACATCCGGTGTACCGACGGGGGTAACCTCTCTCGGAGTGGCACTCAAAGGGGTGCCACCTGCCTGTTGACGGCTGTGCAAAATCTGGAGTAACTGGAGTAGACGTCCCCACAGGTGTGACAAATCCTGGAGGTGACGCAACTCCAGCTGAATGACGAGACGGAGACATCACATCCGTGTCTCCACAGCAGCATCCCCCTGATCCCGATGCAGTCCCTCCCTCTGGCCCAAGTCGTGAGCGTTGAGATCGTCTGCTCGAAGCTGAAGCATCTAATCGCGCTGAAGCAGATCTAGCAGAGCGCCCTGACGAAGAACGAGACAGCTCCTGGTCTGCCATCTCTCTGAATCTCGCGAGTTGGTCTGGAGATATGCGTGCCATCATGTCCTGAAACTCCTCATCGCTCATCCCTCGACTCATCCTGAAAATGTCACCTGCACAGATAAAAAAATGGTATTAGAATAATCAATTTAAACTATACAAAGCACAGTAATGTAAATCATTTTTGAAAAATCCCTCTTAAAATGCATATCTTATGTACCTTTATGGAAGATCTAAACAACGAATTGAGTAATACAATTCTCCAAGAATGAAGTATCCTATGGTCCCATGTTAATCTCTTGACACAACCCTGCATACACAAGAAGGTCGATAGACATGTCACCACAAAAGAATGAGTCTGTCTCGTTCTCAAAAAATTCTTGGACTCCTGTGTTTCCATCATTGTTAGCCGATGCGGGCTCCAAGCTTGCGGTGGCCTCCACCCCTTGTAATATCGACCCCTCTATTTGCATATTATCTTTATCTATGCCCGGAACATTGCTTTGATCATATACTCTCGCACTTCGAGGAGTTGAAGGTATAACATACCACCATCGAGGTTGTCGGGGGTTTGGATAGAAGATTACCTGTTCACAAACACGTACAAAGCGAGTTCAAACCATTGTGACATAAACCATGTCGTATTACAATTAGTAAGCAAACGATTCTATGCACCTGTTCACAATGGGCCGGCAACACAAAGGTGTCGCCCAAATCCGTACATTTTTTTTCGGAATCAATTTCGAGAAATCCAGATGGACCTCGTCGAACTGTTGCTCCAACTCCTCCAAGTACCACTTTGAACCACTGCACATCGAATAGTATCATGGAGAAGCTACGGTAATCCACCGTAATAATACTTTGCAAATTCCCAAAATACTCCATCTCATCCACAACCGTGTTCAGATCTGTTGCTCGTCGCCTCGTCGGCTCTCTTGCTCAAACCTTGCCATGACACCACAATCCATTGTGGAGCGCATTTTGTCAATACGCTCCACACGAAAATGCCGTCCGCGCGACCACGTTGCACTATATATTTTATACTGTACATTGAAACACTCAAATTAGATGTCGCATATAAAATTTAGATATGACATATTCTAAACCCCTCATCACCTTTGGACTACATCCCCTTGAGAACTCCCACTCCTCCATTGAGACCTCTGTCCCTTCGCTGGATGCTGCGGTCAAGGCTCCATGCAACCATCGTGTTGACATAAACCGCGGCATCTCCTCCATGCCTTCAAGATATCGAATCGGTCGATGACACGTACTACGTCGGAATTCAGCTCGCGCTTCCTCTCGATCTTGCCTTGCAATCTTGTACTTGGCGAGCCACGTCTCCATGGAGGCATGGTGCAACATACAAAAGCGATTCACCTTCTCTTCCATTGAAGCATCCATTCTTTTTTCTACCTGATTTCCAACCACCAGATCTCCAGTCAGTCTATCATCGTCCTTTAGCATCCATAGCATTTCATTGTGTGGTTCCACCGTTGGTAGCCATTGTGAGATATGCACTAAATCCTCTGACACCAACCAACCTTCCGCCATGCTACCTTCTGGACGAGCTCGTTGTCGCACAAAGCCTGTCAGGGTTTTCATGAAGCGCTCCAGGAAGAACATCCATCGCGTATGGACAAGTCCAGCAATCTCCACTTCGTCCACAAGATGCACAAGAAGGTGAACTTGTATCGTGAGTATGCTAGTGGGCAGGTATTTCTCAAAGAGACAGACCGTCTCCACTGCTCCCCGCCTCACGGATTCAATAGAGGACGTCTTAATCTCTTTCTGTGAGATCCATTGCACCAAAGTCGACAACTTGTAAATGGCCCTGCGAATTTTTGGAGTAAGGCATCCTGCGATTGCGATCGGTAGGACAAACTGCCACAAATAAGAAAGCATTATGAATAATGGCCACTTTTCAAATTCCAAGATGCCTACGCTAATTACAATCCATTCTGTTCACAGACCTGACATATCTTATGCCAATCATGGGATTTTAGCCCCGACAATTGGTCATCTTTAGAAAATGCGGACCTGAGAGAACGCATCATACCCGTTGGAGTGTCGATAGACTTGATTACTTGCTTCACAATACACTCTTCTTTGGTAGACAAAACCCAAGGAGCGCGAGGAAATTGCACTCCCCTTTCAGCACTCGACTGTGGCCAAAGCGCCTCCATCTTACCTACCTCCTTCAAATCCATTCGTGACACTATAGTGTCTCTCTTTCCTATGATGTGGTCCCATAGCAAGCTACCCACATTCTTGAAAATATGCATGGGATCCAACAAGTGGTTGACCTGTAAGTGGGTTCAATATGGCAACTCGTAGAAAACTGAGAACCGTTGCATTCCATTTGGATGTGATTCCGGGTTTACCATTTTCAGCTCATACTAGCTTGCAGCGTTTATACGTGTTGGAGGTCGTCCAAGAAAACCTTCCCTAAGTTCATGATCCTCCGGTAAGAAAGCAGCGTGTCCTTGATATACCATCTTCTTCATGGTTCGTGACCTTCGGGAGTCTAACTGTGGCCCACACAATGGACATGCATGATAACCTGAGGTAACCAGACCTGTAAGGCGAGCCACGACCTAGTGAATACTTGATTGAATGAAATAAAATATAGATATTACCAGCGAGAATGGATGTCTGCTCACCTGAGCACTCTCCCAATCCCGAAAAGTTATGCATCATCCACATGAGAATGGCTCGAATGTTGGCTGACCCCCGACCATCACACCTGCTCATATCTTGCACAGTGACCCCCTCCTCCCACAAAATCTTAAGCTCATCGACTAATGGACAAAGATACACATCCATATTTTTTACTTTGTAGCGGCCCGAGACGAGCAAGCTAAGGATGAGATGTCCTTTCTTCGTAGAAAGCCATGGAGGGATGCTATAGTTGACAAGCACTATAGGCCACACACTGTAAGAAGTCGAGTGTAGACCGAACGGATTCACACCATCCATGGCGAGATCGAGCCGAAGATTCCTTGGCTCTCGCGGAAAGCTTGGGAAGGTAGAGTCAATGTGGCTCCATGCACGCGAATCTGCTGATATTCGTTGAACTCCATCCGTGGACCTATTCTGCACATGCCACGTTGTCAAGCTTGCCATGCCAGACATGCGAAATATGTGGTTTATGTGGGGGATGAGCGGAAAGTGTCTAAGAACTTTTTGAGGGATGGTTTGCCCTTGCAAGTCCTGTTGATATCTGTGAGCACCACACTTTGGACATGTCTCCATAGTCTCATATTCATTTCGAAACAGTATGCAGTCGTTGATATATGCATGGATGTTATTGTAGTCCATGCCAAGCTTTCGTAAAACATGTCGTGTATCATCACGAGACTCAGGCATGATATTTGCATGTGGTAATATATGATATTTCAATAACCTGAAAAAAATCATAAAACACCTTGAAAAAGCACAAATATTTGCAATAATACTGTTAAAAAAAAAAATCAATGAAGCCTATGTGCAAGGTACCTGGATAACTCGGCCACACTTGTATCGCTCCAATCGTATTTTGCCTGGACACTTAAGAGTGTAAGCAATGTATTCAACCGAGATACTCGGCACCCATCATATAATGGTATGGATGCTTCCTCTCTAAGCGGGTCAGATGTCTCAACATCCATGGGAATCAATGCATCGATCATTGCCTCTATCTCAGGCTCCAAGATTGTAGGTAGGTCGGGAAGGTTGTCTGTCTCCTCTGTCATTGACGGTATAGATGGGCCTTGCGAGTGGTGGATTGGCTTCTGCAATCCATCCATCGCACATCCACGAACTCTTCTAATTGGCCGCAAAGGGTGCACTCCCCCTTGGGTCGAGACATCACCCCGCTGGATAGAAAATTTGCCAACAAGACCCAATCTTATTGTGTATGGTTTTCAATTAGCTTGCGAGTACAATGCATGATTAATATTAACTTCAAATTACCGTTTGCTGAAAATCCGCAATCGCCTGATCAATGATCTCAGATTGAAACTCGCCAAATCGTCGTACGTGTTCTATAGACAATCGGCGTTTTCGTCTAATTGCCAACTTGCATTGAGAGCAAGGATATGGGACACGCTGATTAAGATATGTCTCGCGATCTTGAACAATAAGACCTTCTTTGTTTTCCATCTTATCTATATTACAGCAAACGAGGCTTAAATGGATAGCTTTATGGAGATGTACGTCAAGTTGCAAGTTGACCATAAATCTTGCATTGTACATAGTAGTTGAGAGATTTATTGATGTTATATCTCGGCCTTGTATCATGCTCAAGGATTTGTTTGTCCCGGTAGATGATTATTCGTTATTGTAAAAAACTGCACTAGAGGGCTTTGAGTATAAGTAATCCATTTATGAGCATCATTGAGGATCTCTTAGTCTAATAATAAATCAGTCTCAACAAAAAGCATCTTAGAAATGTGGTTTTTTTGTCCTAGGATCGCGTATTAAAATTAATGTCATCTATGAAATTTATCAACTATAGTAATAAAATTTATTTCAATCAATTATACTCATAGTCATAAGACCTGAGGGAAAATATCCTATACTCAATTTAAGGGATTCTTCTTCTATAACAATACTTTTGGGTTCATTTTGATGAAGTACCGTAATGACCATTAGCTAGGGTATCATCTTCTTTTAGTCCTTCCGTTGACTAGTTAGCATGATTTCTAATTTGTTATGCCTATAAAGTTAATACAAAAACTATGAATTATGCATATCACAATTAGATCCCCTACTTGGACATTATGAAGGACATGACCAATTTTAAGCCATCTTAAAGAGTCACCAATGTACGTGGCCCATGGCAAAGCACATTGCATACCATTATTGATAAGTATATTATCGTGTATCTTAAATCTCCTAATTAGACTTTATAAACGGTATGACTAATTTTTAGCCCCCTTAAGGAGTCGATGTAATGGTACCCAAAAAAAAAAAGTGGATACCATTACCATAATCATGGATATGCTATCATTCCAATATATGTTATCTTTCTCTTTCTCTCCCTCTCCCTCCCTCTCTTTCTCTTTCTCTCGTATTTCCTCTCCCTCTCACAATATATCTTAACACTCTCCAAAAGCAAAAGGGAGAGGGAGAGAGAGAATGCACTCTTCCTCCCTCTCCCTCTCCCTCTCCCTCTCCCTCTCGCTCTCTTTCTCTTTCTCTCCCTCTCTCATTTCCTTCCTCTCCCTCTCTTTCTCTCCCTCTCTCTCTCCCTCTCCCTCTCTTTCTCTCTTTCTCTCTCATTTCCTCTCCTAAACAAGCAAAAAAGAAAGTGATTCAAACATTAAACAAGCAAGAGGCAGAGTGAGAGAGAGAATGCACTCTCCCTCCCTCTCCCTCTCTTTCTCTTTCTCTCCCTCTCTCATTTCCTTCCCCTCCCTCTCCCTCTCCCTCTCTTTCTCTCCCTCTCTTTCTCTCTCATTTCCCCTCCTAAACAAGCAAAAAATAAAGTGATTTAAACATTAAACAAGCAAAAGGGAGAGGGAGAGAGAGAATGCACTCTCCCTCCCTCTCCCTCTCTTTCTCTTTCTCTCACTCTCTCATTTCCTCCCCCTCCCTCTCCCTCTCCCTCTCTTTCTCTTTCTCTTTCTCTTTCTCTTTCTCTCCCTCTCTCTCCTCTCTCTCTCCCTCTCTTTCTCTCTTACTCTCTCATTTCCTCTCCTAAACAAGCAAAAAAGAAAGTGATTTAAACATTAAACAAGCAAAAGGGAGAGGGAGAGAGAGAATGCACTCTCCCTCTCCCTCTCCCTCCCTCTCCCTCTCCCTCTCTTTCTCTTTCTCTCCGTCTCTCATTTCCTCCCCCTCCCTCTCCCTCTCCCTCTCCCTCTCCCTCTCTTTCTCTTTCTCTTTCTCTCTCTCCCTCTCCCTCTCCCTCTCTTTCTCTCTCATTTCCTCTCCTAAACAAGCAAAAGAGAAAGTGATTTAAACCTTAAACAAGCAAAAGAAAGAGAGAGTGAGACTCACCGATGAGATATGGCGAGCGTGGGGTGGCTCCTCTTTGCGATGAAGGCTCCTCCTCTCCTTCGCGAACAACGGCGGCGGCGGCGGCAAGTCTTCTTCCTCTCATTCTCTCATGACGGTCGCTCTCTCCCTCGCTCTCGCTCTCAAAACTCACAAGCCGCAAACGCGAAATGAAAACCGCACTCGGTTTCGGCCGCTTTTTTTCCTTGTGGAGCGTCGCTATTTGATAGCGACGCTGCTATCCGCCGTCGCTAATCGGCGTCGCTACTAGCTCAAATCCTTGTAGTGAGAGAAAGTGAGAGAGAGATTATAAGTGAGACAGCAAAGAGAGAAATAGAGAGCAATAGTGTGAAAGCCATGTGCATATTTTTTCTTTACGTCACTTCATGATGCAATTTACATGTCACATATGCGATTTTAACACATATTGTATAAGTGACACCTTTCATGGAATATGCACTGTTAATGCAAATGCGTTGCAAAGAATAGATGGACATGGGTGATACTTGCAATGATGGTCATGGGTGTCATTAAATGTGCGATGCTGAATGACATTGCTATAGGTACCAAATTACACTAGTGATCAAAATTTGAATACATAAATACCTATATCCAAGACAAGGTGCATACTAGATCTGAAAATGTCACATTGATCATCACATTTATTTGAAAGAGAAAATGATACTAAAAAAGATAATGGTGTAAAAAGAATAATAATTATATTGATAGTCTTTGATCAAACTTTGTACATTGTTGAGTACATATGTAACATACAATAGTAGTTACAAGGACGATAACTATAACATGTAAATTGTCAAGAATCATGTGGTGGGGCTTGCTTGAGTTGTTGCGCCAAAACACACACAGTGTACACAAGAGGAAGCTCACTCAAGAACACAAGAAGAGAGATTGAGGCCAAAATGTTTTCTTGCCGATTTATTCTTCTTCTTCCACACACTATACAATGTACACAAAGTATAGATAAGACACAACATGAAGGAAAGTGGCCTACTAAGTCAAATAGTGCATAATAGACTACACTAATCGACTGGTGCTATATCTTTGCTAGTTGTAACAAACTAAATATAATAAGTGATAAGTCAGTGGCCATGTGAGTATCATAATGACCACCAATGTGCTAAGTGTAGATGTGCAGACCCATCTAGCTAGATGATCCATCATCAATATCTGCATGTGTGGAGCTTGCCATCTCAACACTCCCCTCAAGCTCAACTCTATCTCTGCAAATCCAAGTAGGCTTCAGAACTTTTGAGCTTCTCTGTATCCAATGCCTTTGTGAAAATATCAGCTATCTGATCCTAGATGCTGACATGTACCAAATCAATCTCTCTTGCAAGTACCATCTCTCTCACAAAGTGGTAGTGTTCCTCAATATGTTTTGTCTTAGCATGGAACACTGGATTCCTAGTAGCTAGTTGTATGCTACTCACGTTGTCACAATATGAATGACAATTGAACCATCTCCTTGCACATCTAAATCACCTAATAACTTTTTCAGCCATACCACCTCACATGCTGCCATAGCAATGTCTCTATACTCAACCTTTGTACTCGATAAAGCAATTGTAGGTTACTTTTTGTTGCTCCATGTAACTACTGCACTACCAAGGGAAAACACGAATCCATTAGTAGATCTTTTGTTTGACATGCTACTAGCCTAATCTGCATCTGTGTATCCAAAGACCTGTACACCCTTACCTGCCTCATAAAAAATTTCATAATGTAAATTGGACTTCACATACCTCAATATACGTCTAACTGCATTCAAATAAGGCTTTCTAGGTATCTATATAAACTGACTCACAAGGCCAACATCATAGCTCAAGTCTGGCCTTGTGATAGCCATGTAAATCAAACACCATACTATTTTCCTGAACATAGTAGGGTCTTCTATCTGATCTACAACATCATCAATCAACTTCACATTTTGCTTCAATGGTACTAAAAGAGGCTTACATGTTATCATACCGTACTTCGATAACATATCCAAGCCATACTGCCTTTGGGATAGCCATATACCATCATCACATCTTATCACCTCAATACTAAGAAAGTATCTCAGCTCACCCAAATCCTTCATCTCAAACTTCTTCTTCAAGAAGTCCTTAACTTCAGCAATCCCATTGTCACTATCACCACCTGTAATAGTCAAGTCATCCACATAAATGACTATGATGACCAAACCTGCATCTCCCCTTCTCACATAAAGTGAGTGATTAGCATAAAAAATACAAAAGCCAATATTGACAAGATACTCTTCAATTTTGTCAAACCATACTCTAGGTGCTCACTTTAGCCCATAGAGCGCATTCTTTAACCTGCACACATATGTGGGATACTCTAAATCCTCATAATGTGTTGGCTGCTCCATATACACTTCTTCTTGCAATTCACCATGCAAAAATGCATTCTTAACATGCATTTGCTCTAAACTCCAACCTTTGGCTGCTGCCAAGGCAATCACACATTTAACAGTTGCCATCCTAGCAACTGGACTGAATGTGTCTTCATAATCTATGCCATATATTTGAGCATAGCCTTTTGCAACCAGTCTAGCCTTATATCTGATAATGGCATTATGCTTGACTTTGTAAAACCACTTACAGTAGTAGCTTTCTTACCCTTAGGTAGGGGTACCAAATTCCAAGTCTTATTGGCTTCTAATGCAGCTATCTCCTCATCCATTGCTGCATCCCAATGAGCATGACCAACAACATCCTAAAAAAAAGTGGGCTCAACATCCTCAACTACCTCCACCATATAAGCATAATGGTGAGTTTCATAACCTTCAAAACCAAATCTTTTAACAAGATATTTGACCCTGCTAGACCTGTGTACCACTAGATCACTCAGTGGAGCCTTTACATTACTATGTGCTCTCTGTACACCTGGTGTCTTGACTAAAGGAATACCAAGCTCATCATCCAAACTCTTTGAACCAATAGAAGCTCCATCAAGTCCAAAATGACTAGTAGATGCATCATTACCATCCAACACTTTCTTCTTTCCTTTGTCTTTGCTTGCAACACTTATAGATCCACCTAAAGATATGGGGCTACTCCTTAGTCTCCTAGACCAATGGCTCACTGTAGGTGTAGTACTAGATGATGTTTTTGGTCTACTAAGACTCCGTGATTCTTGCTTTTCTTTTTGCACATAGCTATCATGATCATTATCATAATCTTAGAAGGTTCATACCAACTACTCATCTCATAAAAAATAACATCCTTGCTCACTTTGAACTCATCTGTGTGGCAGGGTTATAATAATGATACCCTTTTTGCTCTAAAGAGTATCAAATAAAAATACATTTTTCAGCCTTTGGATCAAGCTTTTTCCACTGCTCATCTAGCACATGAACATATGCAACACAGCCAAATACCTTCCAGTGTGATACATCGAGCTTCTTGTCTTGTAAAGAATTCTTTGGAGGTCATTCCATGAACTACAACTATGGGAGTTCTGTTTATAATATAGATAGTTGTATGAACAACTTTAGACTAAAAATATTTTGACATATTCTTTTTAGCCACCATTAATGCCCATGCAACTTCTGCAATATGCCTATTTTTTCTTTTTGCAACCCCATTTTGTTGTGGGGTATACTTGCAAGTAAATTGCTAGGCATTATAATCTACACATTAGATATAAAGAAGTATGTTGATTTGTATGGCATTAAGAGATATTTGCACTTTTGTAAACAAACACAAACATCAATATCAAAACACATGTGGATATGTACATCAACACAAAGTATAGATTCAATTCAAGGCATCACTTTAATCATTCCATTTACATGAAACATAATGAAAAGAATAACACAAGAATACTTAGATAATTTTACCAAAATAAATTTTATTATAATGAATAGGAGTCTGATTTGACTCAACATATTGTATGAAACGTGGGTATTATAGAGTAGTTATTACAAGGATAGTAGCCACATGGCATGCAAATCTTAATAGGTACATTGGATTGACACCTGAGATATTCTAAGACTCAACACATTGTGTGTTATATGGATGATATGATACAAGAGTTTCATGGATCATTGCTAATTAGCATGGGGATCCAAATGGACACATAGGACCAATAAATCAGAGGATTTTTGAACCATCGACTTCTAGCAGATCCATATCATCCAACACAAAGGAATCACTCACCACATCAAAATAGTTGATGGAGAAATATATGCTTCACCTAAACCTTGTACAATACCTGCATGTACAAAAAAATACCTGTATGAATCCCTTTTAATAAAAATACTTGCATGAATCTCTTTTAACAAAAAATGTCTAGATAACTGCATGAATAGAAGCAATACAAAATAGGGACAATTTACCTATAAGCTGATCTGTTGAAGATAAGAATGAATCGTTACTGATCAAAACCCATTGCAAATGATGACAAAAGTAAACATCAGCCCCATCAAACATAAAAGTCACTAATCAAATGAATAAATTTTGGCACCACAAAATATGGTAGATTTACGTGTAAATTGAGCTACAGAATCTCTGCTCTACCTTGTGTTAAGTGTTGCAACAACAATTGATTCTTAAGTTAGAACTAGCATCAAACCCTATTGTAAAGATAGTAGAAAAGGGATAATGCAAAGAGAAAGAAAGAGAGCATGTGTAAGTACGTATGAGAGAGAAAGAAATGAGTACCTATCCAATCTTGCCTAAATTGATCTCTACAAAAGACAATAGCAAGAGTTAGTATTTACATGAAGGTATACTGAAAAAAAGTAGAAAAGAGGAAACATAGAGAGAGAAAGAGAGGGAGAGAGAGATGAGCACTTATGCAATGTCACCCAAAATGATCTTTGCAATAAAACAACAACAAGGGTTAGAACTAACATCATGTTGTATTGAAAAGATAGCAGCAAAAAAAAAAACCAAACAGAGAGAGAGATTAATACCTTTGTTTCTTGCTCCAAATAAACTTTGCAAGAAAACAACATTTAGAACCAACATCAAATTATATTGAAAACACAACATAAAAGAGAAACAACACATAGAGAGAGGGGGCAAAGAGAGAGAGAGAGAGAGAGAGAGAGAGAGAGAGAGAGAGAGAGAGAAGAGCACCTCTGCCTCCTGCCCAAAACAACCTTTGCAATAAAACAACAACAACAGTAAGAAACGACATCAAACCCTATTGAAAAAATAGCAAACAAGAGAAAATGCAAAGAGAGATGGGCACTTGTGTTTTGCCCAAAATTTGGAGTTGCTTGGAGAAGAAAGTGTAGAGGTAAGCAGAATGCTCAAAACCCTAATTATTCTCAATAACAGGGAGCTTCAATGGAGACAAAAATTCATGAGTATAGAGAAGAGATGAAAATGGTATGTTGCTCAACTTTTGGGTCAAACTGATTTCGTGAGAGGGAAAAAAACCAAAATTGAAAATTCTCCAAAAAAAGGAGGAAAATACGAGGTGAGAAAAACTCAAATTTTGTGTACTATTCATTCTTCCTTTTTTAAAATCCCCCACTACCCTTTTTTTAAAATAAAAATCCAAGATTTGGAGAGAGACGATTCACCCTTCATGGATGTCAACATCTAACCTTCCTATTGGACAATCCAAAAGGTCCACATCTTAAACTATATTATTTTTAAGGGCCCATTTGTGAGTTCATTTTTTTCCTAATGCCACGTCCCCTTCATGAACTTGAGTACAACGTTTTGACTTCCGCATAGAAAAGTCAAGCCCAACCTCTCCTTATTAAGCTATTGGTGTGGGTGGAAGGATCCGTCGCGTTATAAGCAGACATTTTTAAAGAAATGGTCTTGGACTCACCATTTCTTTCAGCTGAGTCACCCTGCATATTGATATCTTTGATAATCATGAGAGAGACTAGCTCATTAAAATTTGGAAATGGCTTCTGTATGTATACAGAAGTGACAAATGATTTCCATGTCTTCTCATTATTAAATTAAAACCAATAAAAGTGGATGAAACCAAATCATCATCATGAGGCATTGCATCAATCATTGCTAAAGCATTTGCAATGCTCCTCACCTTCAAAACATACTCATTGACAAACATTTTCCATTTCTTCAAGGTATTCAACTCTTGCTTGGGTTGAATCTTTCGTGCCTTTGTATTTATTGAAAACATGTCACTAGAACAATAGTTTAGATGATTTGTAAAACTTGATTTCGAGGAGAACTCGTTCATTTAGAAAAATTGAAAATCCTCACAATAGCAAATAAGATTATCTTCATGAGAGTCACATGCTTCAATGTAGTCTTGTACTATAGTTTCACATTGTTAAAATCAAGCACTTCAATACAAACCAAAAGTAACTGATCAATCACAACAAAATTTATAACCAAAAAAGGTAAATTTACCTATAAGAAACTATATAAAAGAAAAGATTAGACCCCTAATAGAAAGACATTAACTACTGTATTGAAAAGTAGTTGCTTTGACTTAGTAAATTATATGAGTAAAAAAATAATATACCACAATAGTCACATACGGATAGTAGCTAAATAGAATGTAGATTAGGATTTACACATTAGACCAACACTTTAGACAGTTGATTACCCTTGACTTCCCAAAGAACAAATTTGTCAAGAAAAAATGAAAATACTCACCATAAAAAATAATATTATGGTATCGAGAGTTATGTGCTTTAGTGTAATGTTCTATTATACTTGCACATTGTTAAAATCAAGCACTTTAATACAAACCAAATCTATTATACTTGCACATTGTTAAAATCAAGCACTTTAATACAAACCAAATATAACAGATCAATCACAAAAGTTTTGACAACACAAATGGGTAAATTTACCTATAAGTGAATATAGAGAATAAAATATGGGATCCTCGGTACATAAAATTTAGCCATTTTATTAAACAATAGTTGGTTTGACTTTGTAAATTGTATGAATAAATGGATGATATACCACAATGATCACATGGATAGTAGCCAAATTGTATGTAGATTTGAATTCACACATTAGACGAACACTTTAGATTATCTATACACCTTGACTTCTAGAAGAACCAATCCATCCAACAAAATAAAGAATACTCAACACAACAAGTAAGATTATCTTCATGAGAGTTTTGTACTTTAGTGTAATCTTATAGTTTACCTATACATTGTTAGAACCAAGCACTTCAATAAAACAAAAAATAATTGATCAACCGCAAAAGTTTTGGCAATACAAAAGGGTAGATTAACGTATAAACAAATATATATAAGAGTAGATGGGATCTCTACTTTACCCAAAGTTGATTGTTGTAAGAATAATCAATTTTGAAGTCGTGATCCTTACTCAAAACACTCATTCCTCTTGGAAAACATAATGAAAAATTCATAGATAAAATAGAGATTGAGCTCTTCAAAACCTTAATTTCTCTTACTAAAAAAGTTTTAGATATGCTCAATGCCCCACTCTCATAAGGTGCCACCAATGATCTATGATGCTCAAAGCTACAAGACTCCCATTATGAGTAGAAGCCATGTGTGAGCCTAGTGGGTTGTGACTTCTATGCCAAATAAGGTCTATATGACTGGATGGAAAAAAGGTAACCTTTGTGGGTCTAGCCTTTCAATTAGATATAGTAGTTGAAGTAACACTACAACAAATTTATTAGAGTAGAGATGTAAATGAGTGACATCTTTAATAGCACATCTAAAATACAATGTAAACTCACATGCAAAAATGTGGGGCACATGCTTGACAAAAAGTTGATTTAAATGCTATTCTAAATGTAATACTTAGACATGCAATTTATCGATTTTTTCCATGTATAGTCAAACATGCCATCTATTTTAGAATCCGAAGGTCCTATTTTTGGCTTTCCTCTAAATGAAAAAATAAAACTCAAAAAAGACTCAGTCCCCACACACACGCGTGCATGCACATGCACGCGCACGCACACGCGCGCGCACACACACATACACATCTGAAGAGGACTTGCAATGGAGAGAGCGTTTGCTCGACCGAATCTTATAATGTAAAGTCTTTGTTTCTTAATATGAATTTCTTATATTATTGTATCCATAAATATAAGTAGTGCTATGATGATGAGGGTTTATAGGGTTGTTCCTATGAAAATATGTTGTTTGCTGTCTATATTAATGCAAAGGTTCCATATTTGCTTGATGGGAATTTGAACATGCTTATTACTACATGTAGTATCATGTTTTTTAATGTGATTTTAAATCCATGTTTCTTGAGATTTCTAATCCTAAATTGTCATAGTGTACATGGGTTGCTTGTCATTTTTTCTCAGGGCTATGTAATGTTTTTAAAAATGCATCATAGACTTAATGAATGCATAGATTGATGGGATTACTAGCACACTAACTATAGAATGTATTCTTATTATGCTACACATTTTGTTTATTTCTTTTATAGAGATTATTTATTATCTTTTTTGAAAAATTTTGTTGTTTCATGAGATATGTATGGTGTAGCTCATTATCAAGCTATCAAACATAAACTATCTATATTCAATTTGATGTTTGGTTTAGTTTTCTTATGGTTTATTAAAATTATAGTTGAGTGAATGAGGATATCCATGCCATTTGCTTGGCATTGCACAATAGTTTGGTGAGAGATGCAAAGATGTGTGGAGTTAGTCTCTGTGATGTTAAATGTGCTTAGACAAGGGTGGACAGGCATCTAGTCTTCAAGCTATATAGTATGTCCATTTTAGAGGCCATGGTAGCTTAGCTACTAGGAGGAGCCTATTGTTATGATATGGTGGCATGGTCATTGATGTGTTTGGAAAAATCCAAAATATTGAATTTGGGATTAGTAGTCAGTAGAAAATGATTAGGTCCTATTGATGTGTATATGTATGCATTTGGCTATGCACATACATACACATGTATATAGGCTATGCATACATATATGTGTGCTTATTTGTATTATATTTGTATGTATATGTGTACATGTATATGCATAGCCTATGTGTATATGTGTGTGTTTGTGTGGCCTATGCATATGTATACATGTGCTTATGTGTAACGTATGTGTATGTGTATGTGCATTTGCACATGTATATGCATAGGCTATGCATATACTTATACATATGTGTATATGTGTGTACATATGCATAGCCTATCCATATTTATGTGCGTGGCCTTTATGTGTGCTTATGTATAGTTTGCACTATGGATGCATAGTTGATGCATATACATGTGCATAGGTGTATACCTATATGCATAGGCACACATATATTCATGAACTATGCATACATGTATGTACATGCACAAGCATGCATATATGTTATGCACATATCTATATGTATACATGTGTCTAGCCTATCTTTATGCATATGTGTATAACATGAATAGGTCTATGCATATATACATGCACAAAGGCTTCTTATAGGTGTAGGTGTATGCCAAGGCATAGGTTATGCATATGTCTTTATATATATGTGCACATGAAAGTGGCTATACTTATGTATATATGTGTACATATGAATATATGCATGCATATATATAAGCCTATGAATGCATAGTCATCTTATGCTATTTATCTTATTTTATTGTGTTATGATGCATATATATTATAGGGATACCTATACACATAGGCTACATTTACACCTATATGAATACATGTATATGTATCCATGTGTCTGTGTATATGTATGTCATGTTATGCAACTGATCCTATTATATTGTTTTTTGTAGATATTTCTATTCCTCTTGATGCAAGTTTTGGTGTGTGGTGGGAGTCATCATCACAATATCCTAAACCTGAGGATGAAAGACAAAGAGCAATGGTTGAGGTAGAGGTCCTCTTTTGACACCCTCCTACACTAGTTGAGCTATATGACTAATGACCATCCCTTGGCCACTTGGACTACAGAGAGTTGCATAATCACTAGCACTCACTCTAGTAGCATTAGGTTTTTTGTCTTATGAAGGTCGAAACCCTCCACAAAACCTTGATTATCTTGTGAGGATGCTAGTAGTAGCAACCATGGGAGTAAGCATCAAGTCAAAGGTGGTTGAGGTTGTTTTGGTGGTGATTGGAGCCCCTCTCCATAGTAAAATAGAGAGAGACCCCAACAAGATGAAGACAGGAGGTAGAACCCTAACCATATGTGTACTACTAGCTAAATTCTTTGAGTGGGGTCCTCTGAGATTCTACAAGAAAGGAGGCCTTGAGCTACTTGTGCACTATAACATGGGAAACTATAGAGCTTGCTTTTCAGCCTTCAAAAACCAAGACCTAAATACATTGCAAGCAACCATTGCTGCAGTGCAGCATGAGAAGTATCATAATCTCCCACATATGAGATTTATAGACCATTAGGCTCGAGAAAGGATTAGAAAGGTGCTTTCCAACAAGAGAGCCATGATCAAACCTAGGGTAGTGAAAAATAAGAGGATATTAGAGAAAGGCTTGGATCCTAAGCCAATGTCAATGGCCCAAATGCCAACTAACCATGAGTTGGCTTATAAGCATTGTCATAACAAGCGTGATATATGGACATATTTGTGGTAGCAAGGTGCCATCATAGATCAATAATTGTAAAAGAGCATTGAAAGGCCAGTCACAAATTGTGACTATTAGAGTTCCCACATCTTGGGTCTCTCTCCCTTTCTCTCTTGCTCCATAAACCATAGCTTGCACCTCCCTTTCTCCTACTTGCTCGTGTTCCCACTCCGGCTTCTACCTTCAACTGGTATCAAAGCATTGGTTTGAGGGGCTTCTTCTTTAGTTTTACTTCAGCCTATCACAATATCTACGATTCATTATTCTTGGCAGCCGGACTTCTTCCCTCAAGGTATGATTTGATGCTCATTCTCTTCTTGCCCTATCACTAATCATTCTAGGTATTAGAGGGGCTACTTTTAGACTCATTGGAGCCACTCTAGTAGTAATTAGTTCTTAACATGACCAACAAAGCATATTAGCATGATCTGTGTAGCCTACACATATGTTCTGGGCAATATCTTTGGCATTGACAGTCATGCATTTGGTATGTACTTGGCTATTTGTATTGAGCTTCGTTACCCTTTGTCAGTCAGTCATGCATTTGGTAGTTCTCTCTTACTCCTCTTAAGACCTACTACATGCATGATGCATGTGCCTACTAGATGTATGGTTTACTGACACATTGAGGTGTGATAGATCTTAATATTGGTTTCATGTCCAATCACTGCTAGTTATTGTTACATATCCCATTTGTTATAGGATAGACCTAGCAATGGGAGATTGGATTTTTTTGATTGATTGCCCACAATTTATATTGGATTCACTGCTACAATTATTACAATGCTAATGTAATTGCATGTTTATGCATTATTTATAAGAGCAAATGCTTTGATTTGAAAGTTTATTATTGGTAGTTAGTGGATAGCCCTACAATTTGATATTTTTCTTTTGTTTAGATCTTGTCTTTGTTATGATTTGGGGCTGATTTGTAGTCATTTACATCAGCATGTCTTTTTGTAGTATGCTTTGATTTATTGGCATGACGACTAGTGGATCAAATGGCAATGCCATATTTAATAGTGACAAATTGGATGGCGTAAATTACACTACTCGAAGGCATAGATATGGCAAGTTTTGGTGCAAAAATTGTAGATTAAGCCATTGAGATATGAGCATATAAAGCTCCAACACTTTGATGTAGAGGATTAGGTTGAATTGGATGAGGTATGTAAATCTACAATCATTTTGTCACTCTCTAAGTAGGTCTTATAATGTTGTCTCTGAAGGGCAGATTGCATGGTAGTTATGGGAGAAGATCTGTAATGTTTATGATAAGTAGAGCCTTGCCTCTTAGATATATTGGTTGAAGCAACTCATGGACCTTTGTAGTACAAAGGAGGGGAATTTCATGTCCGCCCACTTAAATGAGTTTCATTCTATTTTGAGCCACTTGTCTTTGCAAGGGATTGACTTTAACGAGAATCTTCCACCATTGTTCTTGCTGGTTACATTGCCTAAATCATGGAATACATTTTGTGTTATTATGTGTGCAAATATACGTGCTAATGGGTTAAAATTATAGGATGTAGAAGAGGTGCATTATTGAATGAAGAAATTAATAGAAATAATGTTGATGCTTCCCATAGCTCTCATACTTTGATAGTTAGAGGTAGTAATGCTAAGAGGGGTAATGATTGTTGTGGAAGAGACTCTCAGAAGTCCCATTCTCAATCACGTGGATAGCCTCACAATAAGTCTCATGGCCCTAACTCTGCATTGACTTGTCATTATTATGGAAATCCATGTCATATTTGGCCATATTTTCATAAAATGAATGATGACAAGCACAAGAAAAGGACAAAAAGTGCAAGAAAAGAATGAAGATCGCAACATTGTTTCCAATAAGTCTAGTGTCTAGATTGAAGGGATTAATGTAGTGCAGATTGATTCATATGATGATTACATACTTACATCATTCTCTCTTGATGTTTCACAATTGATTGACATCTCATTGTCTTATGCTAGGTTGTGATATCCCAACTTTAATTTAATTTTTTTCCAACTTCTCGCAAAATGGACTTCAAGAACTTTAAGATCATTATATAGAGAAGATCTCAAGAAAAAAGACACGAGGATTGTAACCCAACATTTTCTGGATTGATAAGGACTATAGCCACCCGTCATGGAAGTTACCGCATGAACAAGAATTATGAGTCATATTAGTCATTAATGGTCCAAAAATACTAGATTTTTGGACAAAACTAACATAATTTTGATATTTTGGATATTATCTATTGTAAATATCCTAAAAAGCTATGGAAAATTCTAGAATAGAGTGTCATGTATAAAACCAATTGGCTTTTTCAGCCAGTTTTGGAGATTTAATGCAAAAAGAAGGATTGGTGAAATCGCATGCATCGCAATTGCAGTTTATAAGTAGTAAACATCACTTCGAATAAGGAGAAGGAGTAATCTAGAAGAATTCTAAGCACGTGTCCTAGGGTTTTACCACCCGTTTAGAGCCAACAGAACCATCAGATTTGTGGTCTGAGCATTAGATTGTTGATTTTTCCAATATCCCCTCCATAAAGAACTCTTCTTCTTAGCCACAACCCTTCCTCTCTAATTTAGCTATAAATAAGAGGCATGGGGAGCCATTGAGAGTAATCCAAGGAGGGGAGAGGCCCTTCTTAAGAGTACAAAACAAGAGGGAGTGAGGCAAGAGAGGCACGAGTATGGGAATTTCTCGTCAAGAAGACAAGGAGGATACTCCGCGAGCTCTCACAATCAATTCCTCCATCCCTTCTATCCTATTCCTTCCTATGAAATCAAGACTCTTCTCGGTTTCTTAAAATCTTAAGTGATCACTTTTCCCCTCTTGTCGATCAAAATTCCATCAATTTAATCACCCCCAAGCTCCTTTGCCAAATTCCCCCTTTTTTTGCGGTCTTGGGATTAGAGACCATGGCTCCGAAGAAGAAAGCTACGAAGGTAGCGGAGGCAGGGGTTGCCAATAACATTGCGGACACAATTACTACAAATGCAATGGAAAATACAGGGTCTACAAACGAAGCTGCAAATACTATCAACCAAGCACCCATCTCATGGATCTTCAAGTACTAATTTTCTTAAATAAAAGTAGCTAGCATTCCTTTATCCCATGAATAGGCAACAAAAGCTGCATACAAAAAATAAGATTTTATTCGATTCATGCATATAATTTCTTTGAGAAATTCTTAACCGCGAATTCCAAGGGTTAACTTGGGTCTGTACAAGATGAACCTATGTGAGTACAAGGAAGGTGCCGTGTCCCTAAAAGATTTAATATTTGTGATTTTTGTGTTGATCAAATGAAATCTCTGAATCATAAATTCTAATCCTTGGTATATAAGAGACCTTGAGATGTAATTGCCAAATGATACTATTCGTAATTAAACTAATCAAGATTTTCTTTTATTGCATGCAAAGACCCATGAAACTCCAAGGGAGTTATCCTCAAGTATGAAATTTATGCTTAAGTTCAATCCAAACTAATCCCCAAGGAAGAGGGAATCCATGAAGACTATTGGAAGGTATTGCCACTTATGTTGATTTGTCTCGAAGTTATTTTGCCAGTTATGCTGAATTGCCTTGATGTTATTATTTTTGGAAAGAAAAGATTTGTCTTGGAAATAAAATTGCTAAGAGTTTATGTATAATGCACTCGAAATAAGATGTTTGCGATTGTAAGCTAGGTACTAATCTTTCCTAAAATCATTAGGCTAAAAGATGGATGGCTGAGTACATATCACCGACAACTGAGACAGTGTTCTAGTGAACACAAAACGTCGACTGAGGTAGTGTTCTTGATGGCGCTAGACCTCCCCAAGACCAGCGTGAATAAAACCTACTTCAAGGGATTTTTCTTTTTTTGTTTCGCGTTAGTGAATTTAGACTAATCATGACACGAAAGGTCTTGACATAGGGAAATCTAGTCGGTGTAGGAGGAGATGAGGATACTAGGGGGACTGTGGTCATAAACTCCTTAGGCTCCGAACTGCCAACTACCCTTCGATTTCTAGACAATGTTCTGGAAGTTCCAATATTAGTTGGGGAACGGAACTTGGAGAGAATAATACTTCGAATAGAAGACATTGTAAAAGTCATTTTTTTGAAAGGAACTATTAAGAAGGAATTGCTTTACTCTGTTTTTGTGTCATAAATTAAAGGTGTGTAATGAATTTGTATTAGGAGATAATTCAAGGAAGCTGATTTTATATGTTGAACCTAAAATGGTAGGTAATTAAATAACTAAAACTACTCTCTGGAAGGGAATTGAGAGGATGGACCCCCGACAATGGGTCTAGACCTATGGATGGGTGGTCTCGGTAAGCCGAGAGCTTTCCTAATAAGGAATAAAAATCACACTTCATGGATCATTAGAAACCAGAAAGACTGGCTCACATCACTTTAGAATCTACTAATATTAATTAGCCACTAGTAATAGATTTGACCAGAAAGAACTTAGGTCAATTCTCGTGGGAGCGGTCTGAACTTCTAATGTGGTGTAGACTCAAGCGAGCCTAGTTAGCAAACTCGGAGGGTTTTATCAAAATCCTGGACGGTGCTTCCTAGGACATCTCTTGATGGGCTACTTAAGAACGTACCATCGAGGAATAGCTCGCGGATGGCACGTTATAGTTGGTATCAGAGCGCATGTTGATGTAGGATACGATGCAAGTAAATAAAACTAGTTATATTTATTTTAAAAAAACATTTCCTTAAGTAGTGAAATCTTCTCTTGTTGATATATGTTCTTAATTTTTGGCAGAAAGAAGAACCTTGGGAACGATTCTTGATTTTGCAAGTTATGTTTATGTCAACAATGCGCTCCTCTAGCTTTAGTTGGAAAAACTAGATGATGCAAATATTAGATCAGATATACAATCCTTCACCCTTGTATTATGAAAGGCAATGGATGTTAAGCAAAGGGTATTGTTACATTGATGCAAGCCATCTTGCTTACCTCTAGAATAATTTAAAGAGATTAAGGTGGATGGAAGCCCTTAAGGTTGCCAAGATTTATCTCTTCTATGAGGCTAGAGTAAACTCAAACATGTGCACTAGAGGGCGAATGGTCAAACTAAACCAGTACATCTATGAGGAGGTTACAAGGGTTATACCGACTGATCGAGTCATGGTTGTAGGATGCTCTAGTTGCCACAACTACAAGAAAGATGGATTACTTGATCTTCCTCTGAAATATAGATTTCTAGATATCTATTCTCATAATCCTAATTACTCTGCAATGGATGTATCGCAATGCCATGCCTAGATTGTGGTAGGAAAATATTTTCCAAGAATAATATGAGCTCCCAAAGTACTCAAATAATGTATTCCCTTCCTATTGATGTAAATAATTATTTTTGTCCATCTGTTTGTCTCCTTGACAAATCAAAATAGTAGATAGAATGTTTTTAAAACTCTATTTTGAAGTATAGACCCTGATCATTGTTTGGAAGGACAAGTAGTACATAATTTCCCTCCTAAATTAATGAGGTAGAGTAAGCAAGTGAACATCTTTTTTTTTTCGAATATGGTTGGAAAGAAAATTGATCATAAAATTGCATAATCTTCAAAAGGTCACCCCAAATCTCAATACTATGGAAGCCCAAGATAAGAAATTTCTTCTCAAGAAGTACAAGCCACCGAAGTTTGATGATAAAGGAAGGGACATTCCAATTGAAGCAGAAACATGGATAAAATGTATGGAATACTATTTCACTGCTGCAAGGACTATAGTGTCAAATCAAGCAATGACTGCCAAACTAAAACTCACAGGAGATGCCCATCTTCGGTGGAAACAATGGTGCAAGGACCAAAGAATGCCCGAAGGTGCTATCACTTGGGACAAAATTAAGGATGCGGTTCATGGGAGATATCTTCCGCCCACATATCAAGCCCAGAAGATGAACGAGTTCTTCAATCTAAAGTAGCTACTCCAAATTCGTAACATTGCTAAAATATGCATCGACAATGGATGTTTCACAGCAAGTATCCAAATTTTGCAATGGTCTAAATCCACCCTTGAGTATGCATCTTGAATCAATGAGACCATCGGATTTACAAGATGCATTGATTTGAGTAGCTCCAATAGTCTATGCTTCAAGAAAATTATAGATCCACAAAAGAAATTATGCCACACATGATCTAGAATTACTTGCTGTAATTCATGCCTTTAAACTATGGAGACATTACGTGCTTGGTAATAGGTTTTCTCTAGTCACTAATTATAAGAGCCTAAAGTGGATTTTTAATTAGCTAGATCTCAATATGAGACAACGCCGATGGATTGAGACCTTGCAAGATTCTTTAATGCTCTAATCCTACAAGAACCCTCTAGGGCTAGAACTCTTGCCACAATGATCTCGATGCCTAGTAACCCTCTCCTAGAAATGGCTAAAGAAGAGGCGGCAAAGGATGCAAGCTATCAGAACTTGTTAAGATAAATTTCCATCAAGGATTCAAATCCAAAACTCAAGACCAAGTATCAAGATTTTTCCATAAACGAGAAGCTTGCCTATTACAGGACAAGACTATGTATTCCCTCAAGTCAGGAACTCAAAAGGAAAATACTTTGGGAAGGTCACGATTCCCCATTTTTAGGTCAACCTAGTTATTCTAAGACTCTTAATACAATCAGAAAAAGCTTCTATTGGGAAAGACTCAAGGGTGATGTACTCAAGTATTTTACCAAATGCCTAAACTTTCAAAAATGAATTAAGGCCGAGCATGTCAAGATGCCAGGAAAGTTCCAGCCACTTGATATCCCTCAAATGAAATGGGAGTATATTAGCATGGACTTCATAGTTGGATTACTCATGGTACAAGGAGGACATAACTCCATAATGGAAGTCATTGATATGCTGACAAAAGTTGCACACCTTATTCCTATAAAAACCAATTACAAGGCTTTTGATATTGCCAGGCTTTTCATTAAGGAAATTTTTAGGTTACATGGATTACCCCAAAGAATCATCAGTGACCATGATTATCTCTTCACCTCAAACTTTTGGAAGGGTTTGTTTGAAGTTCTATAGTACTGCTTACCATCCCCAAACCGATGGTTAAACAGAGAAAGTCAACTAAGTTATTGAGGACATATTGAGGGCTTATTGTAATAGGGAATCCAAACGGTAGATCCAATACCTACCCTTAGTTGAATTTGCCTACAATGCATCACACCATCAAAGTATTCAAATGACTCCTTTTCACGCACTATATGGGCAAGATTGTCTTACCCCATTAATTTTTTCCGATCCTACCCTATGGGTAGAAGCATCTAGGCGAATGCTGGAAGAAATGGATCAACAAGTGAAAGCTATAAGGCAAGATATTCATGCCGCCAAGGATTGATAGAAGGCATATGCCAATCAACAAAGGCAAGAACGCATCTTCAAAGAAGGTGACATGGTTTTCCTACGAGTTCGCCCAAATAAAAGTTCCTTATCTTTGGGGGAATTCAAGAAGCTAAGTCCTAGGTATCGTGGGCCATATAAGGTGCTAAAGTGTGTAGGGCCAAATGCCTACAAGCTACAACTCCCTAACAACTTGAAAGTACATAATGTATTTCATGTCAATCTATTGAAAGCATATGTCCCTAACCCAAACCATGTACTTAATGACCAACAAATTGTAATGCCAAACTTCAACTTGAAAAGATACTTGATATGCGAGAGAAGACTCTAAGAAGCAAAATCCTTAGAGAATATCTCGTCCAGTGGAAATACTACCTTGAAGAGGATGCCACTTGGATTGATCATGAATCGCTATGTAATCAATATCCCTAGTTTCATTCGAGATCAGGACATCTCGATTCCTCTAAGAAGGAGAGGATGTGATATCCCGACTTTAATTTAAAAAATTTTCAACTTTTCACAAAATGGACTTCAAGAACTCTAAAATCATTAAATAGAGAAGATCTCGAGCAAAAAGACCCGAGGATCATAACCCTGGATTGACAAGGACTATAGCCACCTGCCATGGAAGTTACTGTGTGAACAAGAGTTATGAGTCATATTAGTCATTAGTGGTCCAAAATACTAGATTTTTGGACAAAACTAGCATATTTTTGATATTTTGGATATTATCTATTGTAAATATCCCAAAAAGCTATGGAAAATTCTAGAACAGGGTGTCATGTAAAAAAAACAAGTGGCTTTTTCAGTCAA
Organism: Lygodium microphyllum; assembly: GCF_053477565.2. Lineage (NCBI taxonomy): Eukaryota > Viridiplantae > Streptophyta > Polypodiopsida > Schizaeales > Lygodiaceae > Lygodium > Lygodium microphyllum. Next base: position 29,420,099 of record NC_141149.1, read on the forward strand.
TTTTGGAGATTCAATGCAAAAAGAAGGATTGGAAAAATCGCGTGCGCCGCGATTGCAGTTTACACGCAACAAATAGCACTTCAAACAAGGAGAAAAATGAGTGATCTAGAAGAATTGTAACCATATGTCTTGGGGTTTTACCTCCCTTTTGGAGCCAATGAAACCATCAGATTTGTGGTTTGAGCATCAGATTGCTGATTTTGCCAAGATTCCCTCCATAAAGAACTTTTCTTCTTAGCCACAGCTCTTCCTCTCTAATTTAGCTATAAATAAGAGGCATGGGGAGACATTAAGAGTAGTCCAAGAAAGAGGGGAGAGGCCCTTCTCAAGAGTATAGAAGAAGAGGGAGTGAGATAAGAGAAGCGCGATAATGGGAATTTCTCGTCAAGAAGACAATGAGGACACTCCGTGAGCTCTCAAATTCAATTTCTCTATCCTTTCTATCTTATTCCTTCTTGTGGAATCGAGATTCTTCTCGATTTCTCAAAATCTTTGTTGATTGCTTTTCCCCTCCCGTTACCGCCAAGCTCCTTCGCCAAATTCCCCCTTTTTTGTGGTCTCACGATTAAAGACCATGGCCCCGAAGAAGAAAGCTATGAAGGTCGTGGAGGCAAGAGTTGTCAATAACGCTACGGACACAATTACTACAAACAAAATGGCGAGTAGTATGTGGATTACAAAGGAAGCCATGAATACCATCACCCAAGCACTCGTGATCATGGATCTTCAGGTACTAATTTTTTAAAATAAAAGCAGCTAGTAGGTATTTATCCCATGAATAGGCAACAGAAGCTGCATGCAAAAAATAAGATTTTATTCGATTCATGCATATAATTTCATTTGAGGAATTCTTAACCGCGAATTCCAAGGGTTAACTTGGGTATGTACAATATGAACCTATGCAAGTACAAGGAATATACTATGTCCCTAAAAGATTTAATATTTGTGATTTTTGTGTTGATCAAATGAAATATCTGAATCACAAATTCTAATTCTCGTTATATAAGAGACCTTGAGATGCAATTGCCAAACGACACTATTCATAATTAAACTAATCAAGATTTTCTTTTATTGCGGGCAAAGACCCACGAAACTCTGAGTTATCCCCAAGTATGAATTTCTTTAATAAATTCAATCCAAACTAATCCCCAAGGAAGAGGGAATCCAAGAAGACTATCGGAAGGTATTGCCACTTATGTTGATTTGTCTCAAAGTTATTTTGATTCTTTGTCCCGAAGTTATTTTGCCACTTATGTTGATTTGCCTCGAAGTTATTTTGCCGCTTATGTTGAATTTCCTCGATGTTATTATTTTTTGAAAAAAAATATTTGTCTTGGAAATAAACTTGTTAAGAGTTTATGTATAATGCATTCGAATCTTTCCTAAAATCATCAGGCTAAAAGATGGATGAGTGAGTACAAATCGCCAACTAAAGTAGTATTTTGGTGAACATAGAATGCTGACTGAGGCAGTGTTCTTGATGGCGTTAGACCTCCCCAAGGCCAGCGTGAGCAAAATCTACTCCAAGGGGTTTTTCTTTTTTTGTTTCTCGTTAGTGACTTTAGACCAATCATGACGTCAAAGGTCTTGTCGTAAGGGAACTCTAGTCAGCATAGGAGGAGGTGAGGATACCATGGGGCTCTGGTCATAAACCCCTTAGGCTCTTATGAATTGCCAACTACCCTTCAATTTCCAGACTATGTTCTGGAAGTTCCAATACTAGTTGGGGAATAGAAATTGGAGAGAATAATACTTCGAACAGAAGGCATTGTAAAAGTCATAAATTAAAGGCGTGTAATGAATTTTTATCAGGAGATAATTCAATGAAGTTGATTTTATACCTAAAGTGGTAGGTAATTAAATAGCTAAAACTACTCTCTTGAGGGAAGCGGGAGGATGGACCCCCAACATATCCAAACCTATGGCTGGGTGGTCTTGATAAGCTAAGAGCTTTCCTAATAAGGAATAAAAATCACACTTGATGGATTATTAGAAACCAAAAATACTGACTCACATCACTTTAGAATCCGCTAATATTAATTAGCCACTAGTAATAGATTTGACAAAAAATAACTCCGGTCGATCCTCGTGGGGTGACCTGAACTTCCATTGTGGGGTAGACTCAAGTGAGCCTAGTTAGCAAACTCCGAGGGTTTTATCAAAATCCTGGACGGCGCTTCCTAGGACATCTCTTGATGGGCTACTAAGAATGTACCGTCAAGGAATAGATTGGGTGGCACGTTACATTAGTGTTGGCTAATTAATTCAAGGGCTTCCTTTCGTGTTACCCCTCATCACAAGTGGTTCCACTCCTATTGCAGTGTGATAGGATCTGTCAAATTGTTGGCATTGTATATTATTGGTATTGGAGATATATGGTTGCAATTTTCCTTAGGCAACATCTTTACTTTGCAAAATGTATGCCATGTCTTAGCTTTGAACAAAAGCCTACTCTTTGCTAGATGATTGAATGATTTAGGTTACTTTGTATCTTTTGGTGATTCCTCATGGAAGATTACCAATGGGAATCTTGTCCTTTTACAAGGTTGTTGGAAGAGAGGGAGAGAGATAGAGTGGAGCGGAAGATGAGCCTCAGCTCATTGTTGTTCCTCTTCTATTATTCTTCCATCATACTAACTGAAAGAGACTTACACACATTAGTATGATTGACCAAGACTAACTGTGATTAAGTCACTGACTACACCAACTTATTGAATGTCACACACGTGTACAACACATAAAGATAGACTGATTGAAGAGTAACGGGAACTTGATATTTTAACACTCCCCCTCAATCTCAAACCATCTAATAAACTCCAAGTAGTTGTCTGAAGTATATGAACTTTTCTTTACCAAGAGACTTGGTAAATATGTCTGCTACCTGGTCTTCATTCTTTACATGAATCAAGTCAATCTGCCCTTTAAGAACCATTTCTCTGATGAAATGGTAGTGAACCTCAATATGTTTGGACCTAGCATGGTAGATAGGATTTCTAGCCAACATAACACTACTGAGGTTATCACAATGCAATCTCACTCTGCTTTCCAGATGTATTCCCATGTCTTTCAGCAGTTTCATCAACAAAATTGCTTCGCAAGCCACTAAGGCAGCTCCTTTGTACTTAGCTTCTGTACTAGACAATGCAACAATAGGCTGTTTCTTACTCTGCCAACTAATCATACTGTTGCCCAATCCAAATGCATAACCATTGGTTGACCTCTTGTCATAGGCACAACCAACCCAATCAGCATCAGTAAACCCTGTCAAGTCAAGGGATTTTCCATATGCATAAAACAACCCAAAGTCTGTAGTACCCTTTACATATCTCATGATCCTCCTGACTACATCTAAATGTGGTTTGTGAGGCTTCTGCATGAACTGACTAATCAACCCCACTACATAACATAAGTCAGGATGGGTAATAGTCAAGTATATCAAGCTACCCACCATCTGTTGATACATGGTCACATTCTCTATGTCATTCCCAACATCAATCTGTAGCTTGACATTCTGATCAAGAGGTGTCTCCATAGGCTTTCATTTAGCCATACCATGCTTCTGTAACATGTCATGAGCATATTGCTTCTGTAGCAGCCATATACTTGAGACGTAGAGACTACCTCAATCCCAAGAAAATACTTTAGCTCACCAAGGTCTTTGACTTTGATTTCGACTTATAAACATGATTTAATTTCAGTAATTCCCTCTTCATTACCTCCAGTGATGATAAGATCATCTACATAAACCACTAGAAACACATATCCATGATCTGTCTTCTTCGTGAACAGACTGTGATTTGCATCACCCAATCTAAATCCATGTTGCTTTAAATAACCACTAATCCGAGCATTCCATGCTCTAGGTGCATATTTTAGCCCATATAAAGCCTTTATTAGCTTATACACATGTGTAGGAAAGTCCAGGTGAACATAGCCTTCAGCCTGCTCCATATATACTTCCTCAACCAAATTACCATTCAAGAAAGCATTCTTGATGTCCATTTGCCATAATTTCTAGCCTTTGCATGCTGCCAAAGCAATGACAGTTTTGACTATTACCATTTTAGCCATTGGATTGAAAGTCTCCTCATAGTCAAGGCCATATTACTGTGCATACCCTTTTGCAACCAGCTTGGTCTTATAGCATTCTAATGAACCATCTGACTTGCACTTAACCTTGTACACCCATTTGCAACCAATGGGGACTTTGCCTTTAGGCAACTCAACCAATTCCCATGTCTCATTTTCAGGTAGGGCTGCATACTCCTCATCCATGGTAGCACACTAGTTATCATTTGTAACTGCATCATCAAACTTTGTAGGTTCTTTGTAACCTGTCACACTAGCAATATATGCATAATGGTGGGTTGAATAACCAATGTATGTAAATCTTTCAACTGGTTTTTTGACTCTCTCAGATCTCCATAACTGTGGCTCACTTTGAGCTTGCCTCTCATGAGGTAGTACATAACAACTCTGCCTTGTTCCATGCATCATAATAGATGAAATTCCCAACTCACCATCCAAACTATCGCTGTTAGATGACTCATAACCTGCTGTAAGTGGACTTGTCACATCCTCAAGCATTGTTAATTTTCCCTGCTAAATAACCAGTGTATGTAAACTTGTCAACTGGTTTTTTGACTCTCTCCGATCTCCATAACTATGGCTTGCCTCTCATGAGGCGGTACATAATGTCTCTACCTTGCTTCAGGCATCATAATAGACGAAATGCCCAACTCACTATTCAAACTGTCGCTGCTAGATGACTCATAACCTGCTGTAAGTGGACATGTCACATCCTCAAGCATCTTTTCTTTTACCTTATCCAATCTCCCCCTCACTAACATATCAGTGTCAGTGGATGTAGGAGTATGACTCCGCAAGTATTCTGACCAAGGACTTACTGTAGGTGATCCATCACCTATAGGACCACTCATAGATATACTCACTGTAGGCGTATTTTTAGCATTACTAGTGTTGGTTGATCCATCAGTAGCCACTGCAACAGGATTACCATACCACAATGCTAGCTCATAAAAAACAGCATCTCTGCTAATCAATGTCTCATGTGTAGACGGTACATAACACTTGTAAGCTTTCCGATCTTGTGCATAACCAAGGAACACACTCTTGACAGCTTTAGGATCCAATTTCTTCCTCTTTTCATCAGGAACATGCACATATGCAATGCTACCAAATACCTTCAAGTGTGAAATGTCAGGCTTATGACCATACAACCTCTCATATGGAGCTACATCATGAATCCTTGATGTAGGGGTTCTATTCAGCACATAGACAGTAGTCACTACTGCTTCAGCCCAATAACCATTTGGCAAACTCTTCTCATTCAGCATAGCTCTTGCCGATTTCATTAGTATCATATTTTTCCTTTCTGCTACACCATTTTGCTGCGGTCTATAGCTGCAAGTTAACTATCTTCTGATCCCATGTTTAGCAAGGTACATGTCAAAGTAATTAGAGACATATTCTCCATCTTCATCTAATCTAAGACATGAAATTTTACAGCTCAACTCATTTTCAGCATGCTTCTTGAAGTCCTTGAATGCATCAAACACATCATCCTTATGTTTCAGTATGTAAAGCCAAGTATACCTGTTGAAATCATCAATGAAGGATACATAGTAATGAGCAACACCAATCGAAGCATTATGAGACGGAGCCTATACATCTGAATGTACCAATTGCAAGGGTCTTGAGCTATTCCGTACATGTCTCATAAATGAAAATTGTGCTTGCTTTCCAAACTGACATGCATCACATACATGTCCAAAGTCATGATACTTGAACTTAGGCAGTTCGAGCACAATCTCCTTCTGCTGCATAGATTTTAGCTTTTATACATTCACATGGCCAATCCGCTTATGCCATATCTCAACATCCCGTATAGCACCATCATCATGTGCAAACATGGTTACTTTCAATTCTGGAATTGACACATCAAGAGTAAACATTCTGCCATCTGTTCAGCCTCTTTACAATCAATTTGCAGCCATTACCATATTCTTCAACAAAGCATCCATCTCTATTAAATCTCACCTGTAGATTTTGTTCTTTCATCTGTCCAATTGACAAAAGATTCTTGGTTATTGTAGGTACATGTAGTACATCATGTAGGCTCTTTTTCTTGCCATCAGGCATCAACAAAGGTACAATTCCTTTATCCTGAATAGTATGCAGGGTATCATCCCTAGTACAAATATGTCCATGAGAACCTGCAACCATCTCATCAAACTATTCTCCATGGGGTGTCATATGATTTGAAGTCCCTGAATGAATGTACCATCTCTCATCTCTGTTATGCCTAGATGCATTCTTAGACACATGCTGCATGGAAAACAATTAGTCAACCTGCTCATCATGAGCACTGCTAGAAGATGCATAGTGCCCATGCTATTTTCCCTTTGCCTTCATATCTCCCTGCTTCTTGTAATAATCCTTTGCAATGTGTCCATATCTGCCGCAGTAATGGCAATCCTTATCTCTATTTGATTGATCATTTGACTGCCATGAACCAGATCCACCACCTCTACCATGAGGTAATCTTCTCTTGCCTCTAAAGCTGCCAAATCCACGTTGGCCCTGTATATTTGTGCCATGCCAACCATTCTGGTGATGCTGTCCATAAGTGTTTCAAGTGTCTCCTCGACCTCAAAAAGAGCCACAGCCTCTGTCGCTTCTGCCACGCTGGCTAGAGTAAAGAATAGTGTCTCTGCTTTGAGATGTACTAGAACTTGTATTCAACCCAAGCTTAACTTCCTCATGCAACAACAAAGCAATCAGCTCATCCCAATCAGGGGATTCAACTCTTATAGAAATAGACGTATCAAATGCTTTATACTCTTTGCCAAGTCCATTCAATGTCACTGCAATCATATCATCCTCAGACAACACTGAAGATCCAATGGTGGCAAGCTGATCCGCTATGTTCTTGATCTCTGTAGTGTAGGCCTGAATGCTTCTGCCATTCCTAGACGTGTTATTGAACTATTTCTTTAGATGAACCTTTCGTGCATGTGTTACATGTTAGATATGATCAATGCCCCACCCTCATTAGGTGCTACCAATGATCCATGGTGCTCAAAGTTGTAAGGCCCCCATTATGAGGAGAAGCCAAATGTGAGCCCGGACATTGGTTGGTCCTGACTTGTATATAAGATGAGGTCTATGTGATCGGATGGCAAAAAGGTGACTGTTGTGGGTCTAATCTTTGGGTTAGATGGAGTGGTTAAGCTGGTAGCAACTCGAGGCGCATTGCATCGAGTTGCGGTGTAAGGGAGTTAAAAGGGGCCTCTATTGTGGGGTCCGGGGGCCGCGGAAGCAGCCCCTAGCGATGGTAAAGGGAATATTCCCTGGCTGACTAGTGGAGGCTCATATGGTAGGTCAGCAGGCCGACCTAACGACCTTCGCAGGCTATAAAAGCTAAACCCCTTCGCAGCCATCTCTCACTCATCTTTCACCCAGTCAGAGTTGTTGTTCCAGCTAGCCTTAAGCTCTTCACCTATCTTCTGTCTAGATCGCCATCTAAGCTTCACACAGTGGAAGCGCACGGGTGGACAGAGCCATCTTTGTATCAGTTTTTTGGAGTTAAAGAATTTACTGATTCTCCTCTTATCTGTTGTGTACTCTCTATCTCTTTCTCAGATTCTGTTCGCTGCGCCGTGTAATATTTTACATTACATTTCCATAATTCTTCATGATTATGTCCCATGCATCCTTTGGAAAACTGCATCCAGTAATCTATATAACCATATCATCTAATATACATAAGGAAAACCAATGTAACACCTTGTATGCTCTCTCACTCCATAGCTTATGAGCCCTTTTCTGATTATTTGTCAAATTCCTTTCATGCATTTTAGGTTCAACCTCATCACATGTACATAAGTCCCTATAACCTCTGCCTTCATACGGAACTTCCATAAAGCAAAATTTTTGTTGTCCAACTTTTCTCCCACAATTTGAGTGATATTGTCAATGCCTTGAGCATTTGCCATAGTTGCAGCTTAGCTATTCAATGGTATACAACCTGTAAGTATCTGACTCCTTTTCCTACATTTTAGAATCAATTTCTTGCAATTCAGGACAGTTTCTTGCAATTCAGGACAGTTTTCTTGACAACCAGTTTGCTATAAAGTGTATTCCAACAATGAAAAAACATAGTCAACTGAGCATAAACCAAGCTCAAATTAGTTCAAAACATTCTACGACAGTGGCAAAACATTCGAGCAACAAACTATGTCCATACAAATATCAATGTTTGCACTATATGCAAGTAGTAGTACCAAATACAACTAGCCCACTGCTATAACCAACAGTATTTTCTCTATTAAGACAAGAGTATTCAGACCTAAAAACATCCCCAAAACATCTCATTTAGTTGCACTCTATGCAGGAGTTGATACATGTCCAATCGGTCAGAATATATTGCACGTATGTCAAGTGAAGATGATAGATATCCTTCCTGCACACAATAACCAGTCAATACCCTACATTAGGGCCAAAAACGCTTCAAAAATGGCACTTGTAAGAAAGTGATTAAGTTGCTAATTAGTTGAGGTTTAGGAAGAATAAAACCTCTAAATTTGGTTGTCCAGATGTGATTAATGAGAGAATATTTGGTTCATTGAAGAGGTCGGCCATTAATTGCCCTCATCTTTTAATCCAGGTCAGGGGTCACCTTTTCGGCCATTTTTGTCTTGGAACTCGAGAGATTTTTTATTTTCGAGATTTTCGTACGAACTTCGCATTTGTTTGCTCCCCCGTTTTCTTTCTACACATTATTCTCTTTTACCATTCTTTTTGTTGCACTTGCTTCCTATCACTGTGAGATTCTTGCTCAGTTCATTTGCTAGAATGTCTAGCAATACTACTTCAAATAACATAGGCGCAAGCACACATAAATACAAGCTAACTATTCAGCTAGATCCGATTTACACATCTTGGAGAAGTATACATCATCGAGTATTGATAGATGAGATTGAAGCCAACAGGTTGCGAACACAAGGAATGAAGCATATAGATTTGTGGGTGGACGGAAATATTTATCCTAGGGATCCTTCTACAGGTAAACCACCTCCTTTTTTCAATGTCCATGACTATATAAGATATGCTAGAGAAGGTTACAATGGAATGCTTGGCTATTGTATGAGGTTATACTCTGCATCTTACACATATATAGCTCAAATGCACGAAATGAAAAAAGCACTAGAAACTACACAAACAAAAATTTTAGAGTTGACAAGTCAGATTGATATTTTGAAAAATGTTAACAAGTCATTGCAGGATAAGCTAACACGCTTGAGAGAAACTCCAGTAGGATTTAGAGAGAGGAAGAGACCATTAAAAAATATAACCAGCTTGTGTGAGAGAGCAAAGAAAAGGAGACTAAATCTTACAAAGAAATATCTCTCTAACATATTAGGCATAAATATCCGAGAGAATGAGGAAAGAATCAAACTTTTGAAGGAAACCATGAATAAGAAAGATATTTTGAGGATTCTTAAGTCCCCAAAAAATGCGGATTTGAGAGGTCCAACTCTCAAAGAGTTAGTGAAGGATTTAAAAGGCACGGTGAAAGCAAATGAAATCGTAGAGACATGTGATACTGTGGGTATAAGTCGAAAAGGTTATCGTGCTATCTCTAGATTATGGTTTAAAAATCTTAAACGCAATAGGGTAACTATATTTGGATTGCCCCGAGCCCTTGCAGTTTCGACTGCAAGAATTGCCATGAATCGCAAGATTCCACATGTTTTTGGAGATTACATTCACATCGAAATGTCTATGTCCTATGAAAAACAAAAAAAAGGCAATTTTTGATTACAATGCGTTTAACAATATATGGGTTGATCTAAAAAAGGTGCAAATTGCAATGGTTCACATGTATAAAATCACAGTAGAAGAAAGTTATGGTGTTCTAAAGTTTGCCTTGAAGTTGGATGAAGCACAGATTCAAAAGGGACAGAAGATGGAAAGAATTAGCATTTGCCTCATGAACATGGCATTGGACCATAGCAATGGTGAGGGCCAAGCTCCATTGCATAAGATCCAATCCGAGATGGAGATTTGGTGGATTGGTGCAGCCCACGTACCAATTGAAAATCATCAAACGTTGAAATGGTTGTTCAACCATACAGGTATTCCAAATATCATTAAGTCTCAAAGTGAAGGCGAAATGTTGGTAGTTGATGGGGTTGGTAAATTTAATGTGGAATGGCATATCAGTGCTGATTTGAAAACTATCAAATGTATGCTTGGAATATGTAATGGTGAAAATGCAAAATATCCTTGCATTTATTGCAAGGAAAGTATTGGTGCAAAGATTGGAGTAGTTTGCAACCAATAAGAAGAGCCCCAAATAGAGACTCTATAGATTTGAGTAAATTTAAAAACATAGAAGACATCTGGGATCCCATTCTTTCCATCTCTCTTAAGAATATTCATATTTGTACTTTGCATGCAGAGATTAGAATAATCGATATGCTTCTCAGGTTGCATCTTGACTACGCATATTCCATTAAGCCATTATCTTTATCAAATGAGTGTATTGATAAATGCGAGGCATTACTATCGAAAATGGGATTTCATGGGGGCCAAGTTCACTTGAGAAAGGATCCAATACTTTCAGGAAAAACAAGAGATATCTTGGCCAATGTCTCTATGGGAGGCTCAAAAGCTAGACGATTCTTAGGAAACCATTCAGGAAAGCAGGTGAATGCAGCTTGGGAGTGTTGGAGAGAGCTATGTGAGATCACAAAAAATGTTGCAAGCATGCTGAGGCTTGCGTTTCTTAGAATGGAGGTCTGGATACACCTTGATGTTTTTCTGAATCTCCTCAGGCAACATAAGACAACATATACATATGCGGAAGAGTTCAAAAGATCAATCACAAAGCTTGTTCAGGAGATAAAAGAGGCATGGGGAGAAAAAGATATCACTTTTTATCTGGTAAAGTAACAATTATTTAATATGGGCTTATTTTGACAGGTTTTTCAATTGGTATAAAATTAGTGTTACTTTGTATTGCAGCATATTCTTCATATTCATGGACCTTACTTTGTGGAGGAGCAAGGCCCCTTAGCAACTTATAGTAACCAAGGCATGGAAAAATCCCACTATCAAGCACGCACAAGTTATTTTCGAAGCACAGGGCATGGGGGAGGAGTTACAAAAAGCAATGCTTTGGAGGAGCTATTCAATTAGTTTTTTCGACGACAACTTCAAAGAATGCAGATAAAAGACGGCAATGACACATGAGCAATCGCACTTTTATATATAAGAAAGAATATATACAAAGCTAGTTTTCCAAAACTCTCACATTCTCTTCCTCTTTAGGAATCTTTCCTCTATAACGTACAACTTTTTTTCTCTTGTAGCCAGCTATAGATTTTACATCAGTTCGGTTTGCAGCCAAGGCGTAGGATGTGAACGCCAAAAAGTATCTTGCTCTAGAAGCAGAGTAACCTAGGCCGTAGCCAAAAATCCTAATTGTTGCAGTCTTTTCCAAAAACATTACTTTGTGGGCATTATATTGTAATCCTGAGAAACCTAGAAGCCTTGTAAGAGCTTTAATACAAAGTATGGGCCATGCTGCATCCTCTGAGAAACTACTATGAAGTACTAAAAAGGAATCAGGGTCAATCCTAGCCGTGGCCGAGTGCAATGTCTTTCAATGTACTACCACCAACTCTCGATCCTTTGCCACGTCCCAAGAAGTTATCTGTATCAGCAATCTCCAACTGCAAATAAAACCCATACTGAATGAGCATGAAATGCAAACCTACCAATGTGTAAAAGCAAATTCAAAATTATCTTACCACTTGATTTTCATCGTACTCCAATTTAACTGGATTCCATAAATTTATTGATGATGATGTCTCATTGGTGTTAATCAATTCTTTAACATATTCAGACTCCTCTCTTCCAAAATTGGAAATCCCAAGTTGGCTTTGAATGCGATCGAAGTCCTCATCAGTAATACTCAACTCTTTCTCAGCTTCTTTGGCCTTTTCAAAACAAAGAGAGAGGGCCTCACCAGCATCAATAAACTTATCATCTCGAGTTTCTTTATCAAGTTTGAGTATCTCTTCCTTGGATTCATTCTCTGTGTCAATTATCCCATTTGCAGCATCAAAAGCCTCTGCAATAATTGCTAGACAATAATCTTCCCTGAGATTGAAAAGTTTTTGAATATCTGACAGTAAAATGTACTCCTTGTCCTTGAAAGGTATAGATGGTAGAGAAGGAACAGTATGGTGAGAACTCTCATCAGTTGGAGGGTTTGTATCTCCTTGGCTCTCCTCAATGATAGTCTCAGCTTTGAAGTGAGCAACATCCAAATTCTTAGCAATAGAAGCCTCAAAATCTGCATCTACAACCTCCTCTGTTTCCTTTTCATCTGCCAGATCATCTAACATGCAAAAGCTGGCAGACTTTGCTCCTTCCAACTGTTGCTCATCAGCTTTCACAGGATATTTGACAAGGGTGAAAATAATAAAAGCAGCAGATTTTCTCATCATCTTGCAGTTTTTGGAATGAGTGGAGCACAATATGTCTCTTGAATAAAACCTCTCCAGAGAGTGGGCACCACACTTCTTAGTAAACATTGACTTTTCATTTCCTGTTGACCCAATGGGAATATGGACATATTCAATTGTGCCAACTTCAATAGAAGGACCTGCAAGATTTTCAAACTCCAAAAAGTCCTCCAAAATATATTTTTTACAAGATTTCAAAACACTGTCAAGGTCCCAATCAGGATTAAAGACATTCTTCACAACTCCATAGAATGAGAGATCCATTCCATTCTGAAGGATAAAATCAAGAAGCCTCTCTGATGGAGTGATATCAGTAAGCTCTGATACTCCTTGACCTCTCATTACCGACTTTCACTTCCCTGGAGATGTACTTGGCATTCTCACACTGGTGGCAGAGCATGGAGAAGAAACAGAATGCACAAGCTCATCACATGTTGATGCCCTTGAGCCTTTTGAAAGCCTTCTTCTTTTACCAGTTCTTGGAAAAACCTTGGAGCCTAGGAATTCTGTGGGTTCAGACATGTTTCCAACTTGTGCCGATACGGCGCGATAAGATTGAAACGCTTGACACGGATGTGCCTCCTCGCGCCGTATCGGTGATTCCAGTAAGAACCTTAATGAAAGAGCCGCAACCGTAAGGATGGGAGAAGAGAGAGCCAGAATCAGTGATCACCCGACATCGGGCACTATGAGCTTAGGAGGCACACTGAAGGAAGACTCTGCAGAACACCCAAAACGATGCGAATAGACGAAAGCGCAGAAGACAAACAGTCGCTCTCGCGCCGTATTAGGAGAAGAGATAGAGGTCCACAAAGAAACCGAAAAAAGCCGTATGGATTAGGGACACACCCTTATGTAGGCGCGCAATAATGCCACCTGGCACTATTCATTGGGCTTCGACACGTGGCAGTAGCCGTTGGCCAACACGTGGCCGATAAACGCGTGGCAAACATGTGGACTGGTCGTTAGTCGACACATAGCATATGCACGATATGCGCAGACACGTGGCACAATCAACGTCAGACACGTGTCATGATTGACGTGGGTATATAAGGGGTTATTTTGCCTACGTGTACACTTTACATTTCTCGAGCTCTTCCGCCTTGCTTGCCGATACGGTGCGATCCAAGTCTTGCGTCTTCTACATTTCTATTCTCTTGCGTTGTATCGGTTCATCGTCCTTACTTCCGAACGAGTGTCTCTTTGCTGATTTCTTTGCTTCGGTGGTCAAAACAAGGTGTGACGATACGGAGTGAGGACGTTTGTCCGAGGCTTTCGTAACCTCCCCCTCGCGTCATATCGGCCTTGTGTCATCTCCAATACGGAGCGAGGGCGTGTTTACGTAGTTTTCGTTTTCTCCATATCGCGCCATATCGGCATTTTTCATCTCGTCTTTGATACGACGTGATTGTCCTCTCCAATACGGAGCAAGGGCAAGCTTCCATTGTCTTCATATTCCTCCTATCGCGCCATTTCGGCATTTCTCTTCTTGTCCTCTCCAATACGGAGCGAGGGCGCGCTTCCATACTCTTCGTATTCTTCATATCGCGCCGTATCAGCATTTCTCTTTTCGTCCCTTCTCGCGCCGTATAAGGCCTGTTGCGTTTACAGATTTTTGCTATTTCACTTTTTGTCCTTCTGGTTCTTGTATTTGCTTCTTTGGATGGCAAGGACAAAGCAAACGGCAAGAAGAGTGTATTTGGATAGGAAGGACAGTGGGGGTAGAAGAAAGTTACAATTTGATGAATCTGAGGAGGAGCCCTCTTCAAATTTTGCTGAAGCTGGGCCATCACAGGCCCTAGAGCATTTTACCACAGAAATCCCCCCTACACCAGGTGTTGGCCTAACATCTTCCATGGAGTTAAAGAATTTCAGTGCAGTGAATGTTTCTTCTCTTGAAGTTGAGGAAGCAAAGGGTGAGACTTGCCTTGTGAAAGATTCATCCCCTGCAATTGCACCTGAGCCTACATCTACTGAGGCCACTGAACCTCCCAAGCCACAAAAGAGAAAGAGGAAGTCCCGGTTCTTCTATATGCAGAGATGTTTTAGTGAGATCAGGAAAGCCCAGAGAGCTACATGGCATGTCATTCCAAAGGCTACTTTTGTCGTTAAAGAGATCTCTGATAGATTGTCTCAAGTGGCAACTGTCTCTGGTCTAAATAAGAAGTGGCCGCAGAGGATTTTGTTATTGATTTCATGAACGATGCTTACATTGTTGCCGCCCATGCTCATAGAATTACCCTTATGAATAAGGATTTTAGCATCATCAGCAGAATCAGGTATAGGTTCGATAAAGTGCTGAGGCCCTTGCCTTCCAACGATCAAAAAGCCCTTGAAATCCTTAACATTCCCTCGAAATTGTCCAGGAAAGGGAAAAAGCTAAAGGTTGAGGATGTAACTCACCTTTACTCTACAAGGGGTGCCACCCAGCAGGGGTCTTTCTTGAGTGAAAAAAATCAGGAGGTGTTGGAAACTAAAGACGAAGTTTACAAGAGGAAAGCCGCATCACTTGATCCCGTCAACAACGAGAGGATGGGCAAAGTGTATGGGCAGATACTTGTGAATGTTTTTGCGGAACCTGAGGAGGAATATCTTAGTATATCTCCCGAGGACAAGCCCATGTTGGAAAAAAGGGATGTCCAACTATCTGACTCCGTTGTTTTTTGTTGCATAAGGTAAGGCTTATATTTTTTGTTTTTTTTTTTTGCGTAAGGTAAGTCTTATAGGTTCAAGTATATTTTAGATGTAATTTGTATTGAATAGCTTTTGCTATTGACTGCAGGGCATTGGTCTCCTCTCTCACTCTCGATATCCATAGAACCATATATATTGTTGATCCACTTCTCTCTGTGGAACTATTTGCAAAATGTGGGTCTAATATTTCACCATTTTTTTGTAGCTTCGATAGTGTGAAAAATTACCACATCTTTTTCCCTTATGTAGAAAGGTATTTTTCTTTTTCTGCAGAGGAAAATTTATATTCATTTGCTTTCACCCTTCTACTCACCTCTATTATGAATTTGCAGAGGGCATTGGAGTCTCATCTATATTAATTGTCTTACAAGAGAAATTATCTTTATGAACTCTCTCAGTGGTGTTCATGGCCAAGCACGAATGTATGTTGAAAGAAAATTACTTACTTTGATTTTATTTACAAAAAATATTTTGAACTTACAAAGCTTCCTTTTGCAGTGCTGGTAGACTTGTTTCTACATTTTTGGATACGACATATGAGGATCTTGCTGATCCTCAAAGGCCTTATACGTTTCTTCTACAAGAAGTTCCATTGCAAAGCGATGCGCATTCTTGTGGATGGAGAGTTATCTCAAATATTTGCAGAACAGTGGATTCAAAGTTGTTACAAATAGAAGGAGTGAATGTAAGTTAATTTCATTTGATGTTTGTGTAACCCTTATCATGATTTCTTTTCACTAACTTATAACATTTATTCTTACAGTGTAGAGACTATCCTGATTCATATGTTTGGTGGATAAGGGAGAGATGCATTGAGCTGATTCTGGACAAGGCAATCACACCATATGATCCTGACTCCCCTCTTCCTCCCAAAACTTCAATGGCCAAGGGCACAAGCAAGGGAAAGGTCAAGCGAAAGGGTAAGGACAATGGCAATGGCAAGGGCAAGGGCAAGGGCAAGGGCAAGGGCAAGGGCAAGGGCAAGGGCAAGGGCAAGGGCAAGGGCAAAGGCAATGGGACCACTGCTGCAGAGTCTAAAAAAAAAGGAATGCCAATGCTTTCTCATCTGAAATTTGATCCATCCCCTCTTAAGTCCCAAGAAAAGAGACTACCTGTAAAGGTGAAATTCTTTCAACAATCAAAGAAAGGCCCTGTGAGAAAAAACATCTTTGAAGAAATCGATAAAGAAGCCACAAAGCCAACAAAGGAGAAGGCAGCAGATAAAGAATCAAAATAGCAAACATAAGCATACAAGAGCCTTATTATTTTGGCTTTGTACATTTATATGAAATTTTTGTACCTCATGGTGTAATGAAAATTTTCACTTATAAATCGAATGTAATGTACATTTTATTTATATACATTCGAAAGGCAACTTGCTTCATGATAGCTTATGAGTTCCTACTAAAAAATATCTTAAGGACAGTCTATTAAGATAAATTCCTGCAAAGTTTTCATTCTCATGGCTCAAAACTCACAATTGTGGGAGACAAACAACTCGTACAAGAGAAAGAGCGCTCGGCTCTTTTACCAATTGTTACGCCATTCACTTTGAACTTATATCTAGGGGATGTATTGTCTAGCAATTCCAAGGTATCCCTCACATCTTTCAGACTAACATTCACCTTCTTTACTTCTTCATGCGGCAAAATGTGCACTGCAAGTTTATATGGTGTGCAATCTGTATTGGAATCCAAGGGAACCCAAATACCCAATCTTAGTTTGTATATCCTGTAATCAAAGCCCAAAGCAAGAGTTTGGTGAGGGATACTGTAAGCCAAAGCCAAGGATTGAGGGCATGCACTGCACCTCAAGATATCACCCTTATGGTCGCACTCTCTAGATTTCCAAAGCATCCCTATAGTGTTGTCCAAATCCTCTTCCGAAAAGTTTCTACTTAGCCAGGATACCTTCGTTCTTTGTAAATTTGCTGTTTTGAAGCAAGCCACGAAGATATGGAGGGGTACAAACCATGATAAACGTATTCTTCTTGAGATCCTTCCAGTTGTCATGGACTTTTTAATATCCTGAGATATTTTGAATTTGAAACTCTGCACCGTTACCTTGTCAGGAATCTCCCAGTTTAGAGATGAAAGACTTGGCAATGGCAAATCTTCGATATTCCCATACCTATCCGCTTTAGAGGGAACCACATACTGTGCATAATATATAAAAACCTTGCATTCACTAAAAAAAGACACAGTTTGATCGGCATAAATAATGTCTGCCAATACCTTATGAATGGCATGGAAAGTCCCACTTAGGCTTTCCACAGGTTGCCATTCAATACTTGTTAACGGAAAGATATCTACAATGACGAACCGTTTGTTAGAACTTGCATAAATGGAAAAGAATTATATATGTTATTCAACTAATAACTTACAATGTGTTTGTTGGGGAACACGTTCGTTTGGAGGCAAGTGCATATCCTTGGCCATGTAAACATGTTGCACCTTGACAAACCAGCCTTCGGGCATAATTTTTAAGGCAATGATACGCCCCTTCCAGTGATGTTTTATATCATCTCGTTTTCTTCTTTTCACCTTATGAGAGCCCTTGCAAGATGGTAGCATGGTAACCCAATCGTTTAAAGCAAAGGTTTTGGGCTCAAAATTTCCATCTGCTCCCTGGCTATAGACTGTGCAAGAGTGTATTAAACGAGAAGGGCGCCTGGAGGAAGCCATGAAAAGAATGAAAGTGCAGAGAAAGAAGCTCAAAGAGGGGTGAATGAACTAAAAAGTAGCGCCAAGAACACAAATGAGTATGTATTGGGCGCCAAAAACAATATTGAAAGATCTCCTGACTTTCAAAAAACTCATTATTAATTTCATCACATCTCTGTCACATATTTTGTCAGAATTGTAAGTAAATAATGTCTTTGGGACTCCAAAACATGTCAGACTTTAGGGGTTTTGGCTAAAAAAGAAGAGATAATCACGAAATGGACTCCACTATCTCTAAAAAAGAGGAGACAAGAATACCATATTCTTGCACACGTGGCGAACTCTCTTTGGCCCTTTCCTTATCCCGTGATTAACAAAAGTGCATTTTTTGAAGCGTTTTTGACCCTAATGAGTATAACCAGCAACAAATCAGTCCAAACTTTGGACTTTGAACACTCACAATATCCCAAAAACCATCTATCACTGGTATGATCGAAGCATTTATCACTAGCAAATAAGCATCATAGATACTTCAATCCTATAGGTATATTGTTTCCAAATTCAGGACAACAACTAGTTCACTATTTCCAGCTTGCAAATAAGCTCCAAAACTGAGCATTTAACACTTGCTGAATATCTCATAATCTGTGAGGAATTTGAAAAAACTTTATTCTACAAAGTTGTAGACCACGTCGAAATGGTCAAGACTCGTGGGCCGTTTCTCCAAAAACCATTTTTGTAGTAAGATATAGCTTTTGCAAAAAAACAGGCTGTAGGCATAGTCTCCTTTGATGACGTTTTCTTCATATCTGATGTCTTAATGTCAAATGGCCATTGCCAAACCTTCAGGCTTCAGGCGTTCAAGCTTTGATACCACATTGGAAGAGAGAGAGAGAGAGACAGAGTGGAGCGGAAGATGAGCCTCAGCTCATTGTTGTTCTTCTTCCATTATTCTTCCATCATACTAACTGAAAGAGACTTACACACATAGGTATGACTAACCAAGACTAACTATGGTTAAGTCACTGACTACACCGACTTATTGAATGTTACACATGTGTACAATTGTATCTAGCTAATGTTGGTCACACACATAAAGATAGACTGACTGAAGAATAACGTGAGCTTGATATTCTAACTAAGGTACCATGTCTGGCACCCTTTATCCCTTGCTTATATCTGGGTCTATTAATCATATTTTAGTAGTGGTTGTAGTACCACATATATCTTTTTGGCATTGTCACCTTGGGCACATGTCATTAAAGGGAATGAAAATGCTCACCTATTTGTAGTATCTTCCAACCCTTGGCTATAAATGTTTTGATTATTGTGATCATTGTCCTTATGGCTAGCATTCACATAATTCACATTAGAAGTCTAACATTACGAGCATGGGTGAGCCTCAAGTTCTTGTTCATTTTGATATTTATGAACCTATGCCATGTTGTTCATTAGGTGGCATGAAGTATTTTATTACTTTCATTAATGATTACCTACATAAGGTCTAGGTACACCCCATAAAGCAAAAACCAAAACTCTTGGCTATATTTTAGTATTGACTTGCTCTTGTTGAGAATAAGTCTAGGTAAAGGTTGAAATACCTATGATTTAATAATGGGGGTGAGTGTGTATCTAAAGCCTTTGACTAGTTTTGTGATGAGAAGGGCATTAAGCATCAATTGATAGCCCCATACACCCCACCCCAAAATGGTATGGTTGAGTTTATAAACAAGACAATTTAGGAGAGAGTCTATAATATACTTAGCCAAGTAGGCTTACTGCAACGCTTTTGGGCTAAGGTAGTTACTACTGCCATACATTTGATTCATCGATCCCCATACAATGTTATTGACTATCAAGTTGTAAACGAGGTATGGTTTAAAAAACCTCCATTATATGTTTATTTGCATGCCTTTGGTTTCTGTCATGTTCCCAAGGACAAGCACAATAAGGTAGATCCTAAGTCATTGAAATGCATCTTTCTTGGTTATGGAGATGTAGGTGAGATGAGAAATCACCTATGGGATTCCCATGCTCAAAAGGTCATCTATAGCCATAATGTTGTTTTCGATGAGGAGAAAATGCATAAGCAGCCTGAGTAGTTAATTAAGATACACATGTACAAGCAACTAGATAGCTTGCAACAACTGATGCCTTAGTGGCCCATGATCATGATGTTGGATATGATATATAGGTCCCATAACCTATTTATGATGATCTACTAGAGATAGACATCAGCGTGATCAATTTGCACCCTCCATGGACTATGCTATGATGACATATTCTAGTGACTCTCTTACCTATAATGATGCCATGTGTAGAGGTGATACTTATTTGGAAGAGGACCACGCAATCAGAGTGCTTTGCCATGCAAGTGGGTGTACAAATTGAAGAGTACCCCTAGACACCCCAAGCTAGCATATAAGGCCAAATTGGTTGCTAAGGGTTTTAAGAAGAAATATGGTGTTGACTTTGGCGAGATATTTTCACATGTAGTCAAGATAACTACCTTATGCTTGGTATTGCTTTGGTTACTATGTTAGATTTGGATATCTATCATATGGATGTAAAGAAGGCTTTCTTACATGGGGACTTGCATGATGAGATTTATATGTAATAGCCTAAGGGCTTTTAGAAAAAAGGTAGGGAACACCTAGTGTGCACTTCAAATGAAAGCTTTACCCATGCATAATGTTGTAGAGGTACCATTGGTTTTTGACAAACTATGCTTCAGAAAATGAAAACGTTTTTAAAATGTTTGGGTGTGGAGTTTATATGAGATGTGCCAATTTCTTTTATTTTCTCCCAACCTTGCTTTGCGTGTTGAAAGGGTTTCCTATTGATATTCAACTTTTAATGATTCCTTTTCTATTGTTCTGACCCTTTTTCGTGACTAAATTTTCATGACAAAACTTCAGGATTTGCATGTCTAAAATTTTGTGGAGGCAAGCTTTTTAGATAGGGAAGAAAGCTTATTAGATACAACATTTCATGATTTCTCTTTTCCACACCATGTATACTTGATATTAAGAAACCATTGGCAATAAAGTTATTCTTCCTTTACCTCCTCTTCTATTTTCAAACATCAACCATTGGATTTTTTATCAACAAACTGTTCATTCACATTGTTTTTTCGTGTGGTTGAAGATGTCAAGTGCCTCAATAAATGCTCATTTACATCGAGATTTCAATCGGTTAATTCATATCAATTGTTTAGTGAGCACTAACTCTACTTTTGTGAGATAGACAAAGAGATATATAAACATCATTACATAGAAGTGCACAAAATAGTGCAATAATGCATGGAGAGAGAGAGAGAGAGAGAGAGAGAGAGAGAGAGAGAGAGAGAGAGAGAGAGAGAGAGAGAGAGAGAGAGAGAGAGAGAGAGAGAGAGAGAGAGAGAGAGAGTGTGTGTGTGTGTGTGTGTGTGTGTGTGCGTGTGTGTGCGCACGTGCACCTATCTTCACACATTCAACATCTCATAAGTGAATGCATTTATAGAAGCATGTTATCTACTATAATGTATAAGTGTATATGACTAATTACATGCTTTTGTGAATAATCCCAATAAGTAATCTATTCACATTTGTGGGATCTTACATTTTAGGCTCATAGTGCCTTCTTCATTGCACGCGAAGCATGCCAACTTTTGTGAGCAAAGGGAAGCATGATCGCATCCCTTTTCTCTACTTCCCTTTCTTACAGAAGTACAAAGCGAAGCCTCATGAGCTTTACAAGTTTGCCAACCACAGAGGGCTTACTTGGCAAAAGAGACAAGCTATAGTATTATTAGAGGATCTTTTAGAGAAACACCCCTTTACTATCTATTTCGAAGGGTCAATCTCCAATTCTCTCTTGCATTATTCTCTCCACGACCAATCTTTGATGTGACACTAGCACGAGTACATAATCAAGAATGCTCTTGGATCATTAGGGGGTAGCGAGCTTCTCTTGTTTTCTTCTACTAAGGGTTGTTTTGTTCTAAGGATGTTTCATCTTTTGATTGTTGTGTAGGGGTCAAATAGGTCGAGGGCTACTGGTTAGTATTACAACAGCACATTCAACTATGCTCAAGGGTTGCCTATGAAGGCCATGAGGTCAAAGCATGTGCTATTGTTGCAGAGTGTTTCACCTATGGTGCTAGCCATTCACACAGTGTCGCCCAACATGTTGTTGCTAGAACACTAGTATCTACCACTTGCGCAATATATACTAGATGTAAAATGTAGTCATGCATATTGCATCAATTCATCACTATGAAATTTGCTTATGACTATTCCTTCTAGATGAGTCCTAAATGTTATACGTTGAGCTACTAACTAGACGCTTAGGACAAGACTAGGATAAGGAAGGTTGAGCTATTATTTAGACGATGAGGAAAACACTAGGATAAGGCAAAATATGTAGTTTTGGCGACAATTTCAATTTTGTAGTTCTTTTGAGATTTGTATAGGATAGAGGAGCTAGTTACAGGTCACTCTCTTAGAAGCAAGTCAAGCACACCCCCAATTAAAGGTTGCTTCTTCACCAATCTCGTGTTACATTGTTGACTTGTGAACCAATGAATATTTGTAGGTGCTAACTAGATAAGAAAGATCTTTTAAAAGAAGCAAAGAAGAATCTCTATGTGCATTGCCAAGACACGGTAACTAGCATGAAAACTTATATTGGCATGGCTATCCTATCTAAGCATGTAGGGTTGTAACTCTATTTGACACGGTAACTTAACACGATCTTATATTGGCATGGCTATCCTATCTAAGCATGTAGGGTTGTAACTCTATTTGAGTGTGTGGATGTGTACATAGGTGCATGGGTTCAAATATCGGGTATATCTTTGAGGCATCTTTCAAATTTCAAGCCTTTCTCAAAAGAAAAAGGGAGGAATTGAACGAGTCTAATGTTAACTTTTTCATTTTTACAATATTTTAATAAAATTTGAAAAATACAAATTTGGAGGGTACACTTAAGAGCTAGTAATGTAACACTTTTTGGCAAATCAATGAGTGGCACCTAAGCAAGATTCTCAACATATTCCTTTTTTTTGTCACATCACTAACCCCAAGGTGTTTGTTTTTTGACACCCATTTTGCAACTGAGCCCCTTTACCCTAAGGTCAAGTGATACATCTTACACAAGTAGCAAATAGCAAATAAGTCAATGAAGAGAGGTATATTTGAGCATGGTCGGAGACCCAAGGCTAGTTGGGGGGTAATAAATAGCAAATAAGTCAATGAAGAAATGTATATTTGAGCATGGTCACCTAACTAACCCTTAGGTTGCATCCCTTTCATTTCGAGAGAGGATTACCATAACCCCCTAAATTTTCCCTAGTAGCACCCCTAAAAAAGGGGTGCTAACACAATGTTAACGTGGTTAAAGGCATGCAAGGTGTGTTATTGGGCTTCAAAAGATGTAAGTGCAATAAGATTGAGCCAATCAATGACAATCCCATAAATGGCTGCCCCTACTAGATCTTGACGTGCAACTACAAGGAAGCCTTAACCTCATTGGTGATAGTCATGTTAGCCCTATAGCCCTTGGGTGCAATGAGGCTTTGATCACCAAATAGTAGTTAGATCTTCCATCACACCTCCTTAATAGCTTGCTCATGGTGCAATTAATGATTTTGTAGCCATAGTCACAAAATCGAATACCTCCCTATGTTGCAGTCATCAATGACTAGATAAAGCTTTCTTCAAGCCATAACTTTGTTAAGGTTATTTACCTTAATAGTCATTCACACCATATTGTTTCTTAAACTAGTCAAGCATGAATCGGTTCAATCTTTTTTTGTTCACACTGCTAAAAAGGTTAATTAAGATCGATCCATTCCACTAGTCTCAGTTAACACTACACTCGTTTTACAAATGAACCATGTTCACATCATCGACCATTGGCTATGTTGCAAAAGACTTATTGGGCCACCCTAAACTTGCATTGGAAAATGGAAAGCTTGCCCCTTTCTTCTTCAAAAGTAGACAAACAAGAGAGGATGATGTAACCTTGAAGGTGATATATTATGGCATATGCCACACGGACTTAGATAAAATAAAAACTAAGAGGGAAGGATCTATCTAAAACATATAATGTAATCTTAAACAATAAATTTCTATCTACTATTTATCAAACTTATTTGAGTGAACCTAGTGACAAATTCTTTGCTATTGTAGTACGAAGCAATGTCCTGATCAATATAATCAATGTTTACAAATCCAAAATTCAAGCCTTGTAGCGAGTCCAAGATCAAATATTGTGAATGCCAAGAAGCCATAAAGACATCCAAACAAAAAAGTGTTGCCCTTATCACTATTATATGCCCAATAGCTATCAAATGAGGGTATTGTATCCTTGCATATTCATCTCAAGCTCACATTTCAAAAATGAATTTCCATCATGCCAAAAGGAATTATGTGCATCATTGCTACAAATAATTAAAAATTCAAATGGAAGCCAAAGTGTAGCACAAGAATAAGAAGACCAATGTAAAGTCAAATACAAAAGCACAAGATAAAATACCGACTAAAATAAGAGTCAAGTATTGGCAATAGAAGACTAAAGAACCATGCAACAACAAGAATGAAAACTATGAACACCAAAAGCAAGAAAGTAAATCATGAAGAAGGAACAAGAAGAAAAGGACAGAGAACAAGAAGAAAACAACATGAGCATCATCTAGCAATAGTTAGAAGGGCACCTAGATTTGTTAAAGAGAGAGAGAGAGAGAGAGAGAGAGAGAGAGAGAGAGAGAGAGAGAGAGAGAGAGAGAGAGAGAGAGGACAAGCCAAAAGATGTAAAGAAAACCTTACCACTAGAAGAGCATCAAGTTTTTTTTTTTCTGGGGGGGGAGGAGGGGGGGGGGGGGGAAGGGAATTTGAGGTTGTAGCGAAAATCAAAATGATGTAATCACCCAATGACCTTGTAGTAGCCAAAGTAAGACACCAATAGGGTATGCTAAGATATATATCAACATATAATCATGTGATGCCATAGAAAAATAGAGGTCAATGTGAACTAAAACTAAGACTGTGGAAAGATGAGAATCCACATGGATGGACAAAGATAATGGGTTATTGATCAAAGGTGTCCAAATGCAATGTCCTACTTGTATCAATTTGTGTATTTAAGAAGGCATTAGTAATGATATGTTATCTTTTAGTTTGCATGCATCACCATCAATGTCTCTCCCATACCCTTCATAATGATGTCTTTAGTGTGAGGAGGATATCAAACACACCTGCACCAAGATCACTAGGTGTCCTTACTTGTGAGTAGATAGGACACATGCTTTACATGGGTGGCATTCTTGGCAACAAAGTTCTAGGGTGTAGAGTGGCATGTACTTGAGCATAAAAAGGAAAATCTAGCGAAGACCTAACACTTAAAGCTAATAAATGGAAATGAAAAAAAACTTTGAGAAAATACCAAAGATCCCAAGTCTAATGCACTGGACATAAAATGAATAGCACCAAATGTTAAGCGATGGAAGTGGGGAATCTAACCTTAAGTTATTGAAAGTATAGTGAAGAGTACCTATGCCCATATGAAACAAAAGATGATGTAGCTAGAACATTGAAAGATGTGCTTTTGTGTCTACAATCGCTCTCCATTAACATTAACATACTAATACCAATATGGGACTCCATGGTAACTTATATCTCGGACAAAAAAATGAATAATAGAGCACACTGGGAATAGTTGAGATGAAGATAATAAGTCACCAATCATCTTGAATATGGCATATCCTCCCTAAGCAGAGAGTTGACCAACCTCATCAATCAAGTCCTTTAACCAATGTGCAACTCTTGATGAAGTATAAAGAGGAGATTTTGGAGTATAGTCAAGCCATCTTCACTAGTATTTTGTAAACTTCATATCCAACATCCACTCAACATATTGTAAATTGAAGGAAGATAAGAGGAATGATCTGTTGTTCTCATTGGAAGATAGTGCCACCATAGGGCCTTCAATGAAGGAAAAGCTTAAGAAGCTCCTAAGAAAGTGGTGTCTTATCCATTGTGAATTGGTTACACGTCACTTGTGTAACTTGTTCAAACCAAGCTTTCACAAGTCATATAGGATAGTCCTTAGAAGAGCACCATCTTTAATACTATGTGAAGGTATGCCAAGGTTTACATAGAGATAATAGTGTGTACAAACACATTGAACTCAAACAAGGACACAAAACCACAATAAAGGTATAACATGTTTTTGATAATGAATAGAAAGTGAAAAAGGATGGGTGAACAATCATACATATGTGGATACTCAAGAAGCAGAGCTATCCAACAACCCTTGGCTCTTGAGGAAGCAAGCTAAGTGTCAAAAAGTATTGTTCTTTGTATATAAAACTTGAATAAGGCAATACCACCAAACAAGTGTGTAAAATGCATTTTGGGGAAGTTTAATGAGCTAGAAAAATATGATGAATTTAGAAGGCACAATTTGGTAGCCCAAAAGTACTATTTCCTCATAATTTTCTCCAAGTAACAATCTCTCAAAACAAATAATTAATCACTTTAAGTCAAATCTCTTAGTTACAATAATAATCAAGGCATTCGTAAAAATGGCATAATAAATGAAAAATCATTTTTCTCACGATTTCATATGGAGACATAAATTATGTATAAGAATATAAAATTTAACTAGCTTGTTTATATAAACATTTCAAAAAAATCTAACATTTACATGCTTTATGCTAATGAAAAATAAAAACAAAGTACATGTCTTAAATTTTTAAGAAAGAAAGAAAAATTATTAATATTAAGAAACTACTTACAATTCTAATGATTAAGTTTTATCTCAAAATAACACGATTAATAATAAAAGATTAAAAACTAAAACAAAATATTTTTTGAAATACATAAACTAAAATATTTTAAAACTAAAAAGTATTTAAAAATGTACAAACACTATTAAAAAAAATATAACATACCCTTTTTCCCTTTAGCATGCACATACATACATATATATAAAGTATGGTATATAGTCGAAGCCGTACAAATTTAAATCTCATCATACAACTATTTTGGGGTATAAGCAATAGATTGGACTAACATGTACAGAACTAATACATAGAGACTTCAGGTACCACAGAAGTAAAAGTACAGTTGCAAATGGATGGACAGAGGTTAAAGCTAGTAGCAGAAATGCCGAGAAAAGAATACAACTGATCTTATGTCTCCTGTGACAAATGTAGACAGAAGCATTCAAGTAAAGAATATGACCTGTGACAATTGTACGAGGCTAATGACCTCTCCTACCTTGTACCATCTGTGACTTGTCTGTTAGTAAGAAATACCACTTTCAATGTAAATGTAAGAAACATCAATCTACCTTCACATTGATCAATCTCTGGCTATTCAGATCCAAATGCAACTCCTGAATGTATCTATCCAGCTTGCAGCCTGCGATAACCAATTGTTGAACAGCTCGAGAAGAATTGAACAGTCTAGCATGTTGGAGGAACTTCAGACAATGATGTGCTGTGTGTGTTAATTTCTTCACAAGATTTGCATGCATCAATTGAAAGGATAATTTGAATTTTTGAAGTTCAGAGGCCTCTACCAACGGAGATCTCCCAACCATAATGGATTTAGAGACAATAACATTATGTTTGTGCTGTTAATGTGAGGCATGACCACATGTAAACCACACTCATGGATCTCACCATCCCAGTAAGGCCACATGAACTGACAAAATTCAGCTCCTTGCCATGAGATAAATCAGTGAAGGCTACCCCATTCTGTATCTCTCACCAATATCAACATCACATTTCCTATCTTTAGGTGATTTGATCTCCCACATCAAACAAGCACTCGCATATTAAACTATCATTCACTAGCAACATCGTTTTCCTATCCTCAAAGGTCAAAACTTTGCTACCTTAGAGTGACCAGCTTGTTCGCACAATGAACGCAGGTGTGCAGGAATGCTTATTCATTACATAAAGCAATCCAGGCTGGATGGTAAAACCACTGTGACAATTCAACCTTAGAAAAGCTTCCATGTGAAATTGTGAACCATAAGAATGTCCATAATCTGGATAGTTATCTTGATCATTTGCTGCCATGCTCCAAAAGTCAGGCCTTGAGCCACCTACACTGGCTCCCCAACAAACATGGTTCCCTGTTGTCTTTGCAAAGTCCAAAGCCCATTGAAAATTTTTCTGGTCTGGCTCCTGAATCCAGTCTCCCTGTTCAACTTGTGCCCAGGCGCCGAGGCTGCAATGCTTGAAGCAGAACTCACTGGCTACTGCCACAGATAGCAGAGAGGTTCCCTTGCCATTCAATGCATCCATACCATAATCTGAATCATGGACACCCCAGTTGGATTTAAAGCTAGTAGCATGAGAGAGTGGGCTGCTCGCTGATGTTACAGTTGACCTGCTTGCATGGAGAGAGTTTAACTTGGGAATAACAAGAGGCCCCATCTCACTCCAATGCAGGCCCACAGAAGATGGAAGCGGTGGGCTTGGCCAATATTGATTTAAACCAGAGATGGAGAATTTCAGACCCTCTAATGGCTGAAGCACAAACTGGACCAGAGTGCTGAGACAAAGGGGATCAGTCTCAGTTGGAACAGTTCCTGAAGAAGAAATCTGGTTTCCCCAACCCGAAATATATTCTGCAAGGGAGAGTGAAAATTTTGAGCCACTAACAGTGGTCCCAAGTGCTGACCCTCTGCAATGATTGAATAATGCAGGTCCATGGCTGGAGTAAACCGTAAGGCCCTGGTCCTGCACACGACAGGGCCACAAACATGATAAGTTCTGCTTGTTCTGTCCATGAATAGAATCAAGCTATTATGTTCCCGGTAATTAGTAAGAGGCAACAACAAAACAAGCCTAATTCCTCTTATGCCTGCCTCCACTAACTGATTACTTGAGTAACTTTAATGGATGCATGGGATAGACCAGGGTAGCACAAATGGAATGTGAAGAGACGTCAATATAGTCGTAGTAGTACGAACTTTAAAGACATCCCCTGCAGTCTATGATCAAGTAATGTTGTCTTACCTCTAAGGGATTGATCACTTCAGTCACGTCTTTGCCCTCTGCACCAAAGGGTATAAAAGAAAAAGACACTTCATTATTCACATGGGCTAAGTAATGTACTTTCCCTAAAGCAATAGGTCCTCCAAGAGCTCTGTCATCACCCACACTGCTTCCCTGGCCAGCAACACACTTTGTAATTAATAGATCCTTCTCCCTGAATGGAGTCTCAAACGTTAATTTGACGTCAAGGCCAGTTTGCATCCCTGCTTGTTCCAAGGAGCTGCGTGAATGTCTGCTGCTACTCTCATCTGTTATAACAAAAGCAGTTCCAGCCTTCACCTCTCCCTTGAAACGAGTGCTTGCACCTTCTAAATTCTGCATCCAGACTGACTGCTCTAAATTCTCAAGTTTCTCCTTTAGCTTCAGCAAATCAGAGAAGGCCTCCTGTTGCAGTCGCCTT
The DNA here is from genome assembly GCF_053477565.2 of Lygodium microphyllum. Lineage (NCBI taxonomy): Eukaryota > Viridiplantae > Streptophyta > Polypodiopsida > Schizaeales > Lygodiaceae > Lygodium > Lygodium microphyllum. The sequence continues at coordinate 29,449,472 of NC_141149.1, forward strand.
AAAGTTTCTGCCTACAATCAGCAATTAGGAACAGAGATAAACCAATTCAATACGTTTACTAGTTATGAAGAAGTAAACTGCAAACAAGACGGTATTTTCTCATTGTAGAATGCTCATGATTTTACACATTTAATGATAAAAACATTCCAAATCTGTTCTAATACTCACATACAACCCTGTTGCTGGCACTGAAACTCCATCAATCTCAGTCATCTGTTTAAAAGCCTTTGCAACAGCCTCATTTGCCAAGTTCTCCAATTTCTGCTCTACCAGCTTCTTTTCATCTGATACTTTCGCACAAGCTGAGTTACTTGCTACTACAGAGCAAACAAGCCCAGCAAGCCAAACAAACAGATCATGCAACTGTTTAGCTGCTGATTCCAGCTGCACTGAAGCACAGGTTACATTTCCTGATACAGATATTCTTGGACTCCCAGATTCATTGACATAATCCACGCCTTCAGGATCTAACTTCAGACTTTCTAGTTTCTCAGTCAAAAGCACAGATACAGTATCCTGCTGTGGTGAGCCTTCAGTCTCTGAAACTACATTCAGATCACACGCCTCACGTGGCATATTATCATCCTGATGATGCTGAACTGCTATATGGCCTGGCTGATTCATTTGATCACCACTCATGATATGATTATCTGATTTTCCATACAAAAAAAGTTTACTGAACTTGGAGAAAGATGAGTTGATGATCTTTCTAAGATCTTCCCCAATGCGCTCGAAGTAAGGATCCCTATGCTTGTCTACAAATCCTGATTTTCTTTGCCTGTTGTTTTTTTCAATTTGTTCACCCAAATTTTCTATATTTTCTTCTGATACAGCATAATCAACATTGCCAGAGTTCAGTATAAACTGTCTTGGATCAGCTTCAATATCTTGCTCCATAGGGTAGATAACCGGCCTGCTCTGCAATGTTGGGCATCGTCCCTCTTCCTCTTCATCCTGTTCTGATGCACTAATGTCGATTGAACCAAAGTATTGATCATCTGTGGCCGAGTCCCCATACCCGAAATTGTCACCTCCAGGGCCACTGCCACCATGTCCATTGCCACTACCATCACCTCCAGCACCACCCAAGTTTCCAGTGCAATCCAAATTGGGTCCAGTGATTCTCCTGTAAATCTCTCGTAACCCGAGAAAACCTCCACTAGCTATTGCTGGAACAGAGACTCCCCACTTGAGAGTGCTCATCAGCCAGGGCCGTTTCCTGCTCGAAGGCTCTTCTGATGAAGGGAATCCATGCTTAGGGTCATCGAGGCCATCGTTGTCGTCGGCCGTCCCAATTGCCTCGACGCAAGGGAAGACATGGACACCGTCTGAGACGGTGCCAAGCAGCTTTCTGAGCTTCTTGGGGGGCAGAGCACATAGCTCATACCCGAGGCCATTAATGGACCGGCCATATGATGATGATGATGACGACGACGACGACGACGACCCTTTGTGTGAGGACTGATGGAGGAGAGACACCCTGTGATCAGTTTTGCAGGTGAGGAATGGCTCCTCGAGTCTCGGATGGTTACCTCTGGCGGGGACATTGATCGGGATCGAGGTGAGGTCTATGGACTGCTTGGGCAAAGGAGACTGGATCCATTGGAGAGAAGCCATGCGATGACAGTAGTGCAGCAGCTGCAATTAGCCTGCACATGCAAAGACGAGATCAGACGAGCAATGGCTGTATCAACCGCGCCTGCAGAGGGCCTCCATATTGGATTGAATTGATGATCTCCACGAAGCACGACAGGGAAAAAGTGCAACGATGCCATTATAGTAGTCATGGAGAGCATGTGCCTGTCACGTCCCAAAAGCCTTCGAGTCTAACACACTCCCATTTCTCTAATAGCCTTTAGAGCTTAACATATTTGGGCAGGTCAAACCACCATATATACATATACATATACATACATACATACATATACATATATACATACATACATACATACATACATACATACATACATACATGTACATACATATACACACATACATACATACATACATACATGTTGTATGTATATGTATACATATATATATATGTATGTATGTATATTCAATCCATCCATTAAGTAGCAAGCTTAAGCTTGTCCGTTTGAATGGCAATGTCTCTAAGTAAGAATCCTTGAAAATGTGCATAAGTTACTTCTTTCACAAGAAGCCTTTGACACTTTCCCATGTGGATAAAGGGGCTCTTTTACCTTGTTTTTCCCTTTAGTGTTGATCATCATGAGCTTTTGCTCCACATGCACCACATACCTAGCAAAGGAACGGTTGGAGGCAAGGGGGGACTAGCCCAACCGCACCTAGCTAGGTATGCAATAATGCTCCCTCATAAAAGCTCATGTATTGTTATTCACAGTGTGGGATGATGTATAGTGGGAATTTCTTTAATATTTCTTGTGTTGTTATGAAGCGAAAATGAAGGAAAAAGGCATGTAGAAGGATCCATATGCAAGTTACACTATAAGTCTCTCATAGAGCCAGCAAGTTTGTTTCATCGCTCCATCTTAGCTTCAATTGGATAGAAGGTATTGATGCTAGGAGACATATTCCACGGTGGATTCTGTGAGCTTTTGTGGTGGATTCCGTAAAACTATATTATTTGCCAAGGCTCATACACAAGGTGGAATCTTTGTGCGAAAAGTTGACGGAGACGCTTGTCCTTTTCGGACGTCACATTAATTTAATATGCATGTGGGTGATTTCATAGTGGGTTATTTCGCAAAATACATATTTAAATTAATGGACGTTTATGAGTTTAGAGTACGCACTTGTATTGAATTAAGGTTAGGATAGAGTTCCAACCTATTTATTTATTTTGTAGTTGAAGACTGCTAGGTATTCACTTTTGTCGGTTTAATTTTATTATTTTCTAACGATTGTAAATGCTTCAGTTATGTGTAGAGTAGGCGGCGTTGGCATTGGGAAGCACTAGGCGATAGCATGTATCCAAGTTACCTAGAAGAAATTATCATTTTTGATGGGTGTGCATCTTATCATTTAAGGCGTGGTGCTAATATTTATTTAGGCGCGCTTATTTATTGAAGCACTTGACACATATTTATTATTTTGTATGTGCATGGACGCATAGTTTAAATATTCATTATTGGACATTGTATTTGGGCACATCCTGACTCTTGGGATGCCCAACTGCTTTATTCTTTATTTGGACAAAAGCAAACACAAAAGCTAAAGTATGCTAATTGTAAAATTGGGCTATTTTTGAGTTTTGAGATGAATAAAATTATAAATACATGCCTTGTGGAGTGCTCACACAAGGCATGCGGGGAGATTGTACCCAATTGGTCTTTTTGCTTCATGTCGTGCAAGCCTATTCTCTTGATTTTTGAGCTTAAAGTAGAGTTCTTTGTTCTTCGAGACCTTCCGGTGCTCGCTACGTACGCATCCAGCATCTGATTTACACACTAATGGTATCAGAGCGAAGTTGAGATCAAGATCTTCCAATAATTTACTATCTCGCATAAAGGCGAAGCTTCTGGAACAAACAATTTCTACAGTCAATCCAATCCGTCAATACCAGTGTGTTTCTGGCGCAGTGAAGAACCCCCTGCTGTGCTGTTGGATCACAAAGGACCAATCTCTGTTGACGGAGGACCACCCGGGAAGCTTCTTCATCAATACATTTTTTCCTCAGAGTAGCAGAGAAGAGAGATAAGTCAACTTAATCATAAAAGCTTAATAAGCTTTAAGAAAGTAGCTTTAGCCCATAATTTTCAACGATCGTGGCGGCAGCATGTACGCCTTGGTGACAATGTTGATGTCAACATCCTCTCGTCCTGTCGTAGTAATTTGATTTGGTTAAAGCTTTTGCCTTCAAAGCTAAAGCTTAAAGTTTCTAAGCTTTCTAGAGCTTTAAAATTTCAATCTTAAACCTTCCCATAGAGGGTGTTCACACCGAAGTAATTATGAAACCGTTTCAAACCTTCTGCAAGCCCCTGTTCGTATTTGCACTCTGACAAAGATAGTTTCGAGCAAAGCAAACTGACACGCATAGTATATTTTCCACTTGGAAGAAGAATTTCATCAACTTCTGTATCTGCAAAGAAGAAAGATCGCAAAAAGCCATTTTAAAAAAAAGAAACAAGCCTTGTAAACCCGACTTTGAGCTACGCTCATCCCACTAACAAGATTTCGAGTGTGTGAGGTTGTTTGAAATTTTGCAGGATGACCGATTAAAATATGGAAGATTTTATGGCCGAAGGTGACTTATCGGAACCAATGATGGAGCAAAAACTGGATCTAATTATGATACAACTTCAAGAGGAATGAAGAGCACGTCAAACTTTGCAAGCTCAATTGGCCACTCTTCAACGATCTACTGCCGATCAAGATGGACCGCAACCCAAAGATGTTATACGACGCACGATCATGCGACACTCGAAGCACAATAATCTATTCGGAAAGAAGCCAAGATAAGTAAAATAAATTTTAAATTTCGTACTTTTAGTGGGTTATGTGATGGAAAGACTGTTTTCGCTTTTATCAGTCAGTTTGATGATTATTTCCATGAAGAACAGTATGTCGAAAAAGACAAACTCAAGTGTGTCACTAATCATATAGTGGACAGAGCATCACTATGGTGGACTGTTGTCCGCAAAAGTATTGATTGTCCTACTACTTGGGAGGCTTTTTAAAAGAAATTTTTGTAGAATTTTCTTTTACCTCAATTCCACGAAAAAGTAATAAAATAGTGGGATCTTCTGCAAGAAAGAGATCGTGAGTCTATTTCACAATATACCGAGCGTTTCTGGAATGCCTTATTGCAACTTCGAATGCTCGAAGATGTATCTGAGGCGATCCATAAGCACAAGTTTATGTCTGGTTTGCTTGGTCACTTCTATGTGGAAGTGAATGATGCCAGGAGGCATATTCCACGGTGGATTCTGTGAGGTTTTGCGGTGGATTCCGTAAAATTTTATTACCGGGGCTCATACACAAGGTGAATTCTTTGTGCGAAAAGTCGATGGGGATGTCTATTCTTTTCGAGCATCTTGTTCATTTAATGTGCAAGTGGGTGATTCCATAGTGGGTGATTCCGGAAAATACATATTTAAATTAATAAACGTTTATGAGTTTGGAGTGCGCACTCGTAATCAATTAAGGTTAGGATTGAGTTCTAACCAATTTTTTATTTTGTAGCTGAAGATTGCTAGGTATTCACTTTTGTCGATTTAATTGTATTATTTTTCTAACAATTGTGAATGCTTTAGTTGATGTGTAGAGCAAGCAGCGGTGGCATTGGGAAGCATTGGAGGATAGTGTGTATTCAAATTATTTTCAATTTTTGATGGGCGCGCATCTTAGGTATGGCACCAATATTTTGACGCACTTATTTATTAAAGCACTTGATATTTATTTATTATTTTTGTATGCGCATGGACGCACGATTTAAATATTTGTATTGGACATTGGATTTGGGTACCGCCTAACTCCTTGGGCGCCCAATAGCTTTAATTCTTTAGTGGCACAAAAGCAAACACAAAAGCTAAAGCGTGCTAATTGTAAATTGGGCTATTTTTGAGCTTGAAGATCAATAATATATAAAATACATGCTTTGTGGAGTACTCACACAAGGCATGGGAGAAAATTGTACCCAATTAGTCTCTTGCTTCATGTCGTGCAAGCTTTCTTCCTTGTTTTTTGTGCAAAAGTAGAGTTCTTTTGTTCTTGGGGACCTTCCGGCGCTCACTACACGCGCATACAGCGTCCGATCTGTGCACCAATGGTATCAGAGCCACGAGGCATATTCCACGGTGGATTCCGTTAAACTATATTACCGGGGCTCATACACAAGGTGAATTCTTTATGCGAAAAGTCGATGGGGAAGCCTATCCTTTTTGGGCGTCTTGTAAATTTAATGTGCAAGTGGGTGATTCCATAGCGGGTAATTCCACAAAATACATATTTAAATTAATAAACGTTTATGAGTTTAGAGTGCGCACTCGTAATAAATTAAGGTTAGGATTGAGTTCTAACCAATTTATTTATTTTGTAGCTGAAGACTGCTAGGTATTCAGTTTTGTCGGTTTAATTGCATTATTTTTCTAACAATTGTGAATGCTTCAGTTGATGTGTAGAGCAAGCAACGGTGGCATTAGGAAGCATTGGAGGATAGCGTGTATTCAAATTATTTTCAATTTTTTATGGGCGTGTATCTTAGGCATGGCGCCAATATTTTGACGCGCTTATTTATTAAAGCGCTTGATATTTATTTATTATTTTTGTATGCGCATGGACACACGATTTAAATATTTGTATTGGACATTGTATTTGGGTACTGTCTAACTCCTTGGGCGCCCAATAGCTTTAATTCTTTAGTGGGACAAAAGCAAACACAAAAGCTAAAGCGTGCTAATTGGGGCTATTTTTGAGCTTGAAGATCAATAATATATAAAATATATGCTTTGTGGAGCGCTCACACAAGGCACGGGAGAAAATTGTACCCAATTAGTCTCTTGCTTCATGTCGTGCAAGCTTTCTTCCTTGTTTTTTTGTGCAAAAGTAGAGTTCTTTTGTTCTTGGGGACCTTCCGACGCTCACTACACGCGCATACGGCGTCCGATCTGTACACCAATTCTGGGGGTATGATGCCAGGAGGCATATTCCATGGTGGATTCCGTGAGGTTTTGTGGTGGATTTCGTAAAATTTTATTACCGGGGCTCATACACAAGGTGAATTCTTTGTGCGAAAAGTCGATGGGGACGCCTATCCTTTTCGGGCATCTTGTAAATTTAATGTGCAAGTGGGTGATTCCATAGCAGGCGATTCCGCAAAATACATATTTAAATTAATAAACATTTATGAGTTTAGAGTGTGCACTCGTAATAAATTAAGGTTAGGATTGAGTTCTAACCAATTTATTTATTTTGTAGTTGAAGACTGCTAGGTAATTGCTTTTGTCAGTTTAATTATATTATTTTTCTAACAATTGTGAATGCTTCAGTTGATGTGTAGAGTAAGCAGCGCTGCCATTGGGAAGCATTGGAGGATAGCGTGTATTCAAATTATTTTCAATAGGCATGGCGCCAATATTTTGACGTGCTTATTTATTAAAGTGCTTGATATTTATTTATTATTTTTGTATGTGCATGGACACACGATTTAAATATTTGTATTGGACATTGTATTTGGATACCGCCTAACTCCTTGGGCGCCCAATAGATTTAATTCTTTAGTGGCACAAAAGCTAAAGCGTGGGCTATTTTTGAGCTTGAAAATCAATAATATATAAAATACATGCTTTGTGGAGTGCTCACACAAGGCATGGGGAGAAATTGTACCCAATTAGTCTCTTGCTTCATGTCATGCAAGCTTTCTTCCTTGTTTTTTGTGAAAAAGTAGAGTTCTTTTGTTCTTGGGGACCTTCGGGCACTCACTACGTGCGCATACGGCGTCCGATCTGTGCACTAGTGAACATGTTCAAGCCACGACTCTCAAGGATACGATTTCTTTGGCCCATGATGCTGAAGACAAAATTCGAGGAAGAGAGAAGCGACCACAACAATTCCCAACTAATAGTAACTTTGATACAAAACAATTCAATTCTAAGTTTCAAAGATTCAATCAAAATCACTTTGTTCCATCTTCTTTCCGTAAATCTTGGACATGACCCCTTGCTTTTACCATCAAACACAAATCCAAATCCTAAGCCATCTTTCCAGCCAAATCCCAACATTCCTAAACTCCCCGCTATTACCAATAATGTTTCCAAAGCCAAATCCATAATCTACTATAATTGCCATCAACCTGGGCATGTAGCGGTGAATTGTCAATCCAAAAAGGCAACTGTTCACATCAACTACTTGGCAGTGATTGAAGATGAAGACCATGAAGAAATACGAGATTTCACAAAAGACGATGATGATATCGGTACTACTTTAGATACTTTACAAGTATGCCAAATCCTCATTCTTTATTAATGATGAAATGTCTTGTGCATGGTAGAGAAAAGATTTTTTTACATGATGATGGGAGCACACACGACTTTATTTCTGCAAAATTGGTCAAAGAATTGAATTTACATACTGTTTTGTCTCATTATCGCATCAAGGTTGCATTCTTAGGCACTAGATACAATGGAACACAAGAAGTGCATGACATAGAAATTAAAATTGGTGATTATGTTGAGCGCATAAATTTCTTAGTTGTGCCTTTGCAATCTAGTGACATTATCTTCAGAATGCCTTGGTGTCATAAATATAATCCCGATACAGATTATTCCACACATTCAATGAAGATTCATTTTAATGGGAAACAAATCACATTGCATAGTATGCACACCCTTGATAATTCTCCATTGCTTAGTCACACACAGGCTAAACGTGCATTAAGAAAAGGTAATAGATTATATTTAATATGGGTGAATGAAATTGAAGCTAAGGAAAACCAGATGCATCCTAGGCACGCATGATTTCTTTCACAATTTAAAGATTGTTTTGTTGCTGACTTACCACCTGGCTTACCACCTACTCGTCCTGAAGATCATAAAATATACTTAATTCCAGGTTCTTAACCACCATGTAAAGCACCTTATCGACATAATCAAATTGAAAAGAAAGAAATTCAAATCCAAGTTGAAGAACTCTTAACCCGAGGACTTATTAGGCCTAGTAGTTCTGCTTTTGGTGAACCTGTCCTATTAGTTAAAAAGAAAAATAACACATATAGGATGTGCATTGATTATTGTACCCTAAATAAGATCACTGTCAAGAATAGATATCTCATCCCTAGGGTAGACTACCTCATGGATAAACTACAAGGGGCTACAATATTTATCAAGATAGATCTTAAATTTGGATACCATCAAGTACGACTGGATACATCTGATATTTTCAAAACTACATTTAGGACTCAATTTGGACATTATGAATTCCTTGTTATGCCTTTTGGTTTAACTAATGCACTAGCTACATTCAGTCATATGATGAATCGCATATTTTTGAAGCATCAACATCGTGCCATTGTTTTCTTTGATGACATATTGGTTTTCAGTAAAAATAAAAACGAGCATTATGAACATTTATCCTTGGTTTTCAAATTATTGAAATAGAATCAATTATATGCTAATCTTGGAAAGAGTGAATTTTCCAAACCCACATTGAATATTTAGGACATATTGTTTCATATGATGGTATTCAAGTTGATCCTAAAAAGATAGAAGCAATTTTGAATTGGCCAATACCTAAAAATGTGCATGAACTACGTTCTTTCTTAGGTCTTGCTAGCTTTTACAGAAAATTTGTGAGAAATTTTTCATTGCTTGCATTACCTTTGACAGAATTATTAAAGAAATGTATTGTGTATCATTGGTCTAGAAATCAGCAAAAGTCTTTTGATTTATTGAAGCATGCCTTAACACATGCCCCTGTATTGCAATTACCTAACTTTAATAGACAATTCTATGCCATATAGTGTACATTGTGATGCTTCAAGCATGATAAATACAAACACAAACTAATTGTGATCTATAGCACATACTAACTATGTTATATAGCACACATTTTGTGCTTCAAGCATGATAAGCACAAAAATCAGTTGTGCTTTATGTTAACCTGACAACTTGTGCTTATTTTGGCATAATTTTTTAGCTTCAATGTAATATTTTTTTCTCACATACACATTTTATTCTTCAATTTAAATCCAAAACAATGTATCATGCCATGGTTATTATAGCAATTGTAAAACCATGGTCAAGAAAGCCTTCCATATGAGATGGGTGTGTTGGTTCTACTTCTTTTCATTTTAACTAAAAGACATAGTTTAAAGGTCTAGAAGATCATGTAAAACATTTTTAAGAGTAATAAAAGAAAAGAGAAGTTGGAGGGATCATGTGAAAGAAGGTGGTTGGGGGTGATGTAACCACCTCTCTCACCCTTACCTTTGTATGTGTTCTTTCTTTGTTTCTCTCTTCATGGCTCAATGTGACCTCTCACCTCCCATTGTGCTTGAATTTTCCATGGATTGTGGTGAGGATGAGAGTGAAGATGCAGATCATTGCAAGATTTCTTGCGAGCCTTTGCTTTTATGTGATGGTTGAGAACACTCTCTTTGGCTAATCTTGATGGACCGAGCATTGTAGATACCACTTTGAGGCCTGGTTTTCAGGTAGTTTCTGGTGCTTCCTTAAGCTTCTCACTTTATAGCACACAAACTATGTTATATAGCACAATTTTTGTGGTTCAAGCATCACACACACACACACACACACACACACACACACACACACACACACACACACACACATAGTAACATATGGGCCCTAAAGTTGATGGATGATGGACAATATGTTGAGGATGTTACTATTGAAGGGAGAAGCCCAAGTGGAAGCAAGATAGGTGTGAGCTATAGCAGATCGAGCAATAGTGAGAGACTCAAGATGTGGGAACTCCAACAGTCACAATGTGTGACAGGCCTTCTCTTTATTCAAATGTCATTGAAAGTATAAAGAATGAGGTGACAATGATGGGTGCTCTCATCACCTGTAGTGTGCAGGTGCAGGTACTGTCAATGTAGTAAGATACATGAGTAGCTAGCACAAGTGCCTTTACCCCCAACAACCTCCCACTTCAAGGAAAATGTGCCTCGAGTGAAGAGGGAATAAGAAAAAAAAAGTGACAAAGTACAATATGTGCATAGAGTACAACAGGATGAGGAATAGAGATCATCTTATCCAACGCCCATCAACTTCCTAAGAAAGTCAAAATGCTCTGATGAGAGACTTTTCATGAGCAAATCTACATGATTTTGGTCAGTTGAGATCTTGACAAGATCAACAGAATTGTCCTCAATGGCCTCTCTGATAAAGTGGTACTGCACCTCAATGTGCTTCGTCTTCGCATGGAAAACCGGGGATTCTTGGCTAATTGGATAGTAATCATAGAATCCGAATGCAATGTAGAAACTAGTTAGTTATACCAAGGTTTGCCACCAAACGACCTAACCAGAGAGCCTCCTTGCAAGCCTCATTGGTGGTTGCAACATACTTAGCCTTTGTAGTAGAGAGTGTTGTGCATTTTTGTACCCTGGACATCCAAGAAATAGCATCCCTAGCAAAGGTAAACACATAGCCAGAGGTGGATTTTCTACTATCTATATTATGTCCGCCAGCATAATCAGAGTCAGTGTACCCCATGATGCCTGTATCTTGGCCACCATAACATATGCATCTATCTGCTATGCCCTTCAGGTACCTCATGATATCCTTGACGTCATCCCAATGCCACTGCCTACCAAGTGTAGCCATATAGTGTGCCACAACTCCCATTGCAAAAGCTATATCGTTAGGATGAGTGGCTATCATGGCATACATCAAATTGCCCATTGCAGATGCATAAGGGATCTTGGCCTTCTACTTATTAGACTACGGAAAATAGGCCTGGCTCACCTTCACATGAGAAGGCAAAGGATAGCCAATAGGCTTAACATCCTGCATATGAAACCACTCAAGGACCTTTTGAATATACTCCTTTTGTGACAAGTAAAGAAGCCTCTGAGAGCGGTCATGCATAGTGCACATCCTAAGAATATGTGAGGTCTGTCCCATATCTTTCATCTCAAAGCTCTTCTTGAGCTAACTTTTTAGAGCATCCAACTCATCATGAGCTCTCCCAGCAATCAACATATGTCATCCACATAGAGTGCCAAAATCAAAAGACTACCATCACGAGCCTTTTTCATGTATAAACATGGATCCATATCAATTTGCTGTGCTTGTATAGCCCTACGAATGTATAAAAGCATCAAACTTGTGGTACCATTCCCTAGGTGCTTGCTTAAGGCCATAAAGGCTCTTTGTCAATATGCACACTTGGTGTTCCCTGCCTTTTTTCTCAAAGCCCTTAGGTTTTATATAAATCTCCTCATGCAAGTTCCCATGTAAGAAATCTCTCTTAACATCTGTCTGATAAAGGTCTAGATCTAATTGAGCAACCAATGCTAGTACTAGACGCAGGTTAGTCATCTTGACTATAGGAGAAAAAACTTCCTCAAAGTCAACACCATACTTTTGTTTAAAACCCTTAATAGCAACTAATCTAGTCTTATAGGCAGGCTTGGGGTGTCCAAAGGTGCTCTTCAACTTGTACACCCACTTGCATGGTAGTGCACACTTTTCACTAGGCAAAGGAACCAACTCCCACATATGATTTTTTTTAAAAGAGTTAAACTGTGACTGCATTGCCCTCTCCCAAGAGTGACTATCACCATAGGGCATGGCCTCATCATAAGTGAGAGGCTCACTTGCATCCGTCACCATCACGTAATCAATGGAGGGCTCAAGTTGCTTACAAGGATGTCTCGCTCTAGTAGAGCATCTCAAGGCAGGTTGAGGAGCCTACACATTGTGTCTAACATCATGGTCATGGGCTATTGGAGCATTAGTTGCCTACTGCAAGCTATCTAGCTGGCTGTATGGGAGTAAGAGGCTCCTCTTGAAAGATAACCCTACGTATCTCGATGATCTGCTCAGGCTGCTTATGCATCTTTTCCTCATGGAAAACTACATTATGAGTGTGGATGAATTTTTGAGCCTATGGATCCCATAGGTGATAGCCCATCTCACCTGCATCTCCATAACCAAGAAAGATGCATTTCACGGACTTAGTATGCATCTTTGTGCGCTTTGTCCTTGGGTACATGGCAAAAAGCCTCACAACCAAAGACATGCAAATGATCATATGAGGGAGGTTTTCTAGACCACACCTCCCTTGCAACCTAAAATTTAATAGAACTGCAAGGAGATTGATTGATCAAGTATATGGTAGTAGTCATTGCCTCAGCCCAAAAGCTAAGAATACTACGGACCCTTTCCTAAATTGTCATGTTCATGCGCTTAGCCATACCCTTTTGAGGTAGGTTGTACAAAGCAATCAACTAATGCTTAATACCCCTTTCATCGCAAAATTTCTCAAAGGCTTTAGAGAGATACTCACCCCCATTATCAGATTATAGGCATTTCAGCCTATACCCAGATTGGCTCTCAATCAATGCAAGCCAATGTTGAAAGGTAGCCAAAACATCAAATTTTAGCTTTATGGGATATGCCCAGATCTTATGTGAGTAATCATAAATGAATGTGACAAAGTACTTTTCACCTCCTAACAACTGATAGTGCATAGGTCCACAGACATCAGAATGAACAAGAGCCAAAGGCTCAACCATCCCAGAGTGGTAGACTTCTTATGCATAACATTTCTACTAGAGCCATACAGACAATGATCACATGAATCAAAACACCTATAGTCAAGGGGGGCGGAAGATACTGAAAATGAGTAAGCATTTTCATTCCCTTTAAGGACATGTGCCCACCAAGGCGACGATGCCAAAGAGATACATGTGGAACTATAGCCATAGATAAAACATGAGCTACAGATCCAGATACAACCAAGGGATATAAAAGTGCCAAACTTGGCACCATGTGTCTAAAAAAGGTTCCCACGAGTAATCTTCCAAGAAGAATCCCTAAAGGAAACAAAGTAACCCTCATCATCCAGTGTGCCAGCAGAGATAAGACTCTTCGTGTTATGTAAAGTAAACATATTACCCGGACCAAACTATAGCCAAATATTGCCAATACCAACTATCTGCAATGCCAAGTCATTCCCCAAATGGACAGATCTAGTCATACTACAATAGGAGTGGAACCACTCTCTATGAGGGGTCACATGAAAGGAAGCCCCTGAATCCATCAACCAACACTGAGTAAAACTAGGCAAGGCATCAAACAATTGTGACTCATCCAATGAAGACGCTGCAAGTATGTAATCATCATGAGAGTCATGTTGTTGCACTACATTGATATCTTTGATCTTAACACTGGATTTAGTAGGGACAATGTTGCGATCATCAGACTTGTCCTATGCTTTCCCTTTGCCCTTTTCCTTGTGCTTGTCATTGTGCATTTTATGCACTACGGCCCAATATGTCCTATTTTCCTACCATAATGGCATGTCAAATCGGAGTTATGTCTTGGGGACTTATTGTGAGACTGTCCACGAGACTTAGAATGAGACTTGTATGAGTCTCTACCATAGCGATCATTCTCGCTCTTACCATTATGGTGATCCCAAATAGTCAAAGCATGAGAAGTACGAGAAGCATCCACATTCTTTCTATTGATCTCCTATATCAGGAGTGCACCCTCTACATCAGAAAATTTCAGTCCATTCTCAAGCATATTCACACACATAGTAGTATGGAATGTGTCCCAAGTCTCAAACACTGTGACCAACAAGAACAAAGGTGGAAGGTTGTCCTTAAATTCAATACCCTGCAATGCCAGTTGGTCAATGATAGCATGAAACTCACTCAAATGCTGAGAAACACTAGTACCTTCCTTCATACCAAGGTCCATAAGCAGATTTATCTAAGAAGCAGGGCTCTCCTTATCATAGACATTATATATTTTCTCCCAAAGGGCCCATGTAGACTGCCCATTTGTGACAACCTTATAATAAATTTACTTGTTGAGAGATAGGATAATCGTGGACCTTCAAAGCTCATTTAAGTCATCCCATACATCCTGATCCTGACCTTCAGGCTTACTGCTTTAAAATTTGATAAGCCTAATATGAGATTTTTGCACCAAAACGTGTCAAATTTAGGTTTTTCAATAGCCATAATTGTTGCCATCCAACTTTTCAATGTTGAAGATGGCACTATCATTTGAATGACTAGCCATATTGCAAGAAAAAGAGGCATAGTACAGACCAAACAAGCTGGTATAATACCTACAAATAGCCCCAAAACCACTACCAAAACAAGTTGAAAACAAGAAGTATGGACCAAATAACAAGTTGTCCACAAACTATGACCAAAACAACATTAAATGGAGGAGACTTCTCTCATAAATAATACAACACTCTGCAATTACAACAAGCTGAAAATGAGGTACACCTACTCAAGCTCACATAAAATAAAATCCAAAGCTCAATGTATCATCCAAGTGTTAAGTAGGCGGCTTTCACTGGAACAAGAGTCAAATGCGAGATGAGAAAACGAAGCTCAAATCCTCATGTGAGTGGCATCCAAGATACATCAAGTACATAGCCGGGAGCATAAGACCCAATAAAAGCTTCAAGCCCGTAAGGTCATAGATCTCTAAAGCATCAAATGAAGTAATTTACAACCAATGTCAAATGTCTTAAGCTCAAATCAAAGCTCAACTACATTCAATAGCATAACCAAGCATAGAGCTTCAACATCATGCACCAATACATATGATAGAATGCTCGAATAGCATGAAAGAGCATTAGGCATAGACATTCCTGTTAAAAGTTTGTACAACAATAAAATGACAGTCAAGACCGAGTAAAAGTGAGCTCAATCGAAGCCCGAAAGCATTCCAGGAGCATGGCCAAGCATGTGGCATCAACCATAGACATCAATGTATCATCCCAAGTAGCTGGGAAGTATCAACAAGCAATAGACATATGCTTTCACTAATGATAAAATAACCTTCAACACATTGCTTATTACATAAGTAAAAATGACAGTAAAATTGAGCCAAATATGGGCTCAAATCAGTCCAAAAGCATTCCAATATATTGTCCAAACATTCCCCAAGTGTCTAACATCAAATGAGCATTGTGGGAGTATCACATACGCCAAGAGCATGATATTTTCCAGATAAGTAGTATTCAGCCCTATTATGACAATAGTGATATCTATGAGAAAACTAAGCTAAAAGAGTGCTCAAATCAATCCAATGGCATATTTCAAACCAATGACATATGATCCCCCAAGTATCCGGCAATAAACATAGGTATACTGGGATCTCGAGAAGCATATACAAGCTCTAAACATTGAAGATATGGCTATCCCTATTTTATGACATCATGTTGCCTTGTTTGCATAGTTAATAGCTGAAGCTCAATGACTCAAAACCAATGCTTAATGTTAATGGTCAATGCTTGGAGGAGTGGTAAATGATGCCAAAGCCTTTGTCCAATGCTGGGGAGTGGTTGAGCAAGCACAAGTGCTTGAAAGCGGCCACATTTGAAAAAACCTGTTTGTATTTCTGGCCTTGAATATTGAGTTGAATACTCCTTGAAATAAGCTCAACATAGGCTCAACATTTCCTTGAGATAGCCCCAATAGGTCTTGAGAAGTCCTAGAGCAATGAGAGCTCAATATGAACCTCAAGAGGTGGAGCTATGGCTACCAATGGTGAAACCCTGTTGTAGGCAACTCGAATGAGAGCTGAAGCAATGCTAGATTAAGCTTAAGCTCATGGAGAATGTGGCTCTGATACCAGTTGAAGGGAGAAGCCCTAGTCAAAGAATAAGCAAAAAGTAGAAGTAAGAGAGGTGTGAGCTAAGGCAGGTGGAGCAAGAGAGAGAGATTCAAGATAGTCATAATACACTGCAGGTGTGGGTATTGTCGGTGTAGTAATACATAGGCAGCTAGGCATCAGTGCCTTTATCCCCAACAATTATGTTCAAAAAGATGAGCCAACAAGCCAAGGGAGGTAACCTTAGGTAGTTGCTTGAATGCCTTTTCTAATGAGTAGCACCAAATGGATCCTATATGATTCATGAACTTAGGTGACTTTTAAGTCCAAGTCACAATAGATCATCAAGGCCTTGATCCACTAGGATTCTATATTATTATGATAACCTAATAGTAGTCTAGCACCTACTAAGAAAGGTCACTTCACATCCAATTAAAGATGAGACTAACATGGCACTTGGTTCAAAGAGAGTGTGAAACGAGGGGGCCATTGAGGATCAACCCCTTCACCATAACATAGTCACAAAATTGGCCCCCTAGAATAGCTCACATACTCATCCCTAGGTAATCATAGCATCTTGACCCTAAATCTCTTAGTCCCTCTCTAAAAGCACTTGACTAATCAAGTCCATCCATCCACAAAATAGCATTGTGAGGACCACTATCTACCCACTTTATACCCAATGCACATGTCAACTTTAGTTTGCAAATTATGGTCCTACCATGCTAAGAGCACATATTAAAAAACTTTCTTAATTAGCCCATTACACAAGGTCCATTAGACATCATTAGGCATGAATTAAAGAACAATTAAAAAAATATTTTCCAAATAATTACTTAAAAATAGCATTATAGACCTTGTACACCTTATTTGATCCAAAACCAATATCCTGCCATATCATAATCCCTTTTTAGGTTCCATCCTTACTCTTATCTAGAATGAGGGTCTATCAAGTGCCCATACACTATGCTCACCAAGAGTTTCTTCTCCATTTTAGAATTGGCATGGGAATACTATAACAATACTAGAGCCCCCCCACCCCCCTCCCCCCCGTGCATGCCATCAAGAGGGAATCTTTCTGTGTGAGCTTCTCACTCAACCACCAAGACCCATGGACCACTTATTGACTCAAGCATTTCAAGCCAAGTGCAATGGATACCTCTCATATAGTCGTACGTGCTCTCACACCTACAAGTGTAGAAATCTTACCTCCATGCTCGACTGAGTTACCTCCTCCTTCAAGCACTTTGGTAGCTCCATGATCCAAGATGCAACCTCAAGTATGCTCGATCCTCAACCTCCAAGCTCCATGCTCCATTGCTGTGCACGAGACAAGAGAAGAGAAGAGAAGAAGAAGAAGAGCGGAGAAGATGGAGAGCTTCTCCAACATGGTCCCTCACCCTCACACACTCACTCTCTCACACTCCCTCTCTCAAGCACAAGCTTAGGCAAGCAAATAAGCTTCTCTATGCACTTTTTAGCTTTTATCCCTTTGGGCACCCACCTCTTTTTTATATGACCAACCATTTTAGCCTAGGTCCTCTTTTCCTATTCTCTTCTATTTACATTGTGGCTTCACCGATGCTCGTCTACTCTTTACAAATTGCATAGGAGAGAGCCTGGAGCTCTTTTACAAAGATTTAGGGGTGCCTTTGGATTTTAAAATGTGCCTCTTCCATTTTTGCACTCGCCTTGGGTTTTTAAGGTGTTTTGCGCTTTTGGCCATTTTTCCTCTTATTTCTGCTATCATGCCGCCTTTTTTCACTTTGCCTTGTATTTTAAAATTCTCCAAGACACTAGGTCCCAACCATGCACCAATCACGATAGGTTTGGCCATGATGCCATGTATTGCAGACTATCGAGGAGACTCCCATACTCACAACCTTACAACCAGCCTTACCTAGGGAATAGGCTACCATATTTCTTTGGGAAGGGAGCCCCATTGGCTCTCCTGGCACCTAATGATGCTAAACCAACCATTCATCCCATTGGCATACCCTTTCCATTTGGACATTTCGTAACCCATCCACTAAGTGACACTCCAGTCCACTATGTGGAGGAGAGCCCTATGTGAATCCTTACGTCTCGTATGACGAAGAGTTTAAAATCTAATTCTCATGGATTATTGACCAATACCGGTGATGGCGCTAGGTAGAGGTAGAGGCAGAGACTTAGGAGGGTAGACCCAAGAGTGGACTTGCGGTCACCCATGACAAATCTCCTCATGCTGCCTGAAAGGGAACAAGCCAATCAAGACAAGACTGATCTTAGATGCACTGAGTGTGGAATCACACATCTCTTTGTCGATTTTCCTAGACATAAGCCATCCACTAGCTCGACAATCATGCCATCAGTCCCATTGGGATTGTTTGGTGTCGAAACACTCAACGGTGAGACCATGCCCATCCCATTGCATATCATGATCCAAACGCAAACAAAGCATGCCAGCATATCACTACTACGGCCTTGTAACTTAAACACAACCTCAATCAGAAAGAAGGGCCGTAGGTGAAGAAAAAAGAAAACCCATGCAAAGATCACACTTAAAATCGAGAGTGCTACAACACTGCCTGTTGGAAAGAAGGTAATAGATGTAGAGGTAGAGATATCTGCTCCAAAGACTACTGAGAAGGGGAGTGCTAAGGTAGGGGAGTACCCCAACCCAAAGCACAAACTAGAAGCCATAGAAAAAGTGAAGGAGTGGGTAAAAGAAGCCCAAGAACACCTAAAGGATGCTGAGCCCATCTTGGAAGACGGGATCCATGATCTCTCAAGCATAAGCACACCAATTTCACCTCCACAGCCAAAATTAAGAGATGCAACTGCACCACAAGCAATGTTGCCCTTAGATGGAGTTTAAACGCTATGGGCCAGTAGATCAACCAAGGCCATTGGCCAAGAAAGGCATAATTAGGAGAGAAGCAAGAAGTTAGCAATCTCCTCACAATGCTAGTAACCACTCCGATGACTCTAAACTTAGGAGACCTGCTTAGGCAACATGACACTATGGAAAGAACTGAAGCAGTGGCTGGAAGGATTGATAGAGCAAGTTGCTATTGTCTTGCACAAGCATGATGCTGTGATGCAGATATCAAGTTTGACACTACACATAGTGCCCAAGTCCTTACACATTAGTGCTTTTTGGGAATGTACCAAAATGCATGTAGTCTTACTAGTCCTAGCTCTAGGTGATACCACAAGAAAGGGAATCATAGACACGAGGGCAAGATAAAGTGTGCTTAGCCATGTAGTGCTCTAGGCTTGGAGTAACTCACTTATCGAGAATGCTAGATTTAATGTCACATTGACTAACGAAATGAAAGTAAAGCCATTCGGAGTAGAATTGGCCATTGAAGATCACAGGAGTCCAGTTCTCTGTAGACTTCATAGTCATGAAAGGAGTGGACTATGACATCATGCTAGGCTAACTTGGATGTGAAATGCACGAGTCATAGAAGACTGGGGCAACCGTTTGATCTTCCTAGGCAATCAAATAGAAGTAGTAAGGGTAGAGATGGATATTTGGAAGACTATGCCATTCGACTTAGATGCCATCTTAGCCATGCTGAAGGGTGATGCGCAAGTTAGAAAATCATATGCATCGCTCATCAAGTATATCCCTTGTCCTGAGGATGAGTGAGATTCGATGCACATGCTAGCCACAATTGATCTGCCATTCTCGGATAATGAGGAGTACAAGCAAGCCGCTAAGGCAATTGGTAGGCCTAGTGACACGCCCTCAGTAACTAGTCTACATGATGGCTAGGAGCTTGCATAGACAACCCAACCCTATCATATTCCACGTATCAAACAACAAGAAAGAACTCCTTAAGATCTTAGAGCATCTAATGAACAAGATAGTTGGCAACCCAACAGCCAATCTCAAGCCGCTAAAGATCTCTTAGATGAACCCAAGTGGTGGTGGACTAAGATGCACGACCTGAACTTAATGTATAATTGAGCCTTAGTCACCGATGAAAAGGAAATGTTGTATCAAGACTTAGGAGATGACAAGCAATCGAATGAGGATGATTCTAACGACGAATATGAGGATTTCTACTCCTTTAGTGACGAGAGCAAAGGAGAGATCGATACAAAAGAATATGACACTGAGCAAAGGCGAGTGAACCAATAGAAGGGCTAGCCAAAGTCAAGGAGGTTAATCTAGCTAAGGAAGGGAAGATGCCTCTACATGTCTTTATAGCCGATGACTTGACTAAGGAGGAGGAAGCCAATCTCATTACTCTCTCATGAGAGTATATAGACATCTTTGCTTGGTTCCTCGATGAGCTAAAAGGGATAGATTCGAGTGTAGTGACTCACAATATACCCATGATGCCCGATGCAATGCCAGTCAAGTAGCGACCATATTCTATGAGTCCCAAGCACACTCATGTTGTCAAAGAAGAAATCGATAAATGGTTGAGAGCAGGATTCATTTACGAGATTGAGCACACAGACTGGGTCTCACCCATAGTGATCATACTAAAGAAGAACAGAAAGATTAGAGTGTACGTCAACTACAAGAAAGTCAACGTTGCTATCAAGAGAAACAGTTATGAAATGTGAGAAGGATTGAAGCTTTCTTGGAAGAGCTATGGCAGGAGAGAAAGAGCAAGAAAGAGAGACAGACCAAATGGGAACTCCAACAGTCAAAATGTGTGACCAGGCCTTCCTTTATTCAAACTGTCACTAAAAGAATAAAGAATAAAGTGAAGGTGATGGGTGCCCACTACTTGTAGTGTGCAATGGCGGGTACTGTTAGTGTAGTAATACATGGGTGGCCGGGTGGAGGCGCCTTTACCCCCAACAACTTCCCACGTAAAGGAAAATTTGCCCCAATGAGGAGTGAAAAGAAAAAAGAAAAGAAAATACAATGTACATATATACGATAGGATGAGGAAAAATGTCATCTCATCCAACACCCACCCATCAATCTCCTGAGGAAGGCAAAGTGCTTAGTAGTGAGGTTTTTCATGAGCAGATCTACAGGATTTTTGTTAGTGGAGATATTGACAAGGTCAATAGACTTGTACTCCACGACCCCATGTATGAAGTGATACCTCACCTCAATGTGTTTTGTCTTCACATGGAAGACCAGATTCTTGGCGGATTCTTGGCTAGTTGAATAGTACTCATAGAATTCGAATGCAGTGTAGGTATAGAATCAATCCTAACGTCATGAACCAAATAGCCCAAGCATATGGTCTCCTTGCAAGCCTCAGTGACTGCAACATACTCAACCTCAGTGGTAGAGAGAGCCCTACACTTCTGAACCCTGGACATCCAAGAGATAGAACCTCCAGCATAGGTGAATAGATAGCCAAAAGTGGACTTCCTACTATTTACATGTCCTTCATAATCGAAGTCTGTGTACCCTACAACTCCTATATCCTAGCTTCCATAGCAAATACATATATCTGATGTGTCTTTCAGGTATCTCATAATACCCTTCATGGCATCCCAATGTTTCTTGCTAGGTGTAGCCATATAGCATGCCATACACCAACTGCAAAGACAATATCTGGATGAGTGGCTATCATGGCATACATCAAACTGCCCACGGTTGATGCATAAGGGATCTTGGCCATCTCGGCCCTTTGCTCATCTATCTACGGACAATTGGCCTATGAAACCTTCACATAAGAAGGGAATGGACAGCCAATAGGCTTTACGTCCTGCATGTGGAAGCACTCAAGAACTTTATGAATGTACTCTTCCATGAGAGGTAGAGTAGTCTCCCTAATGCCTATCGCACTTAATGCGCATACCAAGAGTGTGAGAGGTCTATCCCAAATCCTTCATCTCAAAGCTCTTCTTCAGCTGAGATTTAAGAGCATCTATCTCATCATGAGCTTTCCCTACTATCAGCATATCATCCACATAAAGTACCAAATTAAGCAATGAGCCATCACATGCTTTCTTCGTGTAAAGACATGGATCCATAGCACTCCTGCTATAGTCCTCTGACTGCATAAAGGCATCAAACTTATGATGTGCCTGCTTCAAGCCATAAATACTTTTCTTCAATTTGCACACTAGGTGCTTCCTACTAGGTTCTGCAAAGCCCTTAGGCTACTCCATGTAAATCTCATCATGCAAATCCCCATGCAAGAATGCAATCTTGACATCCATCTGATACATGTCCAAGTTAAGCTTCGCGACTAAGGCTAAAACCAAGCGTATGGTCGTCATCTTGACCACAAGAGAAAATACCTCATCAAAGTCAGCTCCATGTTCTTGCTTAAAATCCTTAGCAATAAGTCTTGCCTTATAAGCCGTCTTGGGGTGTCCAAGGGTACTTTTTAGCTTGTACACCCACTTGAATGGCAGAGCCTTCTTGCCAGCAGGCAAGGAAACCAAATCCCAAGTCATATTCTTATGTAGGGAATCCATCTGAGACCGCATATCCCTCTCCTAGGAGTGACTGTCACCGCTAGGCATAGCCTCATTATATGTGAGAGGCTCTTCTGCATCTATAACCAAGACATAATGCATCGAGGGCTCAAATCTATCAAGTGGATGTCTAGCTCTAGTAGACAGTCTCACTATAGGCTCTACTGCATATATGTGTCCCAACTGCTACTACAGGCTGTCCAACTAGCTATACAAGAGTACGTGGCTCCTCCTAGAATATAACCATGCATATCTCTACCACCTTCTCAAGCTGCCTATGCATCTTGTCTTCATGGAAGACTATATCATGATTGTGGATGACTTTCCATGCTTGAGGATCCCAGAGCCAGTAACCCATCTCATCTACATCTTCATAGCCAAGGAAAATGCAAAGACACGTAGATGTGCATAAGACAGAGGTTTCCTAGTCCATACCTCCTCTACAACCCAGAAATCCAAACCACTAGAAGATGATCTATTGATGACATGCACAACTCTATTGACTACCTCATCTCAAAAGCTTTGTGGTAGGCTTGCATGGCTAAGCATACTACGTACATGCTCCTGGATGGTTCTATTCATCCGCTCAGCCAAACCATTCTGGGGTGGGGTATAGGGGGTGGTCAACTGATGCTTAATACCCCTCTCATCACACAGATGCTCAAAGGCACGTGACACATATTCTCCCCCATTGTCAGTCCTAAGGCATTTCAGCCTATGCCCAGTCTTGTTCTCAACCAATGCAAGCCATCTTTGAAACATAGCCAAGACATCTGACTTAAGCTTAATGCAGTAAGCTTAGACTTTACACGAAAAATTATCAATGAACGTCACAAAATACTTTTCACCACCCATAGATTGGGCCCATAGACATTCAAATGTACCAATGCCAAAGACTCACTCATGTGTGTCCTACTAGACTTCTTATTGCATATTCCTAGTTTGTCTATCATAAAGGCAATGCTCACATGAATCAAAACATGAATAGTCAAGGGACGGAAAGTACTGTAAAAAACCAAAAAGCATTTTCATTCCCTTCAAAGACATATGGCCCAAATGGGCATGCCAAAGAGATACATGTGGGATGGAACCCATTGACAAAACATGGTCAACAGAGGACCCATCAACTATAAGAGGATAGAGGCTGCCAGCCTTGGCACCTCTAGCAAGCACAAGTCTGCCATGGTGATCTTCCAGGCAGAATCGCCAAATGAAGCATGAAATCTAGCATCATCAAGCTGCCCTAGCAAACATAAGACAGCATGTAAACACAGGTACATGACATACATCCTGTAATAGAAAAGTACTGCCAGTAGAGAGCTGTAGCCGTACATCCCCAATGCCAACAGTAGCAAGTGACCTATCACCACCCAAGCAAACTGAACCAGAGATAGTATGGTAGGAGTGAAACCATTCACGACATGGTATAACATGAAATGAAGCACTAGAATCCAAAAGCCAGCACTGCTCATACATAGAGTGAACCTCGATCATCAACGACATAGTATTACAAGAACTAGCTGCAAGTATGTACTCCCCATCGGAGTCATGAATCTGCATGACATTGATTTTCTCTATTTTCACACTGGATTTCATAGGTACCATGGTGCAATCATAGGACTTTTCTTGTATTGTGTCTTTCCCCTTCTCTTTGCACTTCTCATTGCACAACTCATGACACTGTGGGCATATTGATGGACCTAAAAACGGGCCGGCACTGGCTCATGCACTAGCCGGGCCTCGTCACTACGCACAAGACAACCCCTCGGCCTCGCGGCTAGGAGCGTCTATTAAAATCTCTGCCTTCCTAAACATTGCGTTTGTAATATGTTGTAGTCCAACTGATCCTAACCCAATATTACTCCTCAGAGGGAGTCCCTTTTACATAGCCAAAAGGCTCGAATCACATACACATGGGGTTCCTCCTACGGCTGAATGCCGTCAACCCTCTGCGACTCTCCTACACCTTGGAGATTGGCCCCTCAGTGCGTCGCTCAACATCTAGACATTTCGCACAAAAGTCGCTCAAGGTACTAAATAAGCGTGTCCAGGAATGTACCATTGTCCTTACTTCTCTTTCCCCTTGACCCCCACGACTAGCCTACAGCATGGGTACCTCACTACCTCTCATCGTAGGTCATGTCCTAATAAACCAATTGCAATGCATGTCCAGGAGCTGATCACTGATACTTTTAAATTCTTTTTCATGCTCCATGCATTTGGTGGATGCCTAGTGCTCAAACATTTAGCAAAACAGTATCGTGCATAAGTGCAAAAACATTCTTTTAATGATTTCCAACTACCGTTCGTGCTTTGTTGCATGGGCCTAGCACCGAGGTGATCCTCGTGCTACTAAGCTCTTAATTTTAATTATCATCCGTCCTAAATGCTATGCATAGAAATCAGCAACTTTCCCATCATCTCACACGGCATTTAGACATATTTCAACTCCTCTACCCTTCCCCGTTTAAATATTGCATTGTTGGATAGGTTTATAGGGTATTTTGACATCATTTTATGTGTAGAAAGCGGAAAAAGACACACTAGAACAAGAAGGTGGGGTTGAAATGAGGCAAATCCTCATACTTCAGTCCCCACAAACATTCACAAACATTGTTCTTATTT
This sequence comes from Lygodium microphyllum, assembly GCF_053477565.2. Taxonomy (NCBI): domain Eukaryota; kingdom Viridiplantae; phylum Streptophyta; class Polypodiopsida; order Schizaeales; family Lygodiaceae; genus Lygodium; species Lygodium microphyllum. The sequence continues at coordinate 29,474,749 of NC_141149.1, forward strand.
ATCCTTATTTTTCGAAACCCAAAATATATTTTTCCCCAATTTTTTAGGGTTTTTCCACCCTTTTCTTGTATTTTTCCTTATTTTTCTGCATTATTTAATTACTGAAAATTCAAAACAGGTTATGGGCTGTGGCCCTTAGTTCCTTCTTGCAGAAAAATGAAAGTTTAGTTGATGTTCCTATTTACTTCCCCATTTTTATGCCAAAAAACCATCATTTCCCCTTGATTTTTCATATTTTACATGTTTTAGCATGTTATTTTGAACCACAAGATGCATATTTTTCTGATTCTCTGATTATGACCAGCAAGAACTCATGGAAAAAAACAACATGAACAATTTTTAGGCCACATGAACAACATTTCATCAATCAAAAGCTATAGAATCTCAAATTTCCTTTGAAAATTTTAAATTACCGCTTATTTGAGTGTTTCAGGTTTCATGTCCATGGCTGCAAATTTGGAAATCAGCAGCACTTCATGTCCAGCACAATCACCAATCACCATTTCTAGCCCGTGGAGCAATCCGATCCATGCCGGACAAGCCTCCATCATTCTTTCCTCTTCCTTCTTCTCCCCACATGAACTTGCCTTTAGAAGAGAGAGAGGGAGGAGAGAGAAAGACTGAAATCAGAGATCTTCAAAGAGAGTATCATTTGACGGGCGAAGGGCGGCGAAATGATTGGCATCCAGGGGGGAATGAGGGGCAATGATGATTGACAGGGGTTGTTTGCAGGCTGGAGATTGATCACCATCATTTGGAGCGCAATTTTCGGGCGCATACAGACGTCTTCTCCCTCCACGATTTGTTGCATGCTAAGTTTCTTCTTTTTCATGTGACATTTAAAGTTTGGGCTCCCAAAGGTCACTTGTCCATTTTGGCCAAATTTTGTCCACCTCTTCGCATCTTGACCGGTTTCTTGGCCATTTCCCCGTCCAGACTCGGAATTGAGCTCTGAAAAATCCTGGGCGTCCGGCTTAGCACCCCGCATTGGCTAGTAGCTCGTGTCAACCCACACAACTGTCTGAAAAATTATGAAAAATCAACAAGTGTCGCTCGGGCGCCTTTAAAGCACTTTGACGCTTAAAATCGTCCTAGATCGAGGCGCCGCCTTTGACGGTGAATATTTTTCCCTTGATATTCATAATTTTTAGCTATTTTTAAGCACTTCCCATCACCTAAATTCCGCTCTCATTGGCGACCACGGGATAGGGTGACTCAGCCCGTCGAATCCACGAACATATCTGCACATAAACAACCAAAGAAGCATCAAGCTGATACAAAACAAATATATAATAAAACTCAGCACAATGCTCCCCCTACCCCTGGACAGAACCAAGGCACGACATCCACAAGGAGTAGGCCTAGAATCATCTAATAAAAGATGCGAAGTGAGTCACTAACCAGCTGCTCCAACACAGCCAAACTAAAAAAAACCTATCAAAGAGGTTGCCCTAAGTGGTAGTCTGCACTACTTACCAACTAAAGACAACACAACTAGGAGCTCCTACAAGGCGAGGACTCCTATAGCCTGATCAAAGAGTATTTTCTTTTAGTACATTTCTTCTTTTAGGGTTTTTATTTGATGAACATACTTGGGCATGTAAAAAGGAGGGAGCTGAGCGTAGTGACCCAAGGAGAACATGGCATCGGCCTCAGGACCTGTCTCGGCACCCAAGAACCTACCAAGCCCTCGCAAGGCGACACTTAATCCTTTTCTAACGCTCACTTTTATTTTCGCTCCAACCTTCCTTGTTTTGGTGTTATATTTGGCAAGAAGCCACCCCTAGGAAGACAAGGTATCGGCCCCGGGTCTGATTCGTCCCCAAGAACCTACCAAGCCTTCGCAAGGCAATGATCAACTGCTTATATATTTTGATTTCTTTTCTTTTCTTTGATAGGGGTTAGAACCCCTTTTTACACACCTTCGTATTTATATTCATCTTTTAGGATGCACAGAGTTCCTAGGCATCATCATTATTATCTTCTGGCAGGCTTCTCTAACTGCCTCACTACTAACAAGAACTCCTAGAATGGCTGCCTAGCAGGCTAGCAGGACAGGGCCACTAGGACTTCCTTCTAAAACAGGTCTTTCAATGTCCAACAATGTCTTTGTAGGAGGCAATGACTACTCCGACCTCCCTCAAACATACTTAGCCTAAACCTGGGACTTCATGCCTTGGTTCCCGGTCCCCAACAAAAATATGTCCCCTCGACAAGTACAAAAACACATATAACAGGAAAGAAAGGTACTCGTAAAGGAGAGGTATCACCTGGATTGGCCACAAGAAGCTTCCATCGATGCCGCGACAAAGGCTCCCTCCAAGCTTGCCTTCAAACCTGTCTAGCACAGCACTTAAAACAAAAACCCAATTAAACACACCTGCACTAGACATGCAAATGGCCCTCTTGGCCTAATGAAACCAGACATGACTTTGCTACAAAACTGAATCGGCCCTCTTGGCCTAATGAAACACAACATGACTATGCATAACATCCACCTGGAAACAACCATGATAGACATCAAAGCATACCATTCCCAGGGGAACAGGGCTTGTAGCCCCAAACTAGGTGCATTAAATAAAGACCTATCCCTCCTGCGTATATCGCAAGAGGTGTTTGCATCACATGTCGTCGAATCAGTCTATGGGTCCAAGATAATAAAGGCAGATGAGTCTCGCTTACCCTCTGCATCACCCAGATCAACCATCGTCTGCCAAAGAGGGCATGTTCAGAAAGTATATCCCACAAACGACCAGGTCCTGTCTCACCATCAATAGATATATCGGGACAAGGGCCACAATTAAAGAAGAGGTCCTCTTCATACACGAAATTAGCCAATGAATCGACAAACTGATTCCAATTCCGTGGAATCAGCTGAAAAGACACTCTATCGAATTTGTCTAGCAGAGCTATGGCAGTATGGTGGTACATGCAAAGGATGGGGTTTCGTACCATGTACGTCCCATTGAGTTGATTTAAAACCAACTGAGAGTCCCCTTTCACCAATAACTGGCGGATACCACCCTGCTTTGCAATATTCAAACCCATAATCAGGGCTTTGTATTCGGCCATATTATTGGTAAAATTCGCCCCGAGATAAGCAGCTAACTTCATGACAATGCGTCATCGGGGGTCTCGGATGACAACTCCTACACTTCCTTTTTTGCATGGACCCCTGGACGCCCCATCAAAGTACAAGGTGTACGTCCATAAAGGGTTTACATATCCCGCCATCCGGAACTCTACTCGTAATTATGGTAATCGAAATTCAGCATATTCAACGGGTGGACTGTAGGCTCCATCCCTCCATCGTCATTGAATTCAACAGGGATGCTCGTCAAAATTTGCAGGCAGTGATGGCAGAAGACCTTGATCTCCCAAATAAATGTCCCACCTTCTTGCTCAATCACCTTGTATCCTTTGCTCCACCAAATGAGCTTTCCCTGATGATACCTCTGTTCTAAATATGGGTGTTCTAAATAAGGGATCAGACGACCTATCAACCTCTATCACGATTTCCTTGCAGATGTTTGATCGATCTCGCCTAGACCTGCAAGGCAGTCATAGCATTAGTGCAATCAGAAGTAATAAGGTTTAATCTTATTAAGATTAACCTTATTTTTAAATTCTATCCCCTCAAGGTCAGCTAACAAGACTATGGATTTATTCTTTCCTATTCTAACGATCCTATAGGGCCCATCCCATTTGGGCTCTAACTTGCCTGGAAATAATTCACGTCGTGCATCATAATACAGAACAAGTTGTCCTTTCGTGAAGGTGTATCTCTTGGATTTAAGGTCATATAGCTGCTTCATTCGGCGCTTCGCCACTTCTTGGTGCAATAAGCTCTGCAACTTAAGCTCATCTAAATGTGCCAGTGTCGTCAAGCGCTCAAAAAGTGCATCTTCACCGCTCAAAGAATGATTGATGGCAAACCGAATGGTCGGCAGCTCAATCTCTAAAGGCAAGACACACTCCTCCCCATATACTAACTTGAACGGGGTATGGCCAGTGGCTCGTTTGAAAGTCGTATTATAAGCCCACACTGCCACGTATAACTTTTTATCCCAATCCCGTTTCTTTTCTGACACAATTTTGGACAGGATGCCCACAAGCTGCTTGTTGCTGCTTTCAACTTGCCCATTGGCTTGCGGATTATATGGGGTTGTCTTGTTATGCTTGATTCGCCACAGCTCTGTCAAACCTTTAATCACCTTATTCAGGAAATGGGTTCCGCGGTCCGACACTAATTCTTTCGGCAGACCAAACTGGCATATTATCTGCTCTAAAAGGAAACTAGCAGTTTCTTTAGCATCATCTTTCCTTGTTGCGCGTGCTTCTGACCATTTTGTGAAGTAGTCAGTTGCTACAATGATGTACCTCTTTTGTGTAGTCGACGACGGAGTAATAGGACCCACAAAGTCTATTCCCCACTTCTCAAATGGAAGTATCGCCATAATAGGGGTGAGTGGTCGTTTCCTATTCTCTCAACTGTCATGGCGTTGGCAAATATCGCATCGCTTAACATACGCAAACGCATCCTGGAAGATGGCAGGCCACCAATAACCTGCTCTTAAAGCCTTTTGTGCTGTAAGCCGTCCAGAAAAATGGCCACCGCAAGCAGAATCATGGCACTCTTCCAAAATGAATGGCACCTCGTCAGGCATCACACATCGGCGATAGATATCATCAACCCCTTGCCGATATAATGTACCTGCGATCAAAGCAAACTTTAACGCTTTTTGCTGCTTAATTTTCCTTTTCTCCGCCTTAGGTAATTCGGATCCCACCTCTCCCGTCGATAAATAATGCGTTATTACAGCATACCAGGAGGGGATAGATGCCGTATCTATTTTAAACAACAACTCCATGTCACTACCTTCAGCCACAGATTCTTTCGGCTCCCCAAAGTCCACAAGACATTCCACGATGCCTTGCAACCTTGGTGGCTTACTCCTGATTTCGTAATCAAATTCTTGCAAAGTGATCAACCACTTTGCTAGACGATCGGGCGGTTGTAGCTTATTCATCAATAATCGAAGCCCCTCTGCCTTCGTATAAAGCACGACTTTCTCATAGAGAATATAATGCCTGAATTTCTTGGTCCCAAAGACCATCGCTAGACACAATCTCTCCATGTAAGTATAATTGATTTCGGATACCCCTAGCTTCCGACTAGCAAAAGCAATCGGGTAGTACCACTTCTCTTCCCAAATTTGGGCTAAACAGCAGTTGATACTATACATGGTGGCTGCCGAAAATATATAGAACACCTCACCTCTTTTAGGTGCTTTTAAAACGAGCGCTCTTGCTATCTCCTATTTCACATCCTCGAATGCTACCTTACAAGGGTCACCCCATACAAACGAACATCTAAAGGACAATAAATTTGTAAGCAGCAACGTTCTTTCTGCTAAGGCGTTGATGAATCTACGATAGTAACCAATCAAAGACAGAAAGCTATGAACCTCTTTCGGAGTGCGTGGTGGACCCATGGCAACTATAACTTTGACCTTCTCGGGGTCTGTCGCAATTCCTACCGAACTGACCACATGACCCAGCAATAGCCCATAAGGCACTCCAAAAACACACTTCTGTGGATTTAGGGCGATGCAAAATTGTCTACAGCGCTCAAAGCATTTTCTTAAAATGATCAACTGCCTCTCTCTCACGGTGGCAGCCCCTAAGTCATCAATAAACACCTTCAACTCTTCAGGGGATATGTCACCAAATGTCTTATCTGCTGTTCGTTGCCACGAACCAGGCGCATTGCATAAACCAAAGGCCATCACATGGTACGCAAAAGTTCCAAATACAGTAATAAAAGTTGATTTCAACTTGTCCTCTTCTGCAATTGCCATCTGGTTATATCCTGCAAAGCAATCCATGAACGAATATATCTCCCTACCCGCTAATTGATCCAAAATCTGGTCAATAAATGGCAACGGGTAGTAGTCCTTAACTGTCTGCTTATTCAGCTCCCTAAAGTCTACACATAATTGGATTTGATTATTCTTCTTCTTTCTTATCACAACCGGTGAACACCATTCCGTGTGTTGCATAGGAAAAATCAAACCCGCTTTCCGAAGCTTCTGTAACTCTTCAAACAACCCGTCCCTCAGTTCGAAAGGCATACGCCTTACTTTCTGCCGTACAGGACGACTGCCCTCTTTCAACGGAATTGTATGAACAGCAAGACTAGGAGGAATGCCTCTCAACTCATCATAACTCCAGGCAAAGATATCACGGAATTCCTGGATCAAGGCCACATAGTTCTCCCTTTCTGCTGAGCTGAGCATAGAACCTAATTTGATTGGCCGCGAATCATCAGGCATACCAAGGTCTAGCTTGATAACATCTGCATCTCTTATACGATCTTGGCCCTCTATCGGCTCGTTCAAAGTGATCTGATAGATGTTCTCCGTGGTGGATCCCTCTTTGGACTCATCACTCGATGATGTCTCAATGCCAGATAAATCTTCTAATGTCTCCAATTCTGTAGAAGATAGAGGAGCTCTCTCACTCTACGGGGACTCAGGATAAGCATCAACCACCACACGCTGGGCACCTCTGCCAAATATTAGTTGACCGGCGGGTATATCCACTTGGCAGTCTGCTTGCAAGATCCAAGGTCGTCCGAGTAATACTTGGTAACTTGGACGCCCTGCAAAACGAATCACCCTAAAGTCCAACAGGCATTCAACATTTGCAACAGTGACATGGACCTTAGTAATGCAGCCTTCCGGCTGTCTCAAACTATCATCTGCCATTCTGAGAATTGTGGAGGTATCTTTTTGAATCGCAAGACCCAACCTTTCCATCAGTTCAGAACTCATAATGTTAACAGATGATCCTGTGTCGACAATGGCATAATCTACTAATATCCCATCGACATAGGCTGCAACCCTTGGGCAATGCTTCTCAGCATCATGCTCGAACCAGTCATAACCAACTCGCGCACTACCCAAAGGTTCTACGATATACCCGGTACGTAGGATCTTTCTAAATTCCTTGCGTACTCCTGGGGAAAGCTTAATAAGCTGTAAGAGATTCACATCCGGTTTGACTTCGCAAAGAGAGCTCGCCAAATCGAATTCATGATAGTTCGATAGAGCTCGCTTTTCATGCCAAACCATCCGCTCTTTAGGTCGCTGAACCGGCTTTATTGCCTCTTTCTTAACTTTCACCTTCTTCTTTGGTGGTTCCTTATCGGCTTTACTTTCTATGGGCTTCAAAGGTCCCCTTCCAGGGCAGGATCCAAAACTTGCGTTCCTTTGTCGCCTTGTTTAGGGTTTCCGTCGACAGGCTTATCCTTGTCGGCTTCTCTACCCTTTTGACCTCTTGTAAGGACAGCTCGCAGATTAGAGGTTTCAGCATCGTTAACGCGTACAGCCTCAATCAAACTAACCCCACTACCACTTGGTAGCTCCTCCACTGTAGTCTTTGGTCGTTGAAGTATTTGTTTAGGCCCGTCTTCTCGCTGGGATTCATTTCCTTGGGCACGATGATTAACAAGCCCTGGTTGCCGACTACCGTGTTGGAGGGAACTGATCTTACTCCAGCAAGTAGCTGCTAAATGGCCAGATTTTCCACAAATGTCGCACTTAACATTTGGGCAATTTCTTGGATAGTGCTGCCCGCCACACCATTTGCAACTAAACCTCGAAGGTGCATCCTCCTCTGGGTATCTACTTCCTATCAAATTTTGTTGTTTTTTAAGGAAGTTGACATCAACGGCTATTTGTCGATACTGCTCCGTAATCATGTCGGTATAATGCTTCATCATGTCCTTAACCTCGCCAAGTACATTGGAAGAACTCGACTCATAGCCTTGGTCATTACCCTGTCGTTCCATCGGCCTAACAATTCGATTAGGCACTGGTTGTTGAGCCACAGGCATGGTATTAGAATGGACCGCCTGGCCTCCACCACTTGGAGCCATTTGACTGCCCGTAGGCATCGACATGCTAGGGGGAGCTGGTAATAAAGGCACATTCTGCATCATGTTTCCTCTCCCATTAGGGTTAGCCATCGCCATCCCTTGACCACCACTGACATTGGCCATTGCCACATTATTTCCCAATACTAAACCCATGTTCGAATTGCCTCGAGAAGCATAGGCTGCTTGTAGTCGGGATTCCACCTCTTGTGCTCGTGTAATGGCAGTATCTATATCCCCCAAGGGAACACTACTCAACTGCAATTGGATATTAAAGTCCAAACCATGTAGGAAATATTGTAATTGGGCAGCTGCAGGGATAGAAATAGAGGTGTCCAACTTACGGAAAACCTCTTTTATTTTCTTCGCATAAGCATGAATATCCTCGTGTGGTTCTTGGTGGGCCACGTTGAGTACACGCAACCAATATTGCCCACCCCTTTCAGGGGCAAACTCCCTTCGAAAAGCTCCATAAAATGAATCAATATTCAATATGGTTCCGGCTTCTAAACCATGATACCATATAGCGGCTCTTCCTTTGAGAGTCATATTGAAGAACATCATTAAATGTCCTTCTTCTTGGATGCGACAGTTAAACATCGGCTTTTGAAACTCCCTAATGTGGAGTTCCACATCTTCCTCAACTAACTCATTAAAAATGGGTAGCGGGTAACCTAGAGTCGGCAAATCCGTCGTTCCTACTGGAATTGCAATAGGCTGCGCCATGACAAGGATTGGATTTGCACTAGGAATAGGGGACGGTGGGGTTACACCTCCTGTACTTGATGTAGACTGGCTTATGGCAGAAAGGGGAGCACTAGAGCTTCCACCTTCTCCTAACTTACTGCTTGTGGCCCCAAGACCACTAGATCCACTCCCTCGTAAGGGTTCAGCACCGCTACGCTTAGGGGAATATCTCCTAAAAATTTCAGCACGTCGCCTAGCTCTTTCGTCTCTTTCTTGCTTTTGGATTTCTGCTAGACGATGCTTATCAATAAATAACGGATCAATCTCAGTATCCTTTGGCATAAACTGCTAGTTGGTCCCTAAACAACCAGGATTCGAGAACCGCCACTTTTAAGCGGCTCCCGGCAGACACACCACTGATGGACCTAAAAACGGGCCGGCACTGGCTCATGCACTAGCCGGGCCTCGTCACTACGCACAAGACAACCCCTCGGCCTTGCGGCCAGGAGCGTCTATCAAAATCTTTGCCTTCCTAAACATTGCGTTTGTAATACGTTGTAGTCCAACTGATCCTAACCCAATATTACTCCTCAGAGGGAGTCCCTTTTACATAGCCAAAAGGCTCGAATCACATAGACATGGGGTTCCTCCTACAGCTGAATGCCGTCAACCCTCTGCGACTCTCCTACACCTTGGGGATTGGCCCCTTAGTGCGTCGCTCAACATCTAGACATTTCTCACAAAAGTCGTTCAAGGTACCAAATAAGCGTGTCCAGGAATGTACCATTGTCCTTACTTCTCTTTCCCCTTGACCCCCACGACTAGCCTACAGCATGGGTACCTCACTACCTCTCATCGTAGGTCATGTCCTAATAAACCAATTGCAATGCATGTCCAGGAGCTGATCACTGATACTTTTAAATTCTTTTTCATGCTCCATGCATTTGGTGGATGCCCAGTGCTCAAACATTTAGCAAAATAGTATCGTGCACAAGTGCAAAAACATTCTTTTAATGATTTCCAACTACCGTTCGTGCTTCGTTGCATGGGCCTAGCACCGAGGTGATCCCCGTGCTACTAAGCTCTTAATTTTAATTATCATCCGTCCTAAATGCTATGCATAGAAATCAGAAACTTTCCCATCATCTCACACGGCATTTAGACATATTTCAACTCCTCTACCCTTCCCCGTTTAAATATTGCATCGTTGGATAGGTTTATAGGGTATTTTGACATCATTTTATGTGTAGAAAGCGAAAAAAGACACACTAGAACAAGAAGGTGGGGTTGAACTGAGGCAAATCCTCATGCTTCAGTCCCCACAAACATTCACAAACATTGTTCTTATTTATCCTTATTTTTTGAAACCCAAAATGTATTTTTCCCCTATTTTTAAGGGTTTTTCCACCCTTTTCTTGTATTTTCCCTTATTTTCCTGCATTATTTAATTACTGAAAATTCAAAACAGGTTATGGGCTGTGGCCCTTAGTTCCTTCTTGCAGAAAAATGAAAGTTTAGTTGATGTTCCTATTTACTTCCCCATTTTTATGCCAAAAAACCATCATTTCCCCTTGATTTTTCATATTTTACGTGTTTTAGCATGTTATTTTGAACCACAAGATGCATATTTTTCTGATTCTCTGATTATGACTAGCAAGAACTCATGGAAAACAACAACATGAACAATTTTTAGCCCACATGAACAACATTTCATCAATCAAAAGCTATAGAATCTCAAATTTCCTTTGAAAATTTTAAATTACCGCTTATTTGCGTGTTTCGGGTTTCATGTCCATGGCTGCAAATTTGGAAATCAGCAGCACTTCATGTCCAGCACAATCACCAATCACCATTTCCAGCCCGTGGAGCAATCCGATCCATGCTGGACAAGCCTCCATCATTCTTTCCTCTTCCTTCTTCTCCCCACATGAACTTGCCTTTAGAAGAGAGAGAGGGAGGAGAGAGAAAGACTGAAATCAGAGATCTTCAAAGAGAGCATCATTTGACGGGCGAAGGGCGGCGAAATGATTGGCATCCAGGAGGGAATGAGGGGCAATGATGATTGACAGGGGTTGTTTGCAGGTTGGAGATTGATCACCATCATTTGGAGCGCAATTTTCGGGCGCATACAGACGTCTTCTCCCTCCACGATTTGTTGCATGCTAAGTTTCTTCTTTTTCATGTGACATTTAAAGTTTGGGCTCCCAAAGGTCACTTGCCCATTTTGGCCAAATTTTGTCCACCTCTTCGCATCTTGACCGGTTTCTTGGCCATTTCCCCGTCCGGACTCGGAATTGAGCTCTGAAAAATCCTGGGCGTCCGGCTTAGCACCCTGCATTGGCCACTAGCTCGTGTCAACCCGCACAACCGTTTGAAAAATTATGAAAAATCAACAAGTGTCGCTCGGGCGCCTTTAAAGCACTTTGACGCTTAAAATCGTCCTAGATCGAGCCGCCGCCTTTGACGGTGAATATTTTTCCCTTGATATTCATAATTTTTAGCTATTTTTAAGCACTTCCCGTCACCTAAATTCCGCTCTCATGTATGTGACCCTTCTTGCTGCAATGATGACATGTCACATTAGCATTTCTTCCAAGAGACTTGCTGCACGACTTACCACGTGACTTAGACCTAGACTTTTGCGAGTCTTTGCCACGGCCATTCCCACAATCATTCTTGCCATTACCATCTCTACCTCTAATAGCTAAAGCATGTGACACATGAGAGGCATCCAAGTTCTTACGGTTGATCTCTTCTTGCAAAAGGGCACTCTCTATATTAGGCAAGTTCAAAATAATAGCAGAAGTGCATAAGGCAGTGTTGAATACGTCTCATGACTCAGCAATCTTTGTTGTAATTTTTTTTTTGCTCCTATTACATTTTTCTTCTAATACATGCGGCATCAAAAGCATCCCAAGCAAAAACAATGGAGTAACCTCATCATTAAAGGTAATGCTCTGCAAAGTCAAGTTCTTGAGAATAGCATGGAACTAGCTCAAATGAGCAGACATAGTCATATTCTCCTTCATGCGCAGGTCCATAAGTTGCTTTAGCCAATACATTTGACCTGGCGGACTTTTCTTGTCATAGAGGTTCTTAATTTTATCCCAAAGCTACCAAGCACTTTGTGCTTCCTCAACCACATTGTAATGCACTTGTTCAATGAGAGACAAGATGAGGGTGGACTTGCATAACTCATCAAGCTTATCTCATTCGTCATCAGTCATATTTTTAGGCTGCTTGTTGCCATGCATCCTTAGTGGCTTTACCTGTGAATTTTGCACCAATACCTGCCAAAATTGGCTCTTCCAATAGGCATAATTCGTACTATCAAGCTTAGTGATGTTGAAGATAGCACTGTCGGTGGAAGAAGATGCCATACTGCAGTCCAAAATGGTATAGGCAGTTCAAAAAACTGCTTGTTGTTTTCTACTATAAACAACCAAAATACCACTAAAACCAAGGCACAATGACCACGAATTGATAGCTAATGATGCTCCCCACCAATTACCATCAAAAGTACATAAAATCAGGATGATTTAGCATGAAAATTTTACGTCAGTCCATGCATAACTACTTGCTGTAATAAATTACAGTTAGGTACAATGAGAGCAAACTGTAGGCAAAACTCGGGGAAGTTACTATATGTATATCCTCTACATCACGTGCGTTCAAGGTTTATTTATAAATATCCTTATCTGTGAAATTTTTTGAATAAAACATAACCCTTTTTTATTCAATCTATAAATAAGCCCTTTATATTGCATCCTCCTATATGTAAAAAATGTATAAGAATAGTATTTTAAAAATACCTTATTTTGAACCCATGTGATGCGCACATATATTCATGAGTAACTTACCCGAGAGGCAAAATGAATGCACCATGTCAACCACTGATTGTCAAAACATAACCAGCATCAAGCGGGCATAAATCATCAAGTGACAGTCATACAGACATCGAGCAAACACCCAAGCATGTCAAAAGAATCTGTCAGTAAGCTAGTACACCCCCTGTGTAATAGGGCAAAGTGTACACAATAGTGGCAATAAATGACACAAAGATGTGTATGCTCAGGAAATGCAAAGCCCAAATCAGCCCAAATACATCTGTGAGGACCACATCATATCAACCATGCAACATCCAAGTGAATATCCTAGTCTCAAGTATCCGAATACTCGAGTAGCATAAACCGCCTACTCAATGTCGCTCAAGCGTATTAAGACATTCGCATTGGCACAAAAGCTGTAAATATCAAGCAAAGAAGTTCAACAAGGGCATATGATAGCACCAGTGCTAGAGGATCCAAGATCAAGCATCAATAAGACCTCATGAGCATATAGGCCATGTAGCATCTATACATAGCATCCATAGACATCAAGTACATCCAAACTGTAACTTTGACAAGCCGAGAAATAGCCAAAGTAAGCCCCATGCAATCAAATGTCAAGGCAAAGTGGTCCAGACATAAAATGCTAATGTAGCACTATTGTGGGATGCCTATAAACTATGTTTAATAGTCCCAAACCTGAAGTAAATCACATCAATGCTCAATGCCAAGGCGCAGATCAAATGCCAAGCATAAACCAAGTGTATAATGCCCAAATGAGACTGCGAATGATTGGAATGAGTTGGAGGAGATTAAACAACTGATCACGTGCTGTAAATGCACCTGGAAAAATGGCACAAATCTGCCTAGGGTTGATGCTCACGTTTTTGAGCTAGGCAGAGTGGTAGGAAGCTCAAGTGGGTGCCAAAGAAGACACACAACAAGCTTGAGGTGCCCTAGTAAAGCCTATGTCAAGATATGGAGCACCAAAGCTTCAATGGTGCTGCCCCTTTCTCTTCTCAGACTTGTAGACTTCTAACCAGCATGAAACCCTAAATCAAATGAATGAATACCTTTGTTGGAATGCCCTAAGGGTGCCCAAAGGGACCGAGTAGGTGATCAAGAAGCCGGGGAGTGACAAGAGCTTGGGAGAGTCGACTATGGCTACCGGGAAGGAGACCCAATGAGTGTAGGTAATCAATAGGAAGTTGAAGGAGTCAAGAACCAAGTCAGAATGCTCAAACAACCATGCTCTGATACCGGTTGAAAGGTGAGAAGGATCGAAGCTTGCTTGGAAGAGCTACGGCGAGAGAGCAAGAGCAAGAAAGAGAGAGAGAGAGACCAAATGGGAACTCCAACAGTCATAATGTGTGATCGGGTCTTTCTTTATTCAAACTGTCACTAAAAGAATAAAGAATACAGTGACGGTGACACGCGCTTGCCACCTGCACTGTGCAGTGTGGCGGGTACTGCCAGTGTAGTAATACAGGGGCGGCTAGGCGGAGGCGTCTTTACCCCCAACAAATTACCCATTGTTGTACACTGAGCATATGCTCAAGTGAGTAGCTAGTAAAGAGGCCTATATTTTTTTGGATAGCTTCTCAGGGTACAATTAGGTGCAAGTGCATCGTGACTATAGGCAGAAGACTACATTCTCCAATGAGTGGGGGGACTTTGCCTACATAGTCATGCCCTTTGGATGACAAACGCACCAGCCACATTCCAAAGGCTCATGTGTTCCATATTCAAAGATATGCTTAGGAAAGAGTTAGAAGTATTCATTGATGATCTATGTGTTCACTCTAATTGGAAGGAATACCCATACAAACTTGGAGTGGTATTTGCATGATGTCAATTGTATCATCTCTCGTTGAACCCCTTGAAGTGCCAGTTTTGGTGAGTAAAAAATGGATGCATCCTAGGGCACGTGGTGTCAAAGGATGGCATTGCTATAGACTTTTCAAAAGTCAGGGTTATTGTTGATCTACTACCACCATCTCATTACAAGGGAGTTAAGCCATATGGGGTATTATCAGATATTTGTACTAAACTATGCATTGATTGCTAGACCTCTATACAAGTTGCTGATAATATTTAAATGGACCGAGGAATGCCAACAAGCATACAAGGAATTGAAGAAGGGTCTAACCACAACACCAATCCTATGATGTCGCATGGGATGATACGTGCAGGCATTAGTGAATGTTGCTTGTCAAAAGGGTGCTTAGAGATAGGAGTATAAAAGATGATGAAGAGTACTTAACTCAAGGCAAATTCACGAAGAAATTTAGATGTAGTAAGTTCATGAGCTAGAAATTAGTTATTTACACCACAATTGATAATACTGCTAGTAAAAAGGAGTTTCATAATCCCTCTTCAAAACATCATGAGAGGTCTAATAAACCAAGCTAAAGGCTTGTCAGATGAAAATAAACCTCTATTGGTTAGGAGAAAAGCCCTCCTTGTAGCTCATGAATAGTTTCTTCGATGAGGTGAACCATGTCTAAGAAGACCACATAAGAGGGGATAATGTAATTTGGATCTAATGTTGATGCATATGTGGTAAGAGTTTTGCTTAAAACACAGCTGTGATGCTCAGATTCTTCAATAGTTCTCAAGGCATTCTTCGTGAATTGAGGTATTTGTCGTAGTGCTCTTTGAGGCTTCAATCAAGCTTAGAGCACATAACTTTCTCAATGTCTTTTCTCAGGCAATCGGTTCTTTAGTGAAGTTGACCTCCACCAATCAGCACATGTCATCAATCAGAGGGAAGTCGCCAAAATACAAGTATTTGAGACAAGACTAGCTTGGCTACCACACATCAATGCAACTCACAAATTAGCTTTTGGAGAGTATACCTTCTGTACCAGACAATCGTTCAGCATTACCTCAATCATGGCTACTCTGTACTGTTGGATTGATGGTCTGTGTGTGTGCAAGCATGCTTAGAGCTCAGAATATAAGGTCTCTCTGTCCCTAGCCTCATAAGCATATCCAACTCACCTCTATTTGCAACTTTTCCAATACATCCATACATGCAAATAACATCTTCCAACAAAAACTTACAAACCACTGAAGTAGACTTCGTCTGTAATGCTCTTCCTTCAACTTAATTTGTGAGGTCTTCTTGTGGCAAAACAATGTAGTGTATCTGCCATAAACCAACGTGCATAGTAATCAAATCAAGAACCCATTTGTAATGAATACATAGCGGGTAGGTAGGATGAAGCTCATCTCTATGTCTCACTGAAGAGAACAATTGACAATCAGGGAAAGTCTCAACAAACTATGAGATATCTTTGTACATGCCTCTCCACCAATAGCGCTCTTTGATCTTCTCATAGGTTGCCCAAACAGCTTGATGTCTAGCCCAAAGACTTTCATGAAATTCTTTCATGATCCGTACATGTGAAGCTCTATCACAGACAACTCTCAATGGCTGTCCTCCTTGCTTTCATAGATGTTTCCAAAGTAGCCCACTTCATAAGAAGAAACCATAAGCTTTCCTCTCGATCTTCTTGAAGTCTACATTAGTCCATCCATCCTATCTAGACATGGTACTCAAATAAGGACCAATCTGTAAATACTCTCCTATGTATACAAAGACTCATCAAAGCTTTCCAAAGCAAACACATGACAAATATGATTAGCATGCATGGCTGAAAGATCAACCTCATCATCAACATCATCAACGTAAGAAAACTCCATACCATCATATCTCACATGTGAAAGCATATAGGCTACTGGGTTATCTTTACCTACTATGTGTCCGAACTCAGGATTCATGGATTTTATGTACCCAATCCACCTAAGCATGGAAATATCTGAAGTAGAACAACTCGTGATCATACCTAGAAGAGGCAAACAATCAGTCTTGACCACCACAGTAGCACCAATGAAGTACTCTCTATCATTCTTGAGAGCCATGACAACTTCCAAGAGCTCCCTCTTAATCTGTGAATACCTATGTTGTTGCTTGTTTAGGACTTTCACCCCAAACCAAATAGCATGCCTATTCCCATCTGCATTGTCTTGGTCAATAGCGACTATATCAATAGTAAGAACAATAGGTCTCCCACACTCATAATCTGCCTTTTGAAGAGTCGGAGTAGTTCTCAATAATTTCTTCAGTTTCTGCATAGCTTTAGTATGTTTTATCTCCCAAGAAAAACATTGCCCTTTTCTCAAGAGCTGGTAGAGATCATCTGCATTATGAGAAAAATGAGGAATCCAAATAAGATAAAACACACAAGCCCCAAGAAACCTGCAAACCTCCGAAGTAGAAGAGCAAGTCTCCGAGATCTTCTCTATGGCATCGACCTTCGCAAAGGACAAGGCTTCTTGCCATAATATCCACACACATGTCCAACAATCAAAACTTCTCTGGCTCCAAAAATAGACTTCAAACCTAACAAGGTCAAATTTACTTCCTCCAGCCTGCAAATAACATTCTCAACATCTCTAATATGTAAAGCCACAAAGAACCTGCATCCATGATCGTCTAAAGAATTATTCTTTTCTTTCTCCAAGCAACCCTTGATAGGTAAATCATCAATGAAAGGCATGGTAAGCTCATGAATAAAATCTCGTAGAGCCTTGTTCATCCCATTCATCATATGGGCAACCAAATTAATAGTTCCTTGAGGAAGCATACACATTCGGACAAGGCCTAATGGTGTCTTCATTATAGCCAAATCTTTGCTCTCAAGGGCAAGCTGACTGATCATATCCAAAATAAAGATTGCCAAGTGAATAGATAGCACGTCTAGCAAAAGCTTCAACAAACTTATCCACAATAGGTCTTGCACCAACATTTCGAATAGATACTGACCTTGTTTACTAGTTTTAAGTCTTGTATAAATCTGAGTGTCCCATTCTTCTTAGGAACTGTGAACCATCTGTTGGAATATGGAGTTGAAGATGGCTCTAGAATCCCCATCCTGATCTGCTCATTCAAAATCTCCACCAATTTGGGCAAGTGAGCCCTCGACACGGGAATAGGCTATAGATTCCAAGGGACATGTGGAATGGTAAAAATAACCATAGGTGTCACAACCCTAGGATCAACACATTCAATCTCATGTGGGAAGAAAGAAAAAGCTTTCCCATGTCTACATAACATCTCTTCAAAACATCTTACCTCTTCAGGAAGCAGAAAATCTTCGTTTCCAATCCTCATCTCTTTCAATGTCTCAACTGAAAACTTATGTCCGACACCTACAGGATCTCGCAAAGGAGGTTGCAAAATAGCTCTCCTAACCATCTCATCACTGTCCAAAGGTAGTGGTCTTGCAAACTGGTCTAACTTTCTTGCCAACTGTCTTAGATTTTGTCTGAACTCTAGCTTCATTGCTACAACCTGCAAATTTCAACCCTTGTTGAGAATAACCTGGTAAACACACATTTTGTTGTGTATAAATAGCAACATCCAACTCTTTTTGTTGAAAAATGTCAGTAAAGAATACTTTTTTCTGAGAATCCTTAGCACCCAAATTATTTTGAAGAAATAAATTAGCAATTTTGCAATACGTCGCTAGAGAATGGACCTATAAGACATATGACAACTCTTGATTATTAGTATTCAGTAATACCGAAAGTTTTTCCATGGTATCTGAGCATGAAAGGCCATCATAGAGACTATCTATCCGGTCTTCTTCCTGCAAAACACCTGCAAGCATCAATTCTTTTTCTTTTCTTTTTACATACTGCCTAGCAGCTCTAGGCATATTAGTTATATATTGAAAACACAAAGTACTTTCAGTGGATACACCATAAACACATAAGGAAAAACTACCGTTGCCAAGAGGCGAGAGTTTTTCCTGAGTTTTTCCTGACTCGTATCACTATCATCTCGCAAGTTAGTGGTACCTAACAAAAATTAGGCTCTCTTATTGGAAGATCAGGGGAATCCCTCAAAGAATCCTTATTCCGCTGATGGTTGATACAAACGGTCATGAACTGGATAGCTCTCTTTCCATCCTTGCTTCAGATCTGTAGACCCATCATCTAGAACCTTAGTATCCATCTGAGACTCAACAATAAATGGTTGCCCCAAAATAATAGGATAGGAATAAGATTTCCACACAAAGAAATGATAAGACTCACCCACATCTCCAATAGAAATCTTTAAGTTTGGACAAGCAGCATACAAATCTTCTGCAGTATTGTTAGTTGCATGCATTCGCCAACCATGATCCACATCAATTGGCCATCTACCAATATCATATAAACCTTGCACTATGACATAAATATTGGAGCCATGATCCAAAGAAGCAACACAAGGAGTCTCCGTCTTGCTAAGCTTGACTACAATCTCTGTAGTCACACGAGTCCAGTGACCATGAGAAAATTTGCTTTGAGGCACCAATCTAGGCGCATCTTCGCTCTCATCATATTGCATGGCGGGCTGAAGTAAAGGGTGAAGAGACTTCTTGGACTGCATACATAGAGCTCCATCTATAGACACCTCAATAGTCTCCTCATTAGAATCAATCTCCTCAATCTGCAACCCATAGAGAATAGCCTCAGCAATAGCTAAAACCTCTCGATGGATCATATCATGTGTTGGCTCTTCAATAACCTGCCATTTTCCTTTAATGATGTCGATGATAACATCATGAAATTCTCTTTTGGAAATCACCAAGACTTCTCCAAGAGTAAATTCAATTTTGCAATTAAAAATCCGATCCTCAAGTACCTTTTTCAAGTCCATGGTGGTTGTCTCAATGTCGGATAGGATTTTGAATCCAGGTTGCTTTTTCGGCTTCTGATCCTTTGCCTTTGGGGCCTTTTGATCTTCTTGTACTTTTGGCTTCTGTATATTAGCCATACTCTGCTCTGATCCTGAAGAAGAAGGCTAAAGGACTGGATCACTCCTTCTAGTTGCTCTCTTTGATCCTTCAAGCTAATCATTATCTCTTTTACACTTCTCTTCAAGCTAATCATTATCTCTTTTACACTTCTCTTCAATAAGTGCTTCAAATCCTTGAGATTTCACGATGTATGCATAGATAGAAAAGACATCAACTAGATCATTCTAGCCAGTCCCTTTTTTGATTATATCTCCTATGGCTGAAAGTTTGGATGATGAAGCTTTACCTTTCTTTTCTGCATGTAGTACGTATGACCATAAAGGAGATTTGTCATTCGACAACTGCTCCAATTGAAGACCATAGGTAGTAGCTTCTCTTGCCACCTCTCCCATCACATAAGAAGAGTGCAAAAGAGACTCTTTCAATAATTTCTTCATACCTCCTTTACCAAAATTTGGTTTAATCGGTTTTTTTGCATCTCCGAAACATATCATCTTGTCCTCCTAGACCACTAACTTTAGCCTTTTCGCCTCTTCAAAATCTTGACAGTCCTTCGGCTTATGATCTAGACTATCGCACCACATGCAATGGCAAACACGATCATTTCTAGAAGAATTTATAAGAGTAGAAGAGGTTGGGGTAGGAATGGGAGCTAGGTTAAGTGGCTATTGCTCTCTCTTGATCATCTTAATTTGAAGATCTTTCAAGTTCTTTGAAATTTCCTCCATCATGTATTCGACAATTGGTTTGGTAGATGGTTTGAAAACCATAGCAGGAATAGGCATAGGCATA
Organism: Lygodium microphyllum; assembly: GCF_053477565.2. NCBI lineage: Eukaryota > Viridiplantae > Streptophyta > Polypodiopsida > Schizaeales > Lygodiaceae > Lygodium > Lygodium microphyllum. The sequence continues at coordinate 29,494,806 of NC_141149.1, forward strand.
TGCATAGAAGTAGGCATAGACACAAGATGAGAAATAGGAGAATAAGTGGAAGGACCAACATGAGAAGTAGGAGAAGTTGAGGTAGGAGAAGACATTGCTAGAGGTGTTTGCATGCCATTCTACAAGCGAGCCGAAAATCGTCGCCTCTTTGTCAATGTGGAAACCGCATCAACAGCATCTTGCTAATCTGTCTTCAATCCCATAGGCTGCGTACGATCTTCACTCAAGAAGCTCTCCCAACTCATCCTAAAGTGTAAGATCAACTGCCTACAAGAATAACTCTACTTTCTCCAAGTTTAAGGCTCTTTGCTCTAGTGCATCCAACTGGTTGTATCACTTTTTAAACTCCCACAACAACTCACGAGCAACAAGACCTTTGTTGGGCTGATAGCCCCACTCTTTGAATGTCTTTCGCATAGCAATACCATAATCATCCAAAAAATATTTGTGTTTGAGTGCTTTCTTGAAAACATTCCAGTTAGAGACTTGCACAAATAAATCTGTCACTCTAAGTAGCAGGAGTGGCAAGCTGTAGGAAATAGTTGCTCCAATTGGACGGAACTCTGAAGAAGCACATCTGTCTTAGAAAGGCTTTAAGATAGGCTAAAATATTCAGACCATCAAATAATTTGCGCTCACTAATCATAGCCTTGATTGGTTTGGTTGCACCATGTGTATGCTCTTGTTCTTGATGCAGCATTCGTTGTTGATCCAATTGTTGCTTATGTAATTACTGCTGGTGCATAGATAACTACATTTGCTGATTTTGCATCATAATGGCTAAAGAAAGAGTTTGCAATAAAGTCTTCATCTTATGAGTCGAAACGGAAGAAGTAGTCGATGATGAAGGTGGATTGCTTGAAGAGTCTCCCATCTCGATGATCAGAAGCGACACTTTCACATCAGGTTCACCAGATGTCGCACAGGATAATATGCACAGGGGTTCGTGAATGTTGCTTGTCATAGGGATGCTTAGAGATAGGAGTAAAGATGATGAAGAGTACTTAACCTAAGGAAAATTCACGAAGGAGTTTAGATGCAGTAAGTTCATGCGCTAGAAATTAGTTATTTACACCAAAGTTGATAATACCACTAGTGAAAAGGAGCTTCGTAATCCCTCTTCAAAACATCATGAGAGGTCTAAGAAACCAAGCTAGAGGCTTGTCCGATGAAAATAAACCTCTATTGGTTAGGAGAAAATCCCTCCTTGCAGCCCATGAATAGTTTCTCCAATGAGGTGAACCGTGTCTAAGGAGACCACATAAGAGGGGATAATGCAGTTTGGATCTAATGTTGATGCATATGTGGTAAGAGTTTCGCTTGAAACACAGCTGTGATGCTCAGATTCTTCAATAGTTCTCAAGGAATTCTTCCTGAATTGAGGTATCTATCGTAGTGCTCTTTGAGGCTTCAATCAAGCTTAGAGCACAGAACTTTCTCAATGTCTTTTCTCAGGCAGTCGGTTCTTCAGCGAAGTTGACTCCACCAATCAATGCATGTCGTCAGTCAGGGAAGTTGCCAAAATACAAGTACTTGAGACAAGACTAGCTTCATTGTAGCTCACAAAATGGCTTTTGGAGAGCGTACCTTCTACTCCAGACAGTCATTCAACACTACCTCAATCATGGCTGCTCTGTACTGTTGGATTGATGGTCTCTATGTGTGTGAGCACGCCTCGAGCTCAGAATATAAGGTCTCTCTGTCTCCCTCTCTTGATTGTGTGGCCTTCAAGCAGGTCCCTCTCTCTGTCTCCCTCTCGTGTCTGCGTCGCTATCTGTCGGAGAGAAAAAGTGGTCTGCCACACTGCTATAGATTGACATGCTGGAGATGGTGGTGGGTTGGCACGTTGGTGTGTTGTATGCAATGCATTGCGGTTGTCAGTGGTGGCATGCATAGTGCTTTAGGCAGCGGAGTGTAACAGTTGCTACGAACTCGATGATGATGGCGGCGACAGAGCTCCAACTCAGAGTTCTTACTGCCGGACTCCTCTAATCATGTACAGGTCGTCAGGTCCTTCTTCTCCTACGTCATTGTTTCCAGGTCACCGACTATAGCTTCTTCTTCGATGTCTTCTCATCACCTTCCTCGTCTTCACTCATCCCATATGACTATCGTTTCGATGATGACCTCCCACTTTATCACCCTGCGTCCGTCTTTGTATTCGGCTTCTCCATCGCCATCCTCTGTTGTTTCTTCCTCCCATCGGTTTCTACATCTTCGTCTCCTCCCCGTCGTCACGCTTCCCTCCGTAGTGTTTTTAAAGCTTTCTCTTTCTCTTCTCTACGACTCCTTGAAAATTCCAGATTAGAGCTTTTTCCTCAGAAAAAGCTATCGATATTTCGACGTCAATACTTACGTCAATCATGCGGCCATCATGATGAGCTTCAAAAAGCTTTAAGGTTTTTCCATTGCCGTCTTTATTGCTAGTTGCCATATGTTCCGTGGATGCCATCTGTCTTGACTGTTCTACCATTCTGTGGTGCCATCATCATTGCTGTTATCAGAGTCATTATTGTCGTAGCAAGCTGAGGTCCCTTTGTCGGAATTTAACTAGTCCCAAGGGAGTGTCAATGGGTAGATACACTTGAGGTAGAACTCATTGGTGTGGAGGCTTTTGATCAGGATGACACTTGGCCTGTCCAATTTTTCGTCCACCTTAAATTCCAATGTCAAGAAGGAGTCCTTCGAATTCGGGCAGGCACACCCACTTTTTCATTCATAAGTTTCGTTTGTGCCTTCACATATGTTGGTCAATGTGTTAAATCTACTTGGTATTTTCCATGATGCCATTAAGTCTCTCCTCTGGCTTGACAAAATCCGACAGACCGAAATCAATAGCCTTCATTGTGCACTTCATCCTTTGTTGTGAAAAGAAAAGTCTCTGGCTTCAGATCCTGATGAACAACACCTTGCAAGGCAGAAGGATACATTGTGGTTATCCTCGCAAGCATCATAGAACTATACTAAGTTGTCATGCCCTGATAGTGCCCTCAGCATTTTCACTTCCCTTTTTGCATCCTCGATGGCAATGGTTGTTGTCATATTGGCTTTGTGTTGAGAGTGGAAAAAGACTGAATTTTTGACTGATTTTTGTTGTTTTTGAGGTCTGAATGATTGATTTTTTATGGATTTAGAGTGATGTATGGTTGTTAATGGAAGTGTTTGAGAGTGTTTTGGATGATATTAATTATTTTTTGGAAGTTCATGATGTTTCTTAGTGGAGATATGAAGCTCTATGATGTTTTGATAGGTTCTGTTGTTTGAGGTTCTGATTGGTTCTGTATACCTTCTGTATAGCTTCTGTTTTATTCTGATTTTCTTCTGTATGAAGCATGGATTAATGATTGATGAAGATTGAAATCTTTTGGAAGCTTATTGAATAGTTTTTGATAGTTTGGAATGGTTTTAGTATGAATTATGAGGATTTTATGTTCTCTGATGACCTTCTGTAACCCTTTGTAAACCTTCTATAGAGCCTCTGTCTCTGCTCTGTAACTGTTCTGTATTTGCTCTGGTCCTGTACTGTACTATTCTATAGATCTTCTATAAGTGTTATGTAGAAAGTATGTGTGACTTTGGAAAAGTTATCTAACCTTTGGGAAGGATGAATCTAAGTTCAAAAGAGCTAAAACAAATGGAAGAAGCAACTGCTGAAGACTGAGTGACAGTGACAGTAGTGAGCTATGAAGAGACATTGTAGTGGCTCTAGTGCCTCTTCACATTAGACATACCTCTTGGGAGGTGCATCCACGACCTAAGAAAGATTATTGAGAGTCATTATTAGAGTATTATAGTGAGGAGATGATGTACTATTGAGAGAGAGAGAGAGAGAGAGAGAGAGAGAGAGAGAGAGAGAGAGCCAGAGATAGTCAATTCTATCAAAACAGTGTAATTGTATATGAGAGATTGAGAGAGAGAACTATGAAGACATTGAAGATGAATATTATGTGACTGATTTCCATTCAAAGATGGTGTATTCTTTTATATTCTTTGTTCTATTGATGGATTCTATGAAGATGTTGAAGATTATGGTTGATTCTATCAAATCCTTGGGGGATATCTACTATGATGCTGCGTGAAGAATTGTTGTTTTCTTTGTTTTGGTCATTAAAAGAATGAAATAAAAGATTGTTGATATTACAATATAGATTTTCTTGCAGTAGAATCCTCTTTTCCTTGGTGTTCCTCTTGGGGTTCCATGTTTTTGGTGCGCAGCCGGGGAAAACTAGCCATCAACAAGCATAAGAAGAGGCTGAAAATGAAGGAAATGTCATTGCCAAGAAAAGAAGAATTCAATGGATGTTTGCAAAGTTCCTTCTTCCATTGAAGAGTTGGAAATTCTTATTATATCAAAGCCACTTTCCACAAGAAGTTCATCCCACAATGGCAGAAACATATTACCATCATGATGCATGCTCTATGTGGTGGACTGTTTCCTCTTCCTGTTGAAGCAACAGAAACTTGCATCTTGGTGGAAAATTGTTTGGGAACAAACTGAAGAGCAGAAACAGAGAGAATGACCATCCATGAAAGATTTAGTATTCATTGAGAAGTTTCCAGACATCATCAAGTGGGAGATTGTGAAGAAGCTCCAGGAGTCATGGTCTGTAGAGGTTCATGAAAACAAGAAGGAAAAGAGTTGAAATTTGTTCGTGGATACTCAACAGCAAGATACATGGGATGCTTGGTGCACTAACAATCTTCTCTTTCTCCAATTAGCAACCCACTGGAAGTTGGTAGATAGAGTGTTTTTCACAACATATACTGTTGAAATCCTCAGAAGCTGGCATTATTATAATGGCACAACAAAGATCCTAAGAAGAATGAGTTTTAATACTTTCAGAACAGAATATCTTCCCCTCTATAGTGGCTTAAAAGCTGAATTCAGAGATGTTGAAAAGAAGAAAGTAGAAGAGATGTTGACCGGAGAATCCCCCAGAGACTGAACCCCTTTTTGATTCTATTCTGGTGAGTACTGGACCCCTTTTTGATTCTATTCTGGTGAGTACTGGACAACTGGTTGGAGCCAAGCCCCTAATGAATGATGCAATCAAGAGGCAAGCATTGGAACGAGTCCAGAGGTACGTAAGAAGAGAGATTGAAAAAATCAAAGCTGAGAATGAGCTCGCAGCAGAAGCCTCCTTTGACGCCCTAAAAGCACTCTTTACAGAAGTCCCCATGGTGACTTAAGGTCCCCTTCCTAGTCAGATTCGTCCTGGAAATATTGATGACATGCCAGCAAATGTAGTCCCATTGCCAGTTTTTAAGGGAGATTACAATAAAGACCCTGATCTTCATGTAGCAGAATTTATGGTAGCGTGTGTGGCTAACAATGCCAGAACCCCTGAGCATTGGTTAGCAACATTCCTCGCCACTTTCAAAGGCATGACGTTTCAGTGGTATGAGAGATAAGTAGCAGGAACTTTTGGCACATGTGGGGCTGAAGTTGGCCTTCCTCACTAAACTCAGGTGTGAAGGTTTTGAAGAGCGGATGTGAGAGGAGTTCATGAACCTAAGTCAGTCCTCTAGAGAAAGAGTAGAAGATTATGTCTCACGAATGGAATCCATCCTGAAGAGATGGACTAACCATCATTTGGATGAAGGTATCCAGAAAGGAGTGTTTCTCAGAGGCGTACAACCAAAAGTTCGCAAGTTCATGGAATTGAGGAGACCAGTCAATCTACAAGCTGCAGTGGAAGGTGCAAGATTGTATGACGAAGTTGAAGCAAGGTTGTCCATGACTCCAGGAAGAGGAGCCTTACCTCCTCCCATGCCAGGAATGGTATACCCAACAAATGCAATCCCAGGGACAGTTCCCTACCCCTATCCCTAGATGCAAACAATACCACAGTATAATGCACCTAATCCACTGTGGTTACCACAGACGGCAGTGCCTCAAATGATGGTTCAACCACAACAATAGTGGCCTCAAACACTTCCTCCAATGGTGACTCAACAACAGTGGAATCCTACCAACAATCCCAAGTCTCAATAGGAGCTCTGAATTAGAACCAGAACAGAGGACCCTCTGGATTGACCCAACCAGTGTATACAATAATTACAGAAGCTTCCCAAAACCCTGCTACAAGTACTTCAGGAGGTGAAAATCTGAAGGACTACTTATCCAACTCAATTGCAAGTATCAAGAAAGCTTATGGATGTGATTACAGAGCAGCTACAAACATTGAAGGTGAATACCGCCAATATATCCACCCCTAGGGGAGTTGGAAGAGATATGATGTGCTCTAATATATGGTGTGGAAAGTGTCATCAAGCAGGACATTTAGCCACTGAATTATCCAAAAACCAACCATTCCTGGAGTCTTTTGTTTCTATTGTTTGCGGAAGAACCATACAGAGGATATTTGCTCTCTGAAAGAGATGTATGAACGAAGATAAAATGATGAAAATGCAAGATTCAACTTGCTAGAATCCAAAATGACAACACAAGATATTGGACCAAAGCCTAGAGAGTTTGGTCCTAATTTTGGTCCAAGGAGGTTTCCCTCTCAAAGTTACAGAGGACGACAGTCTGGCGGTGGTCAGAGATCAGAGGTGAAATGTTACAGGTGTGGAGAAAAGGGACATATCTCCCCGAATTGTCCAAACCCTAGATGATCTATGGATTACAGGTCCTTATGCAGCTGATGCAAAGGAGAAGGACACACTGTAAAGGACTATCCGAGTCCAACCCCTGTAAAGGCCAATGCCATTGATAGCCAACAGAAGGTACAAGAGCCTGCCTCCAATTTGGTAGAGTTGGAAGTTGCCGCTGTCACATGTGCCAAGAAGAAGGAACCGGTTGTTCAGAACGCAAATAATTCTCCTGCCAAGATTGTGAAGTTCAACCTACCAACAGAGGGACAGAGTAGTACAGGACAGAACAGTGCAGTACAGAGCACTGCAGTGCCACAAAGAATTACAGAGGCACTCCCAGAAACAGGACCAGAGGTCCAGGAGATAGATGAGATAGAAGCACTTCTAGAAATAGAGAAAGTGCTGATGTTGCAATTACTAGAAGAAAAAGGAAAGATGAGAATGGATATAGCCCCATTCCCCAGCTAGCTGGAGAAGCCTTTGGATCGTATCAAAGATTATGACTTGGTCAAAGACCTAGACACTTTTAAACCTAACTTAACATTCCGATAGTTACTGATGTTGTCTCCTAGCTGTCGAAAGAAATTTAAAAGCATCTTGATAAGAAGTCGGGGATTAAGGATCACTCCTTCAACAACGACCAAGACTAATAAGGCCCCAGAGCCTATAAAGGAAGCAGATGTGGCTAATGCCTTCCTAGATCCTGGAACCCCAGAGATTAGTGTATGGATTGAAGGATGCTTCATCTCAGATGCATTGATTGATGGAGGTTCATCAATAAACATAATGACGGATGTGACAATGAAGGACTTAGGGTTGCAAGGAATTCAACCTACACAATGGCTTATTAGATTGGCAGACCAAAGCATAATCAAATCATTAGGCATCCTCCCATACGTAAAAACAACCATTGCAGGAAGAGACTATTGTTGAAATGACAAGCTCAACACATGCGGACATTGATGATGGACCACCTGGTTAGATGGGTCCACACATCTACACTTAGCACATCGGTAGTCATTATGACTCTCACATAGCCACTGACTCATTACTTATTATATTCAGGTTGTTACACCTATTTACAGCTGGCATAGTTATAGTGCCAGTCGACTAGTGTAGTCGGTTATGCATTGTTTGACTTAGTAGGTCACTTTCCTTTATGTTGTATCTTATCTATACTTTGTGTACATTGTAAAGTGTGTGGAAGAAGAAGAAGAAACTAGCAAGAAAACGTTTTGGCCTCCATCTCTCTTCTTGTCTCTTGAGTAAGCTTCTCCTTGTGCATTCTGTGTGTGTTCGGCGCAGCATCTTGAGCAAGTTTCTCTACCACGCGATTCTTGACATGGTATCAGAGCTGCAACAGAGGCTGGTTTTGAAGGCTAAAGCAAAGGAGAGGAGCCAAGGATTCGAGCAAGCAAGCAACTGGTAAGAAGCTCTTCCATTCTCTACTTCTTCTCTTGGACAGTTCCTGTGGAGGCACCGGAAGCAGGGTAGAGCAAAAATCTCAGATTGCAGTGAGATTTGGTGTGCACAAAGAGCGCAGTGTATTCTGCACGTATGCAATTTCAGTTGTGTCTGCCGTATATAGGTACACAGGTTACAGATTTTAGATTTGTAAGTTCAAAGGTATTTATCAGCGAATAAACACAAGGTTTATCTACAAACTAGTTTGCAGATTACATGTATTGTTGAGTAGACAGTGAAAAAGGTTGTCTGGTGTATTGCTGTGCACTACAGATCGAGGGTTGCAGAAGATTTGCTTGCTGTTTGGTATTAGTTTTGTGATAATGGTAGAGAACAGTGGAAAATCCCATCATTGAGAATCTCAACAAGAACAACTACCCTTTGTGGAAGTTCCGTGTCACGAACTTCCTTATTGGAAAAGGCATCTACGAGTTTGTTTCAGGTGAAGAAAAGGAGCCAAAGGTGAGTGATCCTTCAACTGCAAAAGAGACAAAGGCACGAAAGGAATGGAATGCAAAAGACAAAAAGGTCATGTATTGGCTGTCTGCAGTAATTGACAATAATATGCTAGGACATATTAGAAATGCAAAGAATTCATATGCAGCTTGGACCATACTTAAAAGTATGTTTTCCATAAATACAAAGGCACGAAAAATTCAACTCAAGCAAGAGTTGAATACATTGAAAAAAGAGAAGATGTTTATCAATGAGTATGCATTGAAGGTAAGGAGCATTGCAGATGCCTTGGCAGCGATTGATACAATGCCCAATGATGATGATTTGGTGTCGTCTACCTTGGGTGGACTTAACAATGAAAAGGCTTGGAAGTCTTTTGTAACTTTTGTATATATTAGAAAGCCATTTCCAGATTTTGATGAGTTGGTCTCCCTTATGATCATTGAAGAGATCAACATGCAAAGTGAGACATCTGAAAGAAGTGGTGAATAGGTCCAAGCTTTCTACTCCAGTTCAGGAAGGGAACATGGCAGGTTCTCTTCAAGAGGCCGTGGTACATGACGTGGTAGTAACAACCAGCAAAACAGATTGAATCAGCAATTTGGCGATATGCAGGTTTCAGGAGGTCGTGGTAACTTTAGAGGCAGGGGGAGCTTTAGAGGAAGAGATGGATGGCAGAATAGAGGTTCTAACAACTTTGGTATTGTGTGTCACTACCGTGGCAAAATAGGTCATATTGTAGCCCAATGTTATGCTAAGAAAGATGATATTTGTAGTGGTAAGTTGCAGCAAGGAAACTATGCATTGTCTTCACAACAGAATGAAGACAAAAATAAATGTCTATTTGTTATGCAGCATATGATGCTGAATGCTGTTACAGGAAAGGGAACACATGATGATGTTTGGTATGTTGATTCAGGTGCATCCAACCATATGACAGCCATGCAGAATGGTTTGGAGAGATGCAGGATTTGCGAAATGCAGGTTATGTGCAGACGGGTGATGATTCATGCTACCCAATTTCACACATTGAAAAAGTTCCCTTGTCCTTGCATGATGGTAAGACAAAGAGTCTTTCAGATGTATTACATGTGCCATCTATTACAAAGAACTTAGTGTTAGTCAGTCAGATGGTAGAGCAAGGGCTGCAAGTCAGATTTAATGCAAAGGGCTACTTTGTAGAAGTCTTCAATGATAAGTACAGGTTAGTTGCAAAGGGAAGTAGAGTTGGACGTATGTTTACTCTGGATGCTGGAATTCCTACTATGAATGCTGCTATGTATGCTAAAGGGAAAGGTGTTGTTGCAGATATTGCAATTTGGCACAAACGCATGGATATGCAAATGTACAAAGGCTGAAATTAATGCAGTCCAAAGGGTTGGTTACAGGTTTGCCTACATTTAGAGTTGCAGAATTTCATAATGTATGTGAAGCATGTCAGTTTGGTAAGCAGGCAAGACAACCCTTTTCACATGACAGAGATGTAAGCAGAAATATCCTTGATGTTGTGCATACAAACATTTGGGGGCCTACACAAAATGTATCTCTTGGAGGTAGTTCATACTTTGTCACATTCATTGATGATTGTTCTAGAAAGCTGTGGGTATATTTTATGAAGGAAAAGAGTGAAGCGTTTGAGCACTTTAGAACTTTCAAGGCTGTAGTTGAAAGAGAAACAAGCTTGAAAGTAAAGTGCTTGAGGTCAGATGGAGGGGGAGAGTATCTCTCAAATGAGTTCAGTGATTTTTCGAGGTCTCATGGGATAAAGAGACAGTTCACATGCAGGTATATCCCACATCAAAATGGGGTTGCAGAAAGGAAAAATATGCATATTGTAGAAGTTGCACGCGCCTTGATGGCTGAAAAGAATATGCCTAAGCATTTTTTGTCTGGACTGTTCATACTGCTGTTTATATTATGAATAGAACTCCCACAGCTGCAGTTCATGGGATGACTCCTGAAGAATGCTTTACTGGCAAGAAGCCTGATGTATCGCACTTGAAGGTATTTGGTTGTGTTGCATATGTTCATGTGCTAGATGAGCTACTGAAGAAGCTTGATCCAAAGGCAGAAAAATGTGTCTTTATGGGATACTCTTTAGAGTAGAAAGGGTATCGCTTATAACCCTGTCACATGTAAGTTCAGAGTGAGCAGGGATGTCATCTTTGATGAAATGAGTAGTTGGTATGCATCTAGTGGTGATGCATTGGATGATGATGATGATCATGACACTCATGTGCAGGCTGAAAAGCAAGGATCACAGACTCTTAGTGGACCAGAGACATCATCTGGTAGTCCTTGGTCTGGGAGACTAAGGAGTAGCTCTACATCTTTAGGTGCATCTAGTAGCACTACAGGTAAAGACAAAGGAAAGAATAAAGTGTTAGATGGCATTGATGCAGTTCTTGATGGAGACTCCACTGGCTCAGAGAGCTTGGATGATGAGCTTGGCATTCCTTCTGTCAGGACACCAGGTATACATAGAGCTCATAGTAATGTAAAGGCTCCATTGAGTGATCCGGTGGTACGCAGATTTAGCAGGGTCATATAGCCTGTTAAAAGATTTGGTTTTGAAGGCTATGTAGCTCACCATTATGCTTATATGGTGAAACTAGTTGAGGATGCTATTGGTCATACTCATTGGAATGCAACAATGGATAAGGAGATGGCTGCATTAGAGGCCAATAAGACTTGGGATCTAGTATCATTGCCGAAGGGCAAGAAAGCTATTGGATGTAAGTGGGTTTATAAGATTAAGCACAATGCAAGTGATTCTATTAGTAGGTACAAAGCTAGGCTGGTTGCAAAAGGCTATGCCTAGACATATGGCATAGATTATGATGAAACCTTCAATCCAGTCACTAGGATGGCAACTGTCAGATGTGTGATTGCTTTGGCAGTAGCCAAAGGTTGGAGGTTGCATCAAATGGATGTGAAGAATGCCTTCTTGCATGGTGATTTGCAGGAAGAAGTGTATATGGATCAGCCAGTAGTTTATGAAGATTTAGAGTATCCCACGTATGTGTGCAGGTTGAAGAAGGCGCTCTATGGGCTCAAGCAAGCACCTAGAGCATGGTTTGACAAGATTAGAAAGTATATTGTCAATATTGACTTTTATGTTTCTAATACTGATCACTCACTTTATGTGAGAAAGGGAGATGCAGGTTTGGTCATCATAGTCATCTATGTGGATGATTTGATTATTACAGGTGATAGTGATAGTGAGATTGCTGAAGTCAAGGACTTTTTGAAGAATAAGTTTGAGATGAAGGATTTAGGTGAGCTAAAGTACTTTCTTAGCATTGAGGTGATCAGATGTGATGATGGTATATGGCTATCCCAAAGACAGTATGGCTTGGATATGTTGTCCAAGTATGGTATGACATCATGCAAACCACTTTCAGTCCTCTTGGAGCAGAATGTAAAGTTGAGTGCTGATGTTGGGGATGAGATAGAAGACCCTACTATGTTCAGGAGGATAGTGGGGAGTTTGATCTACATGACCATTACAAGGCCAGACTTGAGCTACACTATTGGTCTTGTGAGTCAGTTTATGCAAGTACCTAGAAAGCCACATTTGGATGCAGTCAAACACATATTGAGATATGTGAAGTCGGCATTACATTATGGACTTTTCTATGAGGCAGGTTTGTACAGACATACAAGTGTTTGGATACACAGATGCAGATTGGGATGATAGTATGTCTGATAGAAGATCTACCAGTGGATACATGTTCTCTCTTGGTAGTGCAGCAGTTGCTTGGAGCAGCAAAAAGCAATCTACAATTGCTTTGTCGAGTACAGGGGCTGAGTATAGAGGTGTTGCTATTGCAGCATGTGAGGTAGTATGGCTACAAAAGTTATTGGTTGATTTAGATGTGCAGGTGGAAGGTCCAGTTGTCATTTATTGTGACAACATGAGTAGTATACAGTTGGCTAGCAACCCTGTGTTCCATGCCAGGACAAAACATATTGAGATATACTACCACTTTGTGAGAGAGAAGGTACTAGTAGGTGAGATTGACTTGGTGTATGCCAGCACACACGATCAGATAGCTGACATCTTCACGAAGGCATTGGATACAAAGAAGCTTCAAAAGTTTCGAAGCTTACTTGGAGTTGCAGAGATGCAGTTGAGCTTGAGGGGGAGTGTTGAGATGACAAGCTCAAAACATGCAGACATTGATGATGGACCACCTAGTTAGATGGGTCCACATGTCTGCACTTAGCACATCGGTGGTCATTATGACTCTCACATGGCCACTGACTCATTACTTATTATATTCAGGTTGTTACACCTATTTACAGTTGGCATAGTTATAGTGCCAGTTGACTAGTGTAGTCGGTTATGCATTGTTTGACTTAGTAAGCCACTTTCCTTTATGTTGTATCTTATCTATACTTTGTGTACATTGTAAAGTGTGTGGAAGAAGAAGAAGAAACCAGCAAGAAAATATTTTGGCATCCATCTCTCTTCTTGTCTCTTGAGTGAGCTTCTCCTTGTGCGTTCTATGTGTGTTCGGTGCAGCATCTTGAGCAAGTCCCCCCATCACGCAATTCTTGACAACTATTGGCTAACATATTTGGTGGTCAAACCAAATTCTTATGGGACCTCATACCCTCTGCTGTTGGAAAGACCTTGGCTTTTTGAAGCAAGAGCCAATACGGACTGGTTCAAAGGAACCCTAACTCTAGGCAGAGGACCCAACAAAGTGGTGTTAAAGCTGTATGGATCGCAAAAAGGCAATGGATCCACATCCATTGACTCCTCCAATGAGGTAACAGATGGTACACTAGGAGACGAAGAGGCTATTAAGCAGATCTTTCTTAAGAAAAAAGAGACACAGTCCCTAACAGTGGGCATCGTAAGCCAACTACCAAGGGAAGCAAAATCCTTGTCCTTGGGAGAATACCTCCTGCCTCAACTAGAATTAACTTCTGAAATCACCTCTGATAGTAAAATAGAAGTATGGATGTATTGTTCTCCCTGTTACATGACAGTCGTAGAGACCAAACAGATATAGAGCAGAGACAGTCACAGATACAGAGTAGAGATAGTCACAGATACATAAACAGAGTAGATGCAGAACAGAGACAGAGCAGAAGTAGAGTCAGAGACAGAACCAGAGACAGTCACAGAGATAGTGACTGTAACAGAAGTAGATGCAGAGGCAGAAGATGTGTTCTTCTCCTATAGTGCCTCTACAGAAGCAGAGACAGAGCCTCCAGAGGAAGAGGATGAAAATGATGAGGAAGAAAATGAAGCAGGTTATGAAAGTACAGATGAAGAAGATCCTTTGATAGTGGATGATCTTGTTGATGTCCCTACAGAGACCTCAGAGGCCGAAGATCTCAGGGTGTTGGATGGAATGACTATGGTTCCATTTGGGTTGGCCAACGGACCACAAAGTATGCAGAATCTATATAACAATGGATTAAAGGCATAAAAATTAAGTTCACTAGTGGCTCCTGTGACCCTGACCATTCATTCTGGAGAGAAGATGATGATGATGCTCCTTGTCAACAGAAGCCAAAGCCCTCATAGCCACGGCCCCTAGAAGGTCCGTGCTATGTGACATTCCTAGATGCATCCTCTAAAGATGAATCCCTAAGTCCAAAAGAAATCATCACTCACACAGAAGCAAACAAAGCTCTGATACCCTTCCAACAATCTCAACAGACAAATGAGTCATCTGTTCAGAAGGAGGACAGTGGTTCTAGTGGAACATCATACGATGACACTACTCTCGTGAAAGAGTCAGACCTCTATCCAGAAGCAATCCGTGGGACATTCATCCGCAAAGTGGAAGGTGAAAGGCAAATAACATTCCTGGATACTAACGGTACTGAACGTCACCTGAAAGTGAGCCTCAATCTTCCAGAAGAAGAACTAGTAGTCCTGCGAGATCCACTAAGGAGAACTTAGATGTGTTTTCTTGGTCATACAAAGATCTAAAAGGGATTGATCCCATAGTATGCCAACATCACATTGACCTAGAGCCCGATGCCAAATCTGTAAGGCAAAGACAAAGGCATATGAATCCTAATTATTCTGCTCTGGTGAAGGCTAAATTATTGAAACTTCTTGAAGGAGAGTTCATTTATCACGTGGCTAATAGTGAATGGGTTTTGCCCATTGTAGTAGTACCCAAGAAGAACGGGAAATATGTGTAGACTTTCGGAAGCTGAACTCGAAGACAAAGAAGGATCGTTTCCCTATCTCTTTTACAGACAAATTGTTGGACACAGTGCCAGGCCATGAGCTGTATTCCCTCTTGGATGGATTCAGCGGATATAATCAAGTCCAAATCGCAGAAGAAGACCAATCCAAAACAACCTTCACCACAGAATGGGGGACCTATGCCTATAGAGTGATGCCATTTGGGCTCTATCATGCTCCTGCCACCTTCCAACAAGTAACGATGGGTGCCTTCTTCCAGAATCATTTGCATGATTTCATTGACGTGTATCTTGATGACTTTTGTGTCTATAGTTTGATCTGTGAGCACTGGGGACACCTAGAGCAATGTTTTGACAGATGCCGAGAGTATGGGATTTCTCTCAACCCCGACAAATGTGTCTTTGGTATCTCATCAGGAGTTCTTTTGGGCCATATTGTCTCTGCACAAGGGATTGCAACAAAGATTGAGAAGATTGCCACCTTAACAGCACCAACAAACCTCAAGCAATTGAGAGGATTTCTTGGGCATGTGGGCTACTACAGAAGATTTATTACACATTTTGCAACCAAGGCAGCCCCTCTGCACAAGCTCCTAAGAAAAGATGTAGATTTTTGTTGGATTGATGATTGTGAAGAGGCCTTTAATACCCTAAAACAGTTCCTTATCCAAGCACCTATTTTATAACCTCCTGATTGGACGAAGGAGTTCCATGTGCACACAGATGCTTCAGTCAAAGGGCTAGGTGTTGTCCTATGTCAAAAGAGCCCCTCTAAATTAGATCAACCCATTTATTATGCAAGTCGAAAGGTCATTGATAGGGAATAGAACTACATAGTGACAAAGCTTGAATGCTTGGCAATGGTGTTTGCACTAGAGAAGTTTAGACATTATCTACAGTCAACGCATTTCAAGTTCTATGTGGATCATGAAGCCCTGTCCTTCCTGATGAACAAAGTAGATGCTAAAGGACAGCTGATGAGATGGTTGCTCCTATTCTAGGAGTTCTATTTTGAAGTATTCACTAAGCCTGGCCGTTCCCATATCCTAGCTGATCATCTATCACGGATCCCTCAAACAGAAGCAAAGGAACAGGATGATCCAGACCTTCATGATGCTTCTTTGTTTCTAGTTGGAAAAATTACTCCCTGGTATGCTGACATAGCCAATCTCTTGTAGTATCCTCCCGGCATCTCAAGCCATGAGAAGAAGAAGCTTCTGTTAGAATCAACCCCCTACACTTTGCTAGGTGGTGCACTGTATAAGAGAGGCCAAGATGAAGTGCTGCGAAGATGTGTTGCAGGGGATGAAATTGGCATAGTATTGAAAGAATGCCATGACAAACCATGTGGTGGACACTTCGCAGGAGAAGTGACAGCCAGTAAGGCTCTGTTAGCAAGAAAACTGGTGGTGGCCGACCCTCCACAAGGATGCACATGACTACTATAAAAGATGTGATGCTTGTCAATGAATGGGGAAACCCACCAAAACAAGTGCCATGCTACTGGAACCCATTCTTCTCCTAAAGCCGTTCGAGAAGTGGGGGATTGATTTTGTGGGTTCCATTGATCCATCCACCAGACGGAAGTAGAACATATATATCTTAGTATGTACGGATTATGTCATAAAGTGGTGTGAAGCTAAAGCCCTAAAGCGGGATGATGGTAACAATGTAGCCCTGTTCATGTATGAGAATATTAACACCCATTTTGGCAGTCCCCTCAAGCTGGTAAGTGATAGAGGTACTCATTTCCTTAACAAAATCATGGAGGAGCTGACAAAGCTATATAAGATCCGCCATCGCAAGTCTACTCCTTATTACCCTAGAGCCAACAGCCAAGTTGAAGTCACCAATCATATCCTCTACTCGATCTCGACAAGAACGATTGCTGCACATCGTCACGACTGGGACGATCGACTTACAGAGGCCCTCTGGGCGTACAGAACCTCCCATAAGGCAGCTATAGGACAGACCCCTTTCCAGCTAGTGTATGGTACAGAAGCCGTCTTCCCCTGTTGAACTGGAATTGCTCTCTTTGCGAGTGGCAGTTAAAGAACGCTTGGGAGATGATGAGTCACTTCAACGCCACCTCCTGCACTTGGAATTCTTGGATGAGATACAGCGGATGGCCCTACAGTGCATGGAAACCACTCAAGCGCGACGCAAGGCCTATCATGACAGTTTCATCAAGCACAAGGAGTTCAAAGAAGGTGATCTTGTCCTAGCCTATGATTCAAGATTTGGCAAGCTTCAACAATGGTGGATGGGCCTGCATAAGGTACTTACTGTCAATCCTAACGGCTCTGTTCAGCTGTAGACTGTTGATGCCTCTGATGATCCTTTCCTAATCAATGGCTATCGTCTGAAGAAGTACTTCCCTCCCTGGGGATCTTGACAATCACAGTCGACCTACCCTCCCCCTTTTGGCCGTCGCACTGTTCTTCTCGTCGTGCTTCTGATAGCCCTTATGATTCTCCTCATGAGGCGGTCTCGTTTTGATAACCCCTCTCGCAAAAACATCTCAACCCGACCTTGTTCTCTTCTCGTCTCCTCCAACAACGGTGGCGAGGTTGGTCCTAACACATGGTATTTCTACCATTCTCTTTCTTAATGAAAAAAAACAACAACAAAGGAAAAAAATGAAAAAAATGAAAAAAAAAAAAGCAAACAAAACTATTATGGGAGAAAAGGAAGAAATTCCCTGTCATAATAGACCTCATTCCAAGAAAATGTGGAAACACCCTTGGGCGAGAAGCTGACTGTGGAAAAGGTGGTAATGCCCTGCAGTTCAGGATAGCTGACTCACTAGCTGCACCTCTTCAACAAGTAATTTGAAGCCACCTCCCTTGGTGCGCTGTCTCTACAATATCAGTCCATCTGTCCTTCCTAACAGACAATCTTTCTTACAAGTCATTGAAGTACGAGATTTGTTGGCTGCCTCCCTAGATACGCCTCATCTTCAAGATCCCGATGACAACAACAACCAACATGATCTTCATCACCAACCCCTTGAACGATGTGAGCTTTCATTCTAACATGATGCGGATGTGAGTATGGGCTGCCCTCTATATCTATCAGAGCGTGAGATAGAGGGTGGGGTGAGTGACTAGTCTTTCCCTTCCAATCAAATGAGAGGTAAGATGTGTGAACAGAGTGTTGGACACATGGGATGGGCCTCTCAATGCACAACGCACGATCTGTTCCTGTGCACTGCACCATAAGGCTCCCTGGCCTTCCTTCTTGCATTGTATGCTAGCACAGGGTGGGATGCACAGTTGCACCATTAAATGCGCACAAGGCATGCAACCTCTGCACAAGTGACCGTGAGGATTACATCAATGGGTTTCAGGAATGGATTGCCCTCTGTATCTATCAACATAGCGTGAGACAGAGGGTGGACTGAGTGTGACTAATGTTTCTTCAATCAATTATCGAGAGGTGAGGGACGTTACGACCATTGGAGTCAGGTACATTTCTGTTTCCCTCTGCATGCACGGGATGGGTCTCTGTCATCAACACGAGACACGTCACTCTGTTCTGTACACTGAACTGCCAAGCTCCTTGGCCTTCCTCCTTGCACCTACGCTAGACGAGGTTGGACACACTAATGCACCATCAATTATGTACCCTGGCATACTCCCTCTGCACCATCCCTTTATCGATTCCTAAATCGGGTGTGAGCTTCGGGTCCCATCATTATTACCTCGAGTGCTGTTAGTAATGGGACGAGTGACTGTTCTTTCATTCCATTCGAGTGATTGTGAGTTGTGTGCAATATCCCTCGTCATCGACGAATTTCGTGCGATTCCTTCAACCAACTACCTCCCTGGGTGCTGTCACGCCACAAAGGACGTGTGCTGTGAAGATACCTTGGTACCTCCTGCAGCCGACAACGATATAAGACGCAACCTCGATAGTCAACATTCCTCCTCGGCAATATGGGCCAAGTTTTTCTAACCCTACACATTCTGTTTTTCAGTAACGGGTTGGTCTGATGTGTGGTACTAGGTCCTTGATGTTCGATTTACCCTTCCTAGTAAGGTTTTAAGTGTGGGGACGCGTCCCTGCGCGTCTATGTTGCATACCTCCATGCATATACCTTGTTATGATCATGCATCTATGCCATGACTTCATTTTACCTTGATTGGGTCCCTTTCCCACTCTTCCATTCTATTTCACCTTGTCCTCGGAACTGTTCCTTGACCATTGGCCTTTATCATTTTATTTTGTGATTTTTCCATACGAATGCACCCTATGTTCTCGGGAATCCAAATCCAACCTTACAAACCTATTTGTCCCTTTGAACTGCCCATTTTTCCTTTTTACCAACCCATGTTCCGCGAGACGGTTCTGGAGTTATTAATTTTTGAAGTAGTTTCCATAAGTTGGACGGTTTTCCATGTGAACGCGTCTTTATTGCTTCCAAAGTGCCAGCCCTGTCCTACCCCTTTCCCCTGACATTTTTCCTTCTTACTCCGTGTTATTCTGATGCACGGTTGGTCCGTTATTAATTTTTGCGGGTTTTCATATCTTTTTCGTGCCTATTTTTCACATTCTTCCATGTGAATCTGCCCTATTTTCACCGGAATTCCAGTTTAATTTGACATTCGTGTCCCGTTAGCCTTTCCCCCACTTTTTTCTTTTTCCTCCCTCCTCTTTCGACTGTCGGATTTTTAGTTATTAATTTTTTCGAGTGTTTTCGGGTGCGTTTTTTGTGTTTTTCCCATATAATCTCCTCCCAATTTCCCCCAAACTGAGTTTTGATATGCTAGCCCTGTGAATCCCTTTCTTTCGGACATTTTTTTTGTTTATCGCACTTCGTTCCAGCAATTGGCTCTTCTCGTATTAATTTTCGAGTATATTTTTGGATCCGTTTTTTGGGTTTTTTCCATATGAACACATCCTATCTTAATTAGAACTATTTTTTGCTATGATAGGGTTGTTGGATACATTATTTTGCACATTTTTTCTTCTTTCTGCACTTCGTTATAACACACAGATTTTTCGATATTAATACACGTAAGTATTTTCACGCTTGTTTTTTGTGTTTATCCCGTGTGAACACCCTGATTTTACCCCAGAACCCGTGTCACATTTTACTATCATCTTCCTCTTATCTCCCGATACATTTTTTCTTTTTACAAATTTTCAATCCGATGTACGGTTTGCGTTTTACTAATTTTCCTTTCTTTTTGCCGTGTGGCCTCATTTTTCGTGTCGCGTGTGAACGTGCCTGTTTTTGATTTTACGTGCCTCAGGATGTCCTTGTGGCATCTCTGCCTTGCGTGTCGCCATCCCTGCCCCTGTTTGATCCTGCCATTGCAATTTTTTTTACTCTCGCCCCGCGCATGCGTGTGGGACGGGGGTGCACTCCTTTTTCACACCCATAACCAATTTATTATTTTTATAAAAAAAGAAAAAAACACACACCATTAAAAAAATAATAATTAAAAATAAACAACTCACATTCAAAACAACAAAAAATACAACAAATAACACTTTATAAAAAAAGAAACCCACAAACATCCACCTACACACAATAATAAATTTAATTAAACAAAATAAACAAACAAAACAATACACACACGAAAAAAAAGGCTTAAAAAAAAAACAATCGTTTACCTCCTTTTTTGTCGCGCTCCCTTTGTTCTCCCTCTCCCTTGATCGCGGCGCCTGCCCTTTCCCTCCCCTTCCTCTTCTCCTCGACGCGGCCCTCGTCTCCACCTACTCCCACGTCCCTCGCCTCCACCTGCTCCCACGTCCCCCGTGGCCACCTCCTCCACTTGCCCCCGCGACCACCTCCTCCCGCAGCCCCCGCCTCCACCTACCCCCGTGGCCACTGCCTCCTTGCTCCCCCTCCTCCTTCCCCTCCACCACCCATCGTCGCCTCCCCCTCTTCCTTCCCCTCCACCTCCGCTCCGCCCTCCTCCTTCCTCCTCTCCACCTTCTCTGCCCGACCCTCGTCCTCCTTCCTCCTCTCCACCTTCTTCACCCTCCTCCGCCCTCGGCCACCCCTCCCTTCCTTCTCCTCCACCCCGCCCTCCTCCTCCTTCCCCTCCAACACCTGCCACCCTCCCTGCCCGCCCAACACCTTTAACTCCCCCCCCCCCCCCCGCGATTTGGCTTTCCCACCCCCCACCAAATTACCTTCCCCCCCCTATTTTTAGCCCTCCCCTCCAGATTTACCCACCCCCCTCACTAACTTTACCTCCCCCTAACCACAGTTGTTCTAACCCTATCCCACCTAACCATAGTCCCCCTAACCCTTAATCCGCTAACCCCAGTTACCCTTCCCCTAGTCCCCCTTCTCACCCACCCCCCTCTCCACGCGCTGAACCCCTCCCCTCTCCCTCCCCTGTTCCCACGCTGTGTGACCCTTTTGGTGTGTGTGCATGTACGGGTGTGGCTCGCAGGCGTTCATGTGTGCAAGGATGCGCTTCCGATTT
The DNA here is from genome assembly GCF_053477565.2 of Lygodium microphyllum. Taxonomy (NCBI): domain Eukaryota; kingdom Viridiplantae; phylum Streptophyta; class Polypodiopsida; order Schizaeales; family Lygodiaceae; genus Lygodium; species Lygodium microphyllum. The sequence continues at coordinate 29,515,949 of NC_141149.1, forward strand.
GTCTGTGCGGTGGAGTGTTGCAGTCAGCCATTCACACGCAGTCATCCTCCGTTGTTAACACGAAACCCGAAAAATTTCCAAACGAGAAAAATTTCCTCCACCTTTTAATTTCCAAACCCGAAAAATATATAAAAACACATAAAAATACACATAAAACACCAAAAAAATAAAAATTCATTAAAATTTATTTCAAATCCAAAAAATTCCTAAATTTTTTCTAACATTGCTGAAATCATTTGCAATATTTTCTAAAGTGAAAATTCAAGAAAATAAATTGCAAAAAAATTTAAAATTTCAAAATTCTTTTAAAAATATATGCAAAATGAGTAAAATTCTTTTAAAAAATAGTAAAATTTCAAAAATATTTTCAAAAAAATTCACAAACCCCCTTGCCCCTTTTGCCACTAATTTCTCAATTGGAAATCCTTCCATAAATGGTTAAAGTATTATTTGAAGCCAAAATCATAAATTTAATACTTCACCTCATGAAAATTTATTTTAAATTCCAAAAAATCAGTTGAAAAATCATGGATACATTCAAACACATTGTTGACACTTGTTGGATTGCTGAAATTCCACCATTACACTTGACAATATATTCATGTGTCATATATCCCGTTTTAATTATTAAAAAAAAACAAACAAATATACAAAACCAAACACTATACATAATACAAACACACCTAAAATACAACTTTAAAAAAACAGAAAAAAAAAATCAACATAACACAAAAACACTAAGGTGCTTTATTTTTTCCAGTCCGTGGTGTTTGTTTTTTTTTACTGGATTCCTTGCATTTGGGACTACTCCGTGTGCCTTCAGTCTATTGCATACACACCTCTACCATGTATTAATTTTTTTAGATTTATTCATTTTCATTATTCCTTAACCACAGTTAATTGTTAAAATAAACTTTATTCACCCACTTTTCACGTGCACTCGTGCTAAACACACACTTTTTTAATACTTAAAAATCAACTGGTCGTTCGCTTTGCACGTGCTACGTGCACTTCAGAGGCACTTTAATTTTTAATAAAAACGAACCAACCGTCATAAAAAAGCACGTGCTGACAAAAAAGCACTCCACATCACCATTAATTTCTAATTAATAAATTTGCATTTAGAGACCCCAGTCTGGGAATCGCAGTCCGGGTTTCATTTAAGCAGTGTTTCACCCTAATAAATTGTAATTAAAATTTTAAGAATGAATTACCGTTTTCTTATTAAGGTTTATAATTTAATAAAATGTCACCCATTGTTAATAAATCTTTAAAATGAACCCTTCATTAAAACCATTTTCCCTCACTGCACTTTTTCCCCCTTTTAATAAACACGCTTCATGGGATGGTCACATAAAGTCCTCTAAGTTGAAATTGTTGGTCAAACTTATGGTTAGGTCCTGATTAGATTTTTAAGGTATTATGGTTTGCTTATGTACTACGATTACGGGTGCGGTTTGTAGTTTTTTCTTTTTTTCTTCCTGATACAGGGTTTTGGTGCCTGTTTGTTGCATCGCATGAAGTTTTTGGTCGCATATGTGTAGAGGTCATGCATAATTTTTTCTAGGATGTGGGTTGTTTGGGATGGTAAATTGGTTAGCTACGTTTGTGTGTGTCCTTCTTTTGCTTGATTTCTTTTTGATAGCTATTTTTTTGTTTTGCAAGCATTCTTTGTGATTGTCTGTGTTTGTGATGTGTGTGTTTTCCATCTGAATGGCGCCTCACGATCCTTCTCCTATCCGGTATGTCTTGTTGATTAATAGGGATTATTCTTCCCTACTGGCTTTTGAGCCTATAGCGAAAGCATGAATTGCAACTTTCGTGGCTGCTTCACTCCCATTGATTCCAGACAATCCATCCCTATGTGATGAGTTTCTTGCATCATACAGTAAGAAGTCCGGCTTGGTTCATGGTGCTTCCATGGTATTGACACCCCGAGGGTTAGGGAAGGCTTTGTCTCTTCCCTACAAAGGAGAACCCTTTGTTACAGCTAGACAATTATTCTCCAATGATGAGATTTTCAAGTTGTTATAGAAGCAGACCAAAGAGGTTTTGGATGCCAAGAAAGTGATAAACACTTTAGGAGTATCTTTTTCCATGATCATGATCCTCTTTAGAAGTTAGTCTGCCAGTTCCTCCAAGATAGATTTGTGCCTACCAAAACACCATCTCATTATTTTTCTAAAGAACTCTTCACAGCTTCCAATATGGTGTTAAAAGGGGTGGCCATTGATTGGAGTACTTACCTACTTACAAAGATGGACCAATATTTTGTCAAAGTGACCAAAGGAAATGTCACAAATGTCACTTATGGTTCCTACTTATATGCTTTCTTGACATACTCAAGCCTTAAGAAGGGTGTGCTACCACCTCCTCCATTTGATCCCGTACCTCCCCCTCCACCTTCAAAAGTGTCAGAACCTATTGACATAGAGGATCTTGATTCCCCTCCTCCCTTGGTCATTCAGCGGAAGCGCTTGAAGCGTGTGGCAAATAAAACTCCCTCAGTCCTTCCTTCAGTCACAGTTCCTGCTACTTCTGGCAGTGACCTCCATGCCTACCTTACATGCAATAATTTATTTAGGGCACATAGAGAGGGTTCTTTGGAAATATCAGTCCCTTCATTGAAAAATTTAGTGTCAGGAGATGCTATTCCATTCCTTTGTAATGACATCTAGAGTTCGATTGAACTTTCAGTGAGACAGCTTGTGTTCAACAGTTGTATGCTTATTTCTATGATGAATTGATGCAGTCCAAAGACTAGTTGCATAAGGCAACCACAGAGTTAGCCTCTGCTAAAGACACATTTGTTGATTTGTTTAAGAAAAAAGAGCAGCAAACACAAATGATTGAGACCTAGAGAGAAGAAATATCTTCTTTGAAGATTCATTAACAGAAGCTCAGTCAGAGGTCACTAGAGTCTCGAAGGAGAAAGAGAGAATGTCCAATAAAGCTCAAGAGTTTTAGACTCTTTTAGATACAAAACTGTCCACTTTACAGATTGCTCATAATACAGTGGAATCACAAGCTTCCCACATTAAGCAGTTGCAGGACCAACTGACACAGTCACGGTCCATTCCTCCAAGCCCCAATGTTCCTATGATTCCTTCTATCTCTCAGTAGGACTTGGTAGTTCTCCAGAGACAGGCCACATTGTGTCCCTTGTTTCAAGATAAAGTGGAAAGATTGCAGTCCAGAATGGATTTGTTATGGTCTACATTTGAGCACTTTCAGGATTATGTTCCTTCGGACCATTCTTTCTTTGTCCACTATCAGTTTTGCAAAAGTTGGCCTTCTATATGAAGCTTTCAACGATGGATCTTCCTCTTCCAACGGATGGTTGGAGTGGGGCTTGGTCTTCTGATTTGCTGACAGAAGTGGTCCGTATGATTTTTGAATATTCTGTGAGGACAGATACCATGATGTCGTCTTACATGTATCTATGAGGTGATCTGTTGATTTTAGAGATGTAGATCTGGCATGGTATGTGGGGGATGTGGTTTTGCAAGCTGTTTTGTATGTCAACTATTTGGAGTTGAGGATAGATGACATGTTCAAGTGTTATTCTTCAAAAGTGGCTACTTGCTCTAACAATTCATGGCATTCAATGATTGATTCTGTGGTCCTGAATCAACGTCAGAATACAGCTTCTACTTATATACAGAGCACTAACCAACTAAGGGTGGATCTCCTAGCTTATCTTTCCAAGAACCATCCATTTGATTCATCCTTCTTTGATGCCTATCAGAGACGATCTGTTTTAGATCCCTCTATTCCTAGCCTATTGTACTATCAATAAATGGCTCATTGCTATGATACTTATCTTTCCCTGTATCAAACCAATTCAGTAGCTATCTTACCTCTCCTTTTCCAACCTCAGGGTTTTCCTCAAATTTCCATATTTACCTATTGTTCTTTCATCGAAGATCGAGTTTTTTCCCCTTCTCCACCATGTCCTTCTCCAGCTATCCATATACCTTTTACTTTTCCTGTTTATCAACTGACACCTTTCCTAACTGATTCACTTAAATCTTCAGCCACTCCTTCTTTATCTTATTTCTCCTTTTATGATTTTGCCTACCCATCTCTTCATCCTCTTTTACTTATTCCACTTCCATCTCCTGCCACTTCTATTTCTCAACTCCCTCAGTTGGTTAGTGAATACGAAGGATTTGATCAACGGATTCCCAGAAGAAGAGGATGGAGCTCGACTGATTCTCTTACAGGACCATAGATAAACTGGCCAATAATTCCAGGGGACTGGACAACTGCTAGTCAAGCATACTAGAATTACCTCCATTTTGCTCACCAATATTCACAATCTCTAGATCCTTCAGTGAGATTGACAGCTCATTTTGCTTGGTATCTAGCATATATGCATAGGCATTACCATAACGATCAAAAGGCCATTCCAAAGCTTTGTATGAATGTTAATGTGAACATTGATTCCCAATCCCAACAGTTGGATCTCCTACATTTTCATGCCCTATGTCTACCTAGCAGATACCTTGTTTTGCTAGAAAGAATGTGCTGCCTGCAGTTCTTTCAAAATCCTCCCAATACATTTGTAGATGAGTCCTTCTCCATGGATCGTTTTCGAAACCACCAAGCCTTCAAAAGGAATCACCTTCATTGATGCCTTTACAATGTATTTTGGATGATTCTTAATGATATATATATATCTCTTTTTGGAGGTGTCATTCAGATGGTTGTGTTAGTGTTAGTGTGTGTTGTAATAATTGTATGTGATGAGTTCGTGTTGGTTGAATAAATTGTTCGAGAGCTCTTTTCAAACTATTGATGGGGTGGATAGAAAGCTGAAGAAGAACCTCTTATATCCTTTACAAATTTGTTATGACTTTTAAATGTTTATCAGATGTGTTAATGAATAATGAAGTTTTCCTTTGGTAGTTTTTTCTAGAGATACAGGTGATAAGTTGGGGCCGTGGTTAAGAGAGATTATTGAAGATCCTATGGAAGATAAAATTGAGCTCTTTAGTAAACTTATATTCTTTTTTTCCTTAGGTCGCGAGGACGCTTCCTTTCTAAGTGTGGAGATATGTTGAGAGTGGAAAAAGACTGAATTTTTGACTGATTTTTGTTGTTTTTGAGGTCTGAATGATTGATTTTTGATGGATTTAGAGTGATGTATGGTTGTTAATGGAAGTGTTTGAGAGTGTTTTGGATGATATTGATTATGTTTTGGAAGTTCATGATGATTCTTAGTGGAGATATGAAGCTCTGTGATGTTCTGATAGGTTCTATTAAGGTTCTGATTGGTTTTGTATACCTTTTGTATAGCTTCTGTTTTGTTCAGTTTTTCTTCTGTATGAAGCATGGATTAATGATTGATGAAGATTGAAATCTTTTGGAAGCTTATTGAATAGTTTTTGATAGTTTGGAATGGTTTTAGTATGAATAATGAGGATTTGATGTTCTCTGATGACCTTTTGTAACCCTCTGTAAACCTTCTGTAGAGCCTCTGTCTCTGCTCTATAATTGTTCTGTATCTGCTCTGGTCATGTACTGTACTATTTTGTAGATCTTATGTAAGTGTTATGTAGAAAGTATGTGTGACTTTGGGAAAGTTTTCTAACCTTTGGAAAGGATGAATCTAAGTTTAAAAGGGCTAAAACAAATGGAAGAAGCAGCTGTGCTGAAGACTGAGTGATAGTGACAGTAGTGAGCTATGAAGAGACACTGTAGTGGCTCTAGTGCCTCTTCACATCAGACATACCTCTTGGGAGGTACATCCACGACCTAAGAAAGATTATTGAGAGTCATTATTAGAGTATTTTAGTGAGGAGATGACGTACTATTGAGAGAGAGAGAGAGAGAGAGAGAGAGAGAGAGAGAGCCAGAGATAGTCAATTCTATCAAAACAATATAATTGTATATGAGAGATTGAGAGAGAGAACTATGAAGACATTGAATATGAATATTATGTGATTGATTTCCATTCAAAGATGGTGTATTCTTTTATATTCTTTGTTCTATTGATGGATTCTATGAAGATGTTGAAGATTTTGGTTGATTCTATCAAATCCGTGGGAGATATATACTATGATGCTGTGTGAAGAATTGTTGTTTTCTTTGTTTTGATCATCAAAAGAATGAAATAAAAGCTTGTTGATGTTACAAGATAGATTTTCTTGCAGTAGAATCCCCTTTTCCTTGGTGTTCCTCTTGGGGCTCCACTTTGATAGCTATAGCCTATCCTTTCATTTAACCCTTCACTCTTGCAAAACAAGTATGGCCAAAGTTCCCACGGCCAAAACCTCATCCCAACCTCATATTTGCTAGTAAAACTTCATAAATGCGCTAAATTATTCTCTAGGGGCTTGTCTACTTTGACACCTTCAAGTATTGGTCCTTCCTTTGGTTTTGTTGCACCATATCTCTTGAGCAAAGATGCTTGGATGTATTAAGGTAGAGGGAGAATGGTCACAACACAGCAAGTTTCCTCCTTCTCCACAAAGAATAAAAATGTCGAATGTTGCAATACTCCACTTAGATGTCCATGATATGAGTGGATAAACTTTAACTTTTATAGATTGCTAAATGTTGAACCAAGTTTACTTTTGAAGAGACATATTATCTGTACTGGCAACATCCAAATTACAAGTCACATGGGGAAAGTCCAAAGCAAAGGATCAACATTACTATCTTTTCCTCAAGTCCTTGAGCCTTTAAAATGGAAACCTTCATGTGAACTTATTTTCCATGCATTGTGCCCTATCAAGAACATGCTTTGAAAAAGAACTTCGTGCCCAATCACTCATGCAGTTTGCAAATTAGAATCCATGCTATGCAATCAATCCAGTGATGTTTACAAAAAAAAAGAAGGAATGTATTGAAGATACACATAATGGAAAATAAACTCCTAATGACACTAACTAATGTGATCAATTCCTTGGCGGGAAAATCCACCCTCAAATTTGTAGTGATGGATGCGTAGCGTTATGACAATGAGCCTCTATGACTGGACCATAACCTTCCATATTCACATTGACACTTCGAAGTTTTCCATGGGAGTTGTGTTGTGAGAGCCTGGTGAACACACTCTAGACTATCCAGTGAGCTTTGCTAGCAGACAACTCATGGATACGAAAATGAACTACTCAATAACAGAGTGAGAGGGTTTAGCCATGGTGTTTGCTGTAAAGAAAATTTGGCATTATCTTTTGGCTATGCCTTTTACCTTCTTTGTTGACCATCAGTCCTTTCTTTATCTCATTAATAAACCTTGGGCTTATAGGATGCATTGCTCGATGACTACTTCTAGTTTTATAATTTGACTTCTCTGTGGTTTTATGAAAAGGAAAGCAGTATTACATGGTTGATCATATGTCACGCATACCCAATAGAGAAGCCTCTGTGGATAGGGCATCACATACCAATTTCCAGATGCGCATCTGTTTAATCTGTCTAGCGAGAGAGATTTGCTTAGAGTTGACTTGATGCCATGCTAGGCAAATGATATAATCCAAGTGTTTGAGTACGTACTACTTGAAAGTCCCATTGCAAAAGCCCAACTTAGGTGACTCATCCTTAAATTACAACCCTATCAGTAGATAGAGCAGGTCAACTCTATAGGCTAGGGCAAGATGGGTTGCTACGAAGATTTATATGAGAGCATGAAATGCATGGCGTACTTGGAGAGACACATGGTGGGATTGTAGGAGGACATTTCAATGAAGACATGACAGCCCGCAAGGTGCTACAGTCTCAATTGTGGTGGCCTATTCTTTTTCAAGATGCAACATGATTTGTCAAGCACTGTGACAAGTGCCAACAAGCCAAGGTACCTATTCACAAGGACAAAATGGAGTCAAGTCTAATCATTGCAAGACAACCATTCGAGAAATGGAGGATTGACTCCATTGAGCCTATTAGCCCCGCAGCACAGTACTCGTGGGCCAAGTATATCATTGTTGCCACTAATTATCTCACAAAATGGGCCAAAACATGAGCCACAAGGAAAAATGACTCTATGACCATAGCTAAGTTCCTATGGAAGCAAATGATCTCATGATTCGGTTGCCTCAATGAACTAGTTAGTGATCAAGGCATGCACTTTATCAATGAAGTGATCGCTCACCTCATATCCATCTTCTTGTGATCATCCATAAAAAATCCTCACCTTACTACCCTCAGGCAAATGTCTAGGCTAAGTCTACTAATTAAATCTTAGTGAATATCCTAACCAAAGTAGTCTCTGCCTCGTGCAGTGATTGGGATAAAAAACTAATGGCAGTCTTATGGGCCTTTAGGATAGCCTATAAAACAACTGGACAGACTCCCTTCAGGTTGATCTACAAAACTGAAGCAATTCTACTCATTGAGTTCTTTGTTCTGAGCTTGAGAATATCTCTTCAAGAGAGATGGGATGGAAGGGAGGCATGGATGGAGCACCTAATCGAGCTAGAACACTTATTGGAGACTCGACTTCTAGCCACCCATGCATTGATTTGCGAAAAGGCACGACGAAAGAGTTGGTTTGACAAGCATGTCAAGTAGCAAGATTTCAAACATGGAGACTTAGTACTGTTGTACTCAGTCAAAGGTCATAAACAGAAAATGAATTTTAGAGGGCTAGGACCTTTCAAAGTTTGTAGCATCGGTCGAACCGGTAATGTAGAACTCGAAACCCTAGAGGGTGAGGGCATAGGCTTTTTCAATGGCAGCCACATAAAGAAGTACTACCACCCACACACCCACTACAAGAGCCTCCAATGCTAGAGTCCCTTGTCAATGTATGACTAACCACTATCATAGAAATTGAAGATGAAGATGAGGTAGTCGTAGCTTCGGCTTACCTGCGCATGACTATCACTGCCCAACAAACACATACATTTGATGCATTGATAGATGAGGGAGATGACTTTAATATCTTGACTCATGATCATTGGATTCAAATTGACAAGCCATAATTGCAGCCCACCACTAATGCCAAACTCAGCCCATTTGGGGGTCAATCATATGCACTCTAGGAAAGTGCAAGGTTGTAGTCTCTATTGAGTTGGAAAACATATCAATGATCTTTTATGTGTTGCTGAATGTGAAGGATGCAGGTACAGAATCGCTGTTAGGACGTACGTTTAAAAAGTAGACACTTTGTAATGTTGAGTACCAATCACAGTGCATTCATCTAGCCATCGGCAATGTACATAACCACTGATAGAGTAACCTACCACCAAGCTTAAGGAGGGGATCGTAACTCGTCACAACCCGCAAAATCTCAAAGCTATCAAACCGCTGAAATCAAAGCTAAGGCCCATTCACCATAGTTCAAATAGATGTCACAAACGACTCGGGCTGCGAAGCCCATAGAGCCTCAAACACATAAACTAGCAGAGACTAAACAAGTCTATCCACCAAAGTCGTACCCTGCTACTCACACATTGCCTCAACCTAGTCCTGCTAGTGTCCCTAAAACCTCACCAGCGTCTAGTAGCATGACATCCATATCACAAGCCAAGCCAATTGCACCAATGACTCAACCGCGCCATCAAGAACAACCAAAGCCGCAACCATCAACTGTTGAATTATCTAGTTCCATCAAACCCCAACTACCTGCTGCAAGCCTTAGACCTTCAAGCAGAGATCAATTCTAACCATGGCCACAGACTTTGCTAAAAATATGGGGGATGACTTGGTTGAATGACTAAGTTGTTTAGATGCCACCTTTACAACACTTGCTAAAAGCTACGATAGGCTAGACTTAGGTCTTTTGGATGAGCCTTTAGCAATGGAGCCTTGCCACCATTGATCAAGAAATGGAGGAGTTGAAATGACTTGCTGATAACGACTCCTCTTTCTTGAGGAAATGGTATGCTCTCCAACTTCAATGGGAGCAAGAGGGCTAACAAATCATGACCAACACTAAGCAACGACGTGCAATCAAAACCTCAGAGTATGACACCACTATTCAATGATAAGAGAGACATAGTGGAGCCAAAAAGTGAGTAGTTCAGCTCATCTCATTCATCTTCATTATTCAATCTGTACTAACATAAAACAGATAGTACAACTAGGTTACCACTAACCATGACTAATTGTGGTTAGGTCAACATTGACTTATTTAATGTCCCACGCATGGGTATAGACCTAATAGGGAAAGTGGGGTGGTTAAGCAACCCCTCAGTGGTCTAAGTTTAAAATAAAATCATGTCAATGAGATGATGGCCCAAAACATAGTTGATATGTGCTACTATGTGGAGGCTATCTCAATCGTTGAGAACCAAGGTAATAGGAAACCTAGGGTTTGCAGTGATGAAGACCTGGCTAGAGTTGGATCTAGTAAAAGGATCCGATTTAGCAGAAATGAAAAACAGCAAGTGAGCTGAGATGGATCAGTTAACATGAAAGAATATCAAAATAGAAGGAGTGGTGGCAACCAGTCAAGCCATGCAAAGATTAAAAAGAGATAGGTTTAAAGGCCCAAAATCTCTAAAAGTGTGGCTAGTAACTCCATTTTTTCCTTGTGAATAGGTACCTTGGTCCGTTGGCACTTGTATTGCAGTGCTTTATGAATCATGTTGCATCTCGAAAAAAGGTAGGCCACCATAGTTTGTTGAGATGGCAAGCTCAACACATGCAGACATTGATGAGGATGGACCGCTTAGCTATACGAGTCTGCACATCTACACTTAGCATGTTGGTGGTCATTATGATACTCACATGGCCACTAACTTATCACTTATTATATTTAGCTTGTTACACCTTCCTACAACTGGTAAAGATATAGCACCACTTGATTAGTGTAGTCTGTTATGCACTATTTGACTTAGTAGGCCACTTTCCTTTATTTTGTATCTTATCTATACTTTGTGTACATTGTATAGTGTGTGGAAGAAGAAGAAATCAACAACAAAACGTTTTGGCCTCCATCTCTCTTCTTGTGTTCTTGAGTGAGCTTTCTTATATGTATACAATGTGTGTTTAGCACAGCAGCTCAAGCAAGTCCCCCCCACCACGCAATTCTTGACATGATATCAGAGTCACACCACTGAGAGAGGCTGATTTTGAAGGCTAAAGTGAAGGAAAGGAAGCAAGGTTCGAGCAAGCAAGAAATGGGTAAGAAGCTCTCCCATTCTTCCACTCTTTCTCTTGGATAGTGCATGTGGAGGCATCGAAAGCAGGGTAGAACACCATATTGGGGAATATGGGAATTTCCCATAAGTTTGGGACACATGGTCAAATCTTTGCATTTGTCATAACTTGAACACTATAACTCCAAATCGAGCGCTCTATAGTTTAGTAGTTTCCATTTTTCAAGTGCTTTCAAATGATAGGTCACGTCGTATGATTTTGAGAAACTTATGGGCATGTTATCCGAGTGCCACCTTTTTAGTATTCAAAAAATGAGAATTGGGAGATTCTCAAACTCACTAATATTGTGTTGAAAATCTCAAATTGCTATGAGATTTAGTGTGCGAGCAAAGAATTGTATATTCTACACATTAAGCCCTTAATGACTGTAGATGAATTAAAGGCATGGAAAGAATGGAATGCAAAAGACAAAAAGGTGATGTATTGGCTATCTACAGTCATTGATAATACTATGCTGGGATATATTAGGAATGTAGAAACTTCACATGTAGCTTGGAAAAATTTTGTGAACATGTTTTCAGCAAATACAAAGACACGAAAGATTTAACTCAAGCAAGAGTTGAATACCTTTAAGAAAGGGAAAATATCTATCAATGAGTATGTTTTAAAGGTGAGGAGCATTGCAGATGCTTTAGCAGCGATTGATGAGAAGGCATGGAAGTCATTTGTTACTTCAGTATATGCATGAAAGCCATTTTGAGATATTGATGATCTAGTCTCTTTCATGATTACCGAAGAGATCAATATGTAGGGTGACTCGTCTGAAAGAAATGGTGAACATGTCCAAGAATTTTACTCAGGTTCAGGAAGGAGACATGGTAGATCCTCTTCAAGAGGCTGTGGTATGGGATGTGCAGGTGATAACCAGCAAAACAGGTTCAATCAGCAATTTGGTGAAATGCAGGTTTTAGGAGGGCAAGAAAAATTTAGAGGTAGAGGGAGCTCTAGAGGAAGAGGTGGATGGTAGAACAGAGGTTCTGGAAATTTTGCTATTGTTTGCCATTATTGTGGCAAAATAGGTCATATTGCAACCCATTATTATGCTAAGAAGGATAATATTCATAGTGGTAAATTGCAGAGGAAACTATGCATCGTCTTTACGACAGAATGAAGAAAAAAATGAGCATTTATTTATTATACAGCATATGATGAATGCAGTTACAAGAAAAGGGCACATGATCATTACATGATGATGTATGGTATGTTAATTCAAGTGCATCTAATCATAAGACTAGTCATGTTGAATGGTTTGGGGAGATGCAAGACTTACAAAATCCAGGTTATGTGCAGATGAGTGATGATTCATACCACCCAATTTCACACATTGGAAAGGTTCCCTTGTCCTTGCATGATAGCCAGACAAAGATTTTGACATATGTATTACATGTTCCATCAATCACAAAGAATCTAGTATCTGTTAGCCAAATGGTAGAGCAAGGGTTGTAGGTTCGATTCAATGCAAAAGGTTGTTTTGTAGAAGAGTTTAATGATAACTACATGTTGGTTGCAAAAGGAAGTAGAGTTGGCTGCATGTTCACTTTAGATGTTGGAATTCCTACAATGGATGCTGCTATGTATGCTAAAGAAAAAGGAGTGGTTGTAGACATTGAAATATGGCATAAATGTATTGGACATGCAAATGTGCAAAGGATGAAATTAATGTAGTCCAAAGGATTGGTTACAGGGTTGCCTTCTTTTAGAGTTGCAAAATTTCATAAAGTCTGTAAAGCATGCCAATTTAGTAAGCAGACGGGACAACCCTTCTCGCATAATAGAGAAGTGAGCAGAAATATACTTGATGTAGTGCATACAAATGTTTGGGGGCCTACACAGAATGCATCTCTTATGGCAGTAAATACTTTGTCACATTTATTGATGACTGTTCAATGAAGCTATGGGTATATTTCATGAAGGAAAAGAGTGATGTATTTGAGCACTTCAAATCTTTCAAGGTAGTTGTTGAAACAGAAACAAGATTGAAAGTGAAGTGCTTGAGATCAAATGGAGAGGGAGAGTACCTCTGTAATAAGTTTAGTGGCTTCTTGAAGACTCATGGGATAAAGAGGAAATTTACATGCATATATACCCCATAGCAAAATGGGGTTGCAGAAAGAAAAAATAGGCATATTGCAGAAGTTGCATGGGCATTAACGGGGCTCGAAAGAATATGCCAAAATATTTTTTGTCTGAAGCTGTCCATACTGATGTCTATATTCTGAACAGAACCCCCACTACTACAGTTCATGGGATGACTCCCGAAGAATGCTTTATTAGCAAGAAACTTGATGTATCACACTTGAAGGTATTTGGTTGCGTTGCATATATTCACGTGCCAGATGAGCTACAGAAGAAGCTTGATCCAAAGGCCAAAAAATGTATTTTTATTGGATACTCTTTAGAGCAAAAAGGGTGTCATTGTTATAACCCTATCATAGGTGAGTTCAGAGTGAGCAATGATGTTATTTTTTATGAGATGAGCAGTTGGTATGCACCTAGTGATGTATTAGATGATGATAACGATCATGATAGCTATATACAGAAAGAAAAGCAAGAACCACGGAGTCTTAGTGGATCAAAAACATCATCTGGTACTACACCTACAGTGAACCCTTGGTCTAGGAGACTAAGGAGTAGCCCCATATCTTCAGGTGGATCTATAAGTGTTGCAGGCAAAGACAAAGAAAAGAAGAAAGTTTTGGATGGTAATGATGCATCTACTAGTCATTTGGGATTTGATGGAGATTCTAGTAGTTGAGAGAGTCTAGATGATAAGCTTGGTATTCCTTTAGTCAGGAAACCAGGTATATAGAGAGCTCATAGTAATGTAAAGGCTCCATTGAGTGATCCAATGGTATGCAAGTCTAACAGGGTCAGATACCCTATTAAAAGATTTGATTTTGAAGGTTATTTAGCTCACCATTATGCTTATATGATGAAGCTAGTAGAGGATGTTGAGCCCACTTGTTTTGAGGATGCTGTTGGTCATGTTCATTGGGATGCAGCAATGGATGAGGAGATGGCTACATTAGAAGCAAAATTTGGTACCCTTGCCTAAGGGTAAGAAAGCTATTGGTTGTAAGTGGGTTTACAAAGTCAAACATAATGCAAATGGTTCCGTTAACATGTATAAGGCTAGGATGGTTGCAAAATTCTATGCTTAAACATATGGCATAGATTATGAAGAGACATTCAGTCCAGTTGCTAGGATGGCAATTGTTAGATGCGTGATTGCCTTGGCAGTAACCAAAGGTTGGAGTTTGTAGCAAATGGATAATAAAAATGCCTTCTTGCATGGTGAATTACAAGAAGAAGTGTATATGGAGGAGCCAACAGGTTATGAGGATTTAGAGCATCCCACATATGTGTGCAAGTTAAAGAAGGCGCTTTATCGACTGAAGCAAGCACCTAGAGCATGGTCTCTGACAAGATCGGAGAGTATCTTGTCAATATTGGATTTTGTATTTTTGATGTTGATCACTCACTTTATGTGAGAAGGGGAGATGTAAGTTTGGTCGTCATAGTCATTTATGTGGATGACTTGATTATTACAAGTGACAGTGATAATGGGATTGCTAAAGTTAAGGACTTGAAGTTTGAGATGAAGGATTTGGGTGAGCTGAGATACTTTCTTGGTATTGAGGTGATCATATGTGATAATGGTATATGGATATCCCAAAGGCAGTATGGCTTGGATATGTTATCCAAGTATGGTATGATAGCATGTAAGCATCATTTTAGTACCATTGGAGTAAAATGTGAAGTTAAGCAAAATGTGAAGTTGAGTGCTGATGTTGGGGATGAGATAGAAGATCCTACTATGTTCAAGAGGATAGTAGGGAGTTTGATTTACATGACTATTACAAGAACATACTTGAGCTACGCTATTGGCCTCGTCAGTCAGTTTATGGAGATGCCTAGAAAGCCTCATTTGGATGCAGTTAGACGTATATTGAGATATGTGAAATCCACTTTACATTATGAACTTTTTTATGAGGCAGGTAAGGATATAAATGTCTTTGGATATACAGATGTAGATTGGGATGGTAGCATGCTAGATAGAAGATCTACTAGTGGATTCATGTTTTTCCTTAGTAGTTAAGTAGTTACATGGAGCAGCAAAAAGCAACCTAGAGTTGCTTCATCAAGTATAGAGATGTTGCTATGGTAGCATATGAGGTGATATGGCTATAAACATTATTAGGTGATTTGGATGTGCAAGGAGATGGCCCAATTTTCATTCATTGTGACAACATGAGTAGCATACAGCTAGCTAGGAATCGAGTGTTCTGTGCTAGGACAAAACACACTGAGGTGCACTACCACTTTGTGAGAGAGAAGGTACTTACAAGAGAGATTTACTTGGTATATGTCAGCACAAAAGATCATATAGCTGACATTTTCACAAAGGCATTGGGTACAAAGAAGCTTCAAAATTTTCGAAGCTTACTTAGAGTTGCAAAGATAGAGTTGAGCTTGAGGGGGAGTGTTGTGATGCAAGCTCAACATGTGCGAACATTGATGATGGACTGCCTAGCTAGATGGGTCGGCCACTAACTTATCACTTATTATATTTAGTTTGTTACACGTGCCTACAATTGGCAAAGATATAGCGTGAGTCGATTAGTGTAGTATGTTATGCATTGCTTGACTTAGTAGGCCACTTTCCTTTATGTTGTATCTTATCTATACTTTTGTACATTGTATAGTATGTGGAAGAAGAAGAAGAATAAATTAGCAATAAAATATTTTTTTTTTCATCTCTCTTCTTGTTTTCTTGAGTGAGCTTCCTCATGTGTATACAGTGTGTGTTTGGCACTGCAGCTCAAGCAAGTCCGCCCACCATGCGATTCTTGACATAGTTGAGGCTGTAGTAGTTTGCAGGCTATCATATCTCCACTGAAGTGTACTCCTACAATTCCCCCATGTGTGGAGCCCCAAGAGGAACACCAAGGAAAAGGGGATTCTACTGCAAGAAAATCTATCTTGTAACATCAACAAGATTTTATTTCATTCTTTAGATGACCAAAACAAAGAAAACAACAAATCTTCACGCAGCATCATAGTAGATATCTCCCATGGATTTGATAAAATCAATCATAATATTCGACATCTTCATAGAATCCACCAATATAACAAAGAACACAAAAGAATACACTATCTTTGAATGGAAATCAATCACATAAAAATTCATCTTCAATGTCTTCATAGTTCTCTCTCTCAATCTCTCATATACAGTTACACTGTTTTGATAGAATTGACTATCTCTGACTCTCTCTCTCTATATATATATATATATCAATAGTACATCATCTCCTCACTACAATACTCTCATAATGACTCTCAATAATCCTTCTTAGTGTCTCTTCACAGCTTACTACTGTCACTGTTACTCAGTATTCTCTTTAGTCTTCAGTAGCTGCTTCTTCCATTTGTTTTAGCTCTTTTTAACTTAGATTCATCCTTTCCAAAAGTTAGAAAACTTTCCCAAAGTCACACATACTTTCTATAGAACACTTACAAAGGGTCTACAGAACAGTACAGTACAATACCAGAGCAACTATAGAACAGTTACAGAGAAGAGATAGAGCAGTTATAGAGGCTCTACAAAAGGTTTACAAAGGGTTACAGAAGGTCATCAGAACCTCATAACTCATACTAAAACCATTCCAAACTATCAAAAACTATTCAATAGGCTTCTAAAAGACCTCAATCTTCATCAACCATCAATCCATGCTTCATATAGAAGAAAATCAGAACAAAATAGAAGCTATACAGAAGGTATACAGAACAAATCACGACCTCAATAGAACCTATCAGAACATCACAGAGCTTCATATCTCTACTGAGAATCATCATGAGCTTCCAAAACATAATCAATATCATCCAAAACACTCTCAAACACTTCCATTATTAACCATACATCACTCTCAATCCATCAAAAATCAATCATTCAGACCTCAAAAACGACAAAAATCAATCAAAAATTCAGTCTTTTTTCACTCTCAACATATCCCCACACTTAGAAAGGAATCATCCTCACGACCTAAGGAAAATAAGAATATAAGTTCATTAAAGAGCTCAATTTTATCTTCCGTAGGATCTTCAACAATCTCTCTTAACCACGACCCCAACTTATCACCTGTATCTCTAGAAAAAACTACTAAAGGAAAACTTCGTTATTCATTAACACATCTGACAAACATTTAAAAAGTCATAATAAATTTGTAAAGGATATAAGAGGTTCTTCTTCAGCTTTCCACCATAGGCTTTCCATCCACCATCAATATTGAAAAGGGCTCTCGAACAAATTATTCTCAATCAGCATGAACTCATCACATACAATTATTACAACACACACACAAACACACACACAACCATCTGAATGACACCTCCAAAAAGAGATATATATAATTAAGAATCATCCAAAATACATTGCAAAGGCATTAATGAAAGTGATCCCTTTTGAAGGCTTGGTGGTTTCGAAAACAATCCATGGAAAAGGACTCATCCACAAATGTCTTGGGAAGATTTTGAAAGAACTGTAGGCAGCACATTCTTTCTGGCAAAACAAGGTATCTGCTAGGTAGATATAGGGCATGAAAATGTAGGACATCCAACTATTGGGAATCAATGTTCACATTAACATTCATACAAAGATTTGGAATGGCCTTTTGATCATTATGGGAATGCCTATTCATATATGCTAGATACCAAGCAAAATGAGCTGTCAATCTCACTGAAGGATCTAGAGATTGTGAATATTAGTGAGCAAAATGGAGGTAATTCTAGTATGCTTGACTAGTAGTTGTCCAGTCCCCTGGAATTATTGGCCAGTTTATCTATGGTCCCGTAAGAGAATCAGTCGAGCTCCATCCTCTTCTTCTGGGAATCTGTTGATCAAATCCTTCGTATTCACTAACCAACTGAGGGAGTTGAGAAATAGAAGTGGCAGGAGATGGAAGTGGAATAAGTAAAAGAGGATGAAGAGATGGTTAGGAAAAATCATAAAAGGAGGAATAAGATAAAGAAGGAGTGGCTAAAGATTTAAGTAAATCAGTTAGGAAAGGTGTCAATTGAAACAGGAAAAGTAGAAGGTGTATGGATAGATGGTGAAGGACATGGTGGAGAAGGGGAAAAAACTCGATCTTCGATAAAAGAACAATAGATAAATATAGGAATTTGAGGAAAACCTTGAGGTTGGAAAAGAAGAGGTAAGATTGCTGTTGAATTGGTTTGATAAAGGGAAAGATAAGTATCATAGTGATGAGCCATTTGTTGATAGTACAATAGGCTAGGAACAGAGGGACCTAAAACAGATATTCTCTGATAGGCATAAAAAAAGGTTGAATAAAATGGATGGTTTTTGGAAAGATAAGCTAGGAGATCCACACTCAGTTGGTTAGTGCTCTGCACATAGGTAGAAGCTGTATTCTGATGTTGATTCAGTACCATAGAATCAATCTTTGAATGCCATGAATTGTTAGGGCAAGTAGCCACTTTTGAAGAATAATACTGGAACATGTCATCTATCCACAACTCCGAATAGTTGACATACAAAACAGCTTGCAAAACCACATCTTCCACATACCAAGCCAGATCTATATCATCTGAAATCAACAGATCACCTCGTAGATACATGTAAGACAGCAAGATGGTATCCGTCATCACAGAATCTTCAAAAACCATACGGACCACTTCTGTCAGCAACTCAGGAGACCAAGCCCCACTCCAACCATCCTATGGAAGAAGAAGATCCATCGTTGATAACTTCATATAGAAGGCCAACTTCTGCAAACAACTGATAGTGGACAAAGAAAGAATGGTCCTGAGGAACATACTCCTAAAAGTGCTCAAATGTAGACCATAACAAATCCATCCTGGACTGCAATATTTTCACTTTATCTTGAAACAAGAGACACAATGTGGCATGTCTCTAGAGAACTACCAAGTCCTACTTACAGAGAGAAGGAATCATAGGAACATTGGGGCTTGGAGGAACAGACCGTGACTGTGCCAGTTGGTCTTGCAACTGCTTAATCTAGGAAGCTTGTGATTCCACTGTATTATAAGCAGTCTGTAAAGCTGACAATTTTGTATCTAAAATAGTCTGAAACTCTTGAGCTTCTTTGGACATTCTCTCTTTCTCCTCTGAGACTTTAGTGACCTCTGATTAAGCTTCTGTTAACTGAACCTTCAAAGAAGATATTTCTCCTCTCTGGGTCTCAATCATTTGGATCTGCTGCTCCATTTGCTTAAACATATCTGCAAGTGTGTCTTTAGTAGAGGCTAACTTTGAGGTTGCCTTATGCAACTGGTCTTTGGACTGCATCAGTTCTTCATAGAAAGAAGCATATAGCTGTTGAACACAAGCAATCACTGAAAGTTCAATTGAACTCTAGATGTCATTACAAAGGAATGGAATAGCATCTCCTGATACTAAACTGTTCAGTGAAGGGACTGATATTTTCAAAGAACCCTCTCTATGTGCCCTGAACAAATTGTTACATGTGAGGTAGGTAGGGAGGTCACTGCCAAAAGTAGCAAGAATTGTGACCAAAGGAATGACTGAGGGAGTTTTATCTACCACACACTTCAAGCGCTTCCGCTGAATGACCAATGGAGAAAGGAAATCAAGATCTTCTATGTCAATAGGTTCTAACTCTTCTGAAGGTGGAGGGGGAGGTACTGGATCAGATGGAGGAGGTGGTAGCACACCCTTCTTAAGGCCTGAGTACGTCAAGAAAGCATATAGGTAGGAACCATAGGTAACATTTGTGACATTTCCTCTAGGCCGACAGACGGGGGGGAGAGGAAGGTGGAGAAGGATGGAGAAGGAGAGGCGCGCGGGAGCAGGTAAGCAATTTTTTTTTTAATTTTTTAAATTTAGGTTTTTTTTTTCGTGTCATTTGAGGTTTTGTGGTGTGGTTTTTTGCTTGTTTTTTTTTTCTCTTTTCCTTTTTTTTTCTTCTTCTTTGGTGTGTTTGTGTCTTTTGTTTTTCTTTTTTTCGTGGTTTTCTTTGTTAACTTTTTTGTTTTTAAATATTATTATTTTTATTTTGGGTATTTGGTTTGTGGTGTGTTTGATTTTTTAATTTGTTTTTTTGTATTTTTTTTTAATTTTTAAATAAAAATAAATTGAATATAAGTGTGCAAAAGAATGCACCCACGTCCCGCGCGCATGCGCGGGCGGGGGTAAAAAAATTTGCAATGACGGGATCAAACGGGGTAGGGACGGCAATGCGTGAACCACAAATGCCACGGGGGCATCCCAAGGCGTGCAAAACTAGAAGCAAGTGCGTTCACGCGCGACACGAGAAACACGATCATACGGCAAAAAGGAAGAAATTTTAATAAAACTCAAACCGTACGTCGGATCGAAAAACCGTAAGAATGAGAAATGTGCCGGGAGACGAGGGAAAAATGATGGAAACATGCAATGCTGGGTCCGGGGCCAAATCAGGGTGTTCACATGGGAAAAATGCAAAAAACAAGCCCGAAAACACATACGGGTATTAATATCGAAAAATCTGCGCGTCGGAATGAAGTGTGGAAAGAAGAAAAATTGGGCAAAACAATGTGTTCAACAACTCTATCACAGCCAACACAGTTCCGATTGAGATAGGATGCATTCATATGGGAAAAACCCCAAAACGGGACCCGAAAATGGATTTGAAAATTAATACGGGAAGAACCGTGCATCGGAATAGAGGACAGTAAAAAGGAAAAATATCCAAAAGAAAGGAATTCACAGGGCTAGCACATCAAAACTCAGTTGGAAAGGAATTAGGAGAGGTTCACGTAGGAAAAACACGAAAATCACACCCGCAAACACTCGAAAAAATTAATAACTAAAAATCCAACTGTCCGAAGAGGGGGGAGGAAAAAGGAAAAAGTGGGGGAAAGGCTGGCAAGACATGGCTGTCAAGTTAAACTAGAATTCCGATAAAAAAGAGCAGGTTCACATGGAAAAATGTGAAAAATAGACACGAAAAAATCAATAACCAACCATGCATCGGAATGACAAGGAGTAAGAAGGAAAAATGTCAAGAGGAATGGGTAGGACAGGGCTGGTGAATCAGATCAGGGTTCCAAAGTAGTGAAGATGCGTTCACATGGGAAATCCCAACCATTAAATACGCGCCTCCAAAATCAGATTTCTATGCAAAAGCACTCATTTTATTTGTTTCATGAAAGATGTTTGATGAAATTGTTTGTAAATGGATTCATTTGATTGAAATACTGAACTTTATCAGAAATCTTAAACAAAACCAGAAAATTGAGTAGTTTAACAATTTAAAACAAAACACACAAAACTCGTAATTATGCGATTTTCATGAAAATGATAAATTTTGGGGGTTTTGTTGTGATTTTGGGGTTCATATGGAGTGAAAATGAATATAAAATAAATGTTTAGTAAGGATAATCAATTCTAAACCATAAATCAAAAATATCGATTTTTTAATCTAAATAAATAAATAATAGTAGAAAAATGGAGAAAATCATTTTTTTGTGTTAGAAAAATAGGAAAAAATATGTTTTATGTCCGTGAATATATGACATGGTTATAGAATGAGGGATAAGCCTTAGTTTAGCTGTGTCTCTATGTTAAAGTCTGTTTTTATTGCTTTTTACAAGAAAAACACATGAAAAAATTGCTCTTTATACCTATCAATGATGCACAACCTAAAGGGGTAGGGGAAAGAGGGGTTTTGATGCTGATTAGTTGTTGAGAAAATTGGAAATGTTGAGCTATTTGTTTGTGCATACCATATAGGATGTTTATAAATTAAGTTAAAAGGGGTTAAGTAGCACAAGGATGCTCGGGACCCTTAACAATGAAGCACGATGTATAGGCTGAAATCATTAAAAGAAATGTTTATTGCATTGCACAATGCTACACTATGGCATTTGCAATTGCATTGTGCATATCACATGGTAACTCCTAGATGCATTGCAATTGGTTTCCTATATTACTTATGACCTACGCTTAATTGTGAGACACCTAAGCCATAGGTTTAGGCGTTGGGTTCTTTGGGGAGTTGTCAAGTGAGGAAATATCTTATCTCCTGGGTGGTTTTAAATAAGAGTGGAGCTTGTTATGTCTATGTTATTTGTGTTAGCGGTGCATCGAGGGGCCAATCCCCTTGGTGTAAGAGAGCTGTAGTAGGGCCATGGCATTTAGTCGGAGAGGTGCCTCCTTTTGTTTGTGATTACGAGGTATTTCATACCAATCTATGTTTAGGGACTCCCTCTAAGGAGTGTGGGGCTTAATCGTTGGACTACAATTTAGAACAAATGCAAGATTCATGATAGTAGCAGTTAGGGCAGTGTGTCCCTTAGATGCTCCTGGCTGCGAGGGCAAGGGTGTGTGGTTTCTTTAGTATAGAGAGGCCATCGGCTAGTGCTTAGAGCTAGTATTATCAGGCGTGTTTTAGGTCCCAACAATCATCCCCAGTGCAGACATATCCATGAGAACCTACAACCAACTCATCAAACCATTCTCCATGGGGTGTCATATGATTAGAGGCCCCTGAATCTATGTACCATTTCTCATCTCTGCCTTGCTTAGGCACATTCTTTGATACATGCTGCATCGCAAACAACCTGTCTCCCTGATCATCTTGAGCACAAATAGAAGATGCATAATTTCAAGAGATGCAGATTATTGGCAAAACAAAGTTTTTGAGGTGCCCAGGACAGTGAAGGGCTATGAATGCCAACCAAAGTGGAGAGGGTGCATTTTTTAGGGCAACATGGATGCCTGTATGGTATTTTGCAACACCCTACCCTTTGAAAGGAATAACCTGACTTTCATGCCATATCTAAGAAGAGTAGGAGTGGATTTTAATCCGAGTATCTCGACAGATATGACTTTTCATGGATCTACAATGCAAATGCTACTAAACCCGAAGAAGCCCTTGTCATTATGCTATAGGACCTATATGAATCTATAGTCTGCTTCATTAATGAGTTCTCTTTGTGCCCCGATCTTGCCTTCATCACCACCTGTAAGTATCTTAGATTGCTTAGGATACTACTAAGGCAAGATCCGACACCACAAGAGCACCACCTCCCAACACTCTTCTTTGGTCCCAATGGCATAGACATTTGCGCTATGGTTAAATTGAGAATGTGAGTTGCCCTACTTCTCTCTTTTTGCTTAGCCCTCCTAGAAATATAAATGATAGCTGCTTCACCCATTGCAATCATCCATTTCTTTTCACCACCACTCTCGAGGTGCAAATGAACCTTAAGGGGTATATGCAAAGCTGAAAATTCATTGAGTAATCCCTTAAGCCCCCAATTTCACCCTCTCATGACTCTCATGATGAAGACTAGCTTCTAGTCATAGTTATGTAATTCAAAAAAAAAAGGAGCAAAGGAAAAGAAAAACAAAAGCAAAGGAAAAAGAAAATAAAGAAAAGAATAAGAGGATAAGAGGAAAAGAGAAGAAAATCACCAAAAAAGTAATTAAATCACCTCACTACAAGTAGGCCACAGTCACTACACCTAGGGGTCCTCAAGTTAGGTGCATCTAGTGGCTTTGATTGGTTGGCTCCGTTCCTAAACCCCTAGCCCATTTTGATTCCCCACATTATGCTTAGGGCACATCAAGGGCAAGACATACCTAGGGAGGTCACACTCGCCTATGGTTAACCCATCTCCCTAAGCCGCACCCACCGCACCTTCCTTACGCACGAACTGGGTCTTCAACTGTGGGACAATACCCAAGCTTGACCCAGCTCCCAGTTCCACTAAAATGAGTGCAATGCACCACACAGTAAGATAGAAAATCCCCCTAGGTAGCACACTTCTTTTCTTTTCATGTACATACAAGGGCTACAAACCACCCACTTCGGAGGCCTCGTCATCCACTCCAACCATTCTCGGCCTCCACCAACTCAACATTTTGATTAGCTTCTCTTCAACAACCAATCCCCAAGAGGCCCCATCATCATCCACTCTCTTAGCACCCTTCAAATTACAAAAAACCCTCATCAACATAGATCCGCAAGTGCCATGGGACTCGCACTTGTCTAGGAGGGGGTAATGTTAACCCCGGTTAGAGAAGGTGAAAAAGAAGTCCAAGAAAACTCAAAATGTGGAAACAATGTAACAAGTAGGAAGGGAAACGGCTAAAAGTGCAAGGGTGGCCTCAAAAGCTAAGTCAAAGACAAATGTGCATTTTTTAAATGTGGGCCCCCCCTAAAACTCTTGTAAAAGAGTGCCGAGGCTCCCTCCTGTGCAAATTGTAAAACATAGAAGGGCATCGGTAAAGAGAAAGGGAAACTAGAAGGGAATGGGAAAATAGGACCTCGTCACAATGGCCGGTCATGTAAAAAAGGGGATGGGTGCCCAAAGGGATAAGGGCTTTGTATATAAACTAAAAAAGTGAATGAGAAGATCATTATTTGGTGTGTGGCTAAAGCGGACTCTTCATCTTCCCTTCTTCTCTCCTTCTTGCTTGCTTGTGTGTGCTTGAGAGAGGGAGTGTGAGGGAATGAGCGTGTGAGGGTGAGAGATCTTGGAGAAGAAGCTCTCCATCATCTCCTCTCTTCTTCTTCTCTTCTCTTCTCTTCTCTTCTCTTCTCTTCTCTTCTCTTCTCTTGTCTCGCACGTGGCTATGGAGGATGGAGCTTGGAGGTGGAGACTTAAGGATGGGTGATCTTGCATCACGAATCGTGGAGCTACCAGCTTTCTTGAAGGAGGAGGCTACTCATTTGAGCATCAAGGTAAGCTCACTACACCTCGGTAGGATCGAAGGTGTGTTGGCTAGGTGAGAGATAGCTATTTGTGCTCGCTTGAAATGCTTGAAGCAATAAGTAGTCCATGGGTCTTGGAGGTTGAACGTGAGCTCCCTCTACACCTACATTAGACTCAATGTCACTTGATCATCCATATTCTCAATTTAGTGAGCTTGATTTGTGGATTAATATGCTGATATCAAGATACACTATTAAGTAGGCGTGTATTCATTTTAAAATCTAAAACTGAATTGTTGAATTTCCATGTCCTCGAATCTGACATGACATCAATTCTTTACTTACATTCAAAGCAGCTTTCAAAGTCCTCCAGAATACAATCAGGGGTAGAAGTTCAAACAAGTTAACGGCTAGGATCTCCACCATCTCTACTAAGTGCATGAGCTCCAAATGCATATCCACCCTAGCTATATATGCATCCAACAAAAGTTCATACAAATACTTCATTTTTTCATGCAATTCAAATCTCTACTCAAGTTGTTGAATGCCAAAATCTCTCATGTTCATGCAAATGTAGTAGCCAAAGAGCTTATTTGTAAAACACAGAAAGGGTCTTCTTGGATTTAAAACCAGTATATTCTCATTATAAAATAACACCTTAATACAATAGAGAAAATCTAAAGTTTTTTAAATAGTTATGAGATCTAGCCCATGCACAAGACAGAGTTGTCAATTCAGGTACAAGATTCACAGTACAAGTATGCCATTACAACATAGGTAATAACTTGAAAGGTTATCACCAAAATCCACCATAGGATGAGATGATAAGAAAGGAGCAAGATGTTTTTTCATGGTGGCAATGGATCCCATGCTTGGACCACCACCTCCATTGGGAACATAGAAAGTCTTGTGCTATTTTAAATTGCATAAATCCACAACAATTTGCCCCATAATGCATAAGAATGGTATGCATAAATCCACAACAATATACCATTCTTATGAATTATTTTGCAAATCTCATCTATGCCATCCTCATATACATCATGCATTGAAGGATAAGTGACCTAGATATAAATGCAATGCGTTTCAGATGAATTCTTGATAGTATACAACTAGATATGAACAGTTTGACAAAAGAATGGCAAGCGATTGAAACCATCCACTTGGCAGGGAGACTAAATATGAACTCCAAACAAATTTGATAAAAAATCACAAAGATAATCATCCAAAGGTTGCTAGAATAGCCTTATCCACTAAGCATACCATTAATAATGAGAGCTTCTCTTTGTTCGCCTCAACAACTTTCCTAAGTTCTTCAATGTTCACATTGCCTTTGTCTTCTGTACCAACTGGCATAAATTTCATTCCACACATGGCTGCAATTGCTAGATTCGTCCCATGAGGATTGGAATAATGTACACATTAATATGATAATCACCCCTAGATTGCATGATAGATAATCCAATATTCAAAAATCAAATAAGTCATCTCAAACATCTTCATGTGAGTCTAATGTAAACCCTTCAACACCAAGTTAAATTATCCACACAAGCACACAAAACCCTAGGCATCCAATATAGGCACACAAAGCCCAAGCATGTTGACCATGTGCATGTGAATTCCTAAATAGTCTTGAGCTTGTAATGAAGAAGACCTAACTGTCCTAACTAAGGGGAAAGAGAGAGAGAAGGACTGCAGAAGAAGAGGGAGAGGAGAGAGAAAGGCAAGAAGAAGAGAGAGAAAGAGGGAGAGAGGAAGAAGAAGAGGAAGCCATGAAAGCTTGAGAAGGTGAAAAGAGAGTTTCTTGATAATTTCTGTGTTCCTCAAAATCCCTCTTACACCTTATATGCTGTCAGTGTGACTGGTATGTTCCCATGCCATATTCCCGTGATCCCCGTTCATTACAAACCATCCCATCTCATAAAGTTTTTGTCCTAAAAAACAAGGGATGTAGTCATGGACTGTAAGAGTGTGCTGTAGGAAATCAGCCATAACTTTGTGTGGGCAACTCCGAATGGGAGAATTGAGGTGTCGTTACAGAGCCCATGAGATGTACTTTTAGCCCATGTGGCTAGGGCGGGGCTGCAATCAGGTCAGGACCAAAACTGGTACAAAATAAAGGGCTGTCCAGGAATTTCTAGTGTGCAGTCCCAGATGGTATGGCTGGAGAAAAACAGCCATAACTTCCACTAGGGAACTCTGATCGGGGCAAGTAAGGTGTCGGAACGGAGCCCTCGAGGTATGCTTTCTGGCCATGTATGGAGGATGGGGCTGAGAGTGGACCAGGACCAAATCTGGTACAAAACAGGTGGCTGTCTAGATGCAAATTGCAGCCCAAAACAGGGGTCATGGTGAGGTGCCAGCCACAACACGGCCTCCTTGAGGTGTGGGAATTCATCCAATATAGATGCTGGGTGCCAAGAGGCTTCCTCTATTGGTAGGCCTTGCCATTTGATCAAGTATTCATGTATGGAACGGGTGCGGAGTTGCTTTTCACGTTGCCCAATGACCGCTTCTAGAATGTACTGAATAAGGCCCTCCTCATCTATGGGTGGGAGCTCCTCTACATGATCCTTGGGAGTGCCAATGAAAGGTTTCAATTGGCTCATGTGGAAGACATCATGGATTTTAGTGGTGGAAGGGAGTTGGAGGCGGTAAGCCAAGTCCCCGACCTTCTTAATGATCTTGTAGGGCCCATAGTAACGGTGTGCCAACTTGTTGCAAGAGCCATCCTTTAGTGTGGCATAACGGGATTTGGGGAAATTGAGGAGTACCATTTCACCCTCTTGAAAGTCAAGGGGTCTTCTTTTTGCATCAGCATGGAGCTTCATTTGCTCTTGAGCCCTTTTGAGGTTTACCTTGCATTGTTGAAATAGAGCTTGCATGCGGTCCAGCTCTTCTTTTCCCAAGGGGTTGAGCTTTTCATTGAAGATCACGGTAAGAAGGGGCACCCGATAACCATACAATGCTTCGAAGGGAGAGACTCCAATGCTTGAATGAGTGGAGTTGTTATAAGAAAATTCAGCCAAGTGCAGCCATACATCCCAAGAATTCTGTACATCATGACAAAAATGTCGCAAATAAGTTTCAAGCCACTTATTGACTCTTTCGGTTTGCCCATCCGTTTGGGGGTGATAGGCTATAGATGGAGCCAATTTGGTCCCTATGGAGCTGAAAATGGTATGCCAAAACTGACTCATAAATTTGGTGTCCTGGTCATGTACCATAATGACTTGGGGAAAGCCATGCAACTTAAAAACATGCTCCATAAATTGAGTGGCAACTTGGGATGTTGTAAACTGGGATTTTGTAGGGATGAAATGGGCTGCTTTAGTGAGTCGGTCAACTACCACATAAATGCTATCCCAACCCTTCTTGGTTGTGGGTAAACCAGTGATGAAATCCATGGTAATGTGGGTCCATTTGCCTTCGGGAATAGGTAAAGGCTGCAACAAACCACCCGATTTAAGAGAGCTATCTTTATTTTGTTGGCAAGGCACACATCTAGACACAAAGTCTTTTATATCCCGCCATAGGCCTTTCCAATGGAAGCTTTTTGAAACTCGATCATATGTTTTGAAGACCCCTAAGTGGCCAGCAATCGGGGAAGAATGCATCTCTTCAAGGATCCTTTGGATGAAGGGAGAGGCATGGGGAATCACAATACGACCATGGATCCAAATGAGGCCATTATGGAGCTGATATTGGGAATTCTCATCCAAGACACCTTGCTGTAATTTCTAGAAAAGAGGGCTGAATTCAGCATCAAGCAAGTATGCCTCTTGGAGCTCTTCAATCCAATCATGGTGGAGTTCAGTGATGGATGAGACCTTGCATGCCCACATGCGAGAGAGTGCATCAGCCACTATATTGTCCTTTCCACAGGTGTGGGTAATCTCAAAGTCATAGTTTTGTAGTGTCGCCACCCATCTACGTTGTTTGGGAGTGAGGTTGGGTTGAGTCAAGAAATATTTGAGCACACGGTAGTCACTTTTTACTTTAAATCTACTGCCATACTAGTGATGCCACTTTTTGATAGCATGAATGACTGCCAACATCTCCTGATCATAGATATGCAACTCTCTCTCTTTATCATCCAATTTTCGGCTCTCAAATGCTATCACCCCATGTTCCTGCAGCAAAACTGCACCAATACCCCATCCACTAGCATCGCACTGGATGGTAAAATCCTTTGAAAAATTGGGGCATACGAGGATGGGGGCTGAAGTGAGCAAGTCTTTCAGCTGCTGAAAACTGCAGGTAGCCAATTGATCCCATAGGAAAGACTCTTTTTTCAGTTGGTCTGTTAATGGGGCTGCAATGGTGGCATAATGGCGAATAAATCTCCTATAAAAGGAGGAAAGACCAAGAAAACCGCGCAAGGAGGTAGTGATAGTGGGGGTGGGCCAGTCCCGGACACATTGCACTTTTTTAGGATCAACTTGGATGCCTTTTTCACTAACGATGTGTCCTAAGTACTCAACCTTCGTTTGCATAAAGACACACTTGCTTTCTTTGGCAAAGAGACGGTGCTCTCTCAGTACATCAAAAATCTGTCTAACATGCTTCAAGTGCTCATGCATTGACTTGCTGTAAATGAGTATATCATCAAAGAATACCAACACAAACTTGAAAAGCCATGGCTGCAATATCTTGTTCATTAAGCTCTGAAAGGTGGCGAGGGCATTTGTGAGCCCAAATGGCAGACAAGGAAATGATACAAGCCACGATCAGTCCGAAAGGCCGTTTTGACTTCATCACCTGCCTGCATTCTGATTTGGTGGTAACCGGATCGCAAATCAATCTTAGTGAAGTAGCATGCACCCTTGACTTCATCAAGCAAGTCATCAATTCGAGGGATGGGGTATCTATTTTTTACGGTGATCTTATTGAGATCACGGTAGTCAACGCACAACCGGAAAGATTCGTCTTTTTTCTTAACCAATAGGACCGGGGAGGCATAAGGGGAAGAGCTAGGCTCTATGAATCCCATCTCAATGAGCTCCTTGAATTGGTTTGCTACTTCCTCTCTCTCACATTTAGAGAGTGATGGGCTTGGCATGGGGCTCCAAGTCGATCGGGTGATCCACCAATCTTTTAGGGGGAAGGGTAGTGGGAGGCTGAAATAGGTCTTCATACTCAGCCAAAATGCTTTTAGTGCTGTATTTTGCTTCCCCAAGGTGTGTTGGTCATCATTATCCTTATGCAAATGCAAGACAAAGATTTGGGAGCTTTAAGAAGCTAGGAATACTTGGAATGCTATTAATATGCCATGTCACATTGACACTGGTATATAAGGAGAGAAGTTGTAATTTTTCACATCTTTTTGACAAATCAATACATTTACAATCTTTCTCTCCCTTCTTGTTCCAAGCTTCCATGGCTTCTTCACCTTTCCTATCTTTCTCTCTCCAATTCTAGTCTTTCTCTCTCCTCGTCACTCTATTTCTCTCTCTCTCTCTGCAGTCTTTCTCTCTCCTCTACAGTCTTTCTCTCTCCTCTTTTTCTTCCCCTAGTTCTCTCTCTGACAAGTAGTATGAGAGCTTCAGTCTTTGATCCATTATTTTCTTCCATTTTCACTCCTATTTTCCTATTTCAAAACCAATTTCAGACAAAAAAAATGGTACAAGACAGTGACTAGTGGAGTGCTGCAGGACAACTACAGTTAGCAATGACTACATCTGGAGATATCCAAGGTCAGAGATGGCGGGTAAAGGCTTAAATGGCTGGATGTCATCAAATTTCATGCAAAAATGGAGGTAATTAGGGTAAAGAATGGTTAACCGGGCTTAGTTACAGATAAACTACAGTTACTTTTCAAAAGAGAGCTTCTCTTCTCTCTCCTTCAAGCTTTTGGCTGAAGCTTTCATGGTGGATGTCAAGGAAGTCTCAAATATCTCTCTCTATTGAACTTATCTCTCTGTCAAAGCATGGGGCAAAGAATCTTTGTTGCATGAGCTATAGGAGGATTACCAATCTTGATCATTGCTGAGGAGTAGCAGCCCTGGAACAACCCGAAAAATGCGCCAAAAAATGCGTTGAATTCCCTGGTCACTACTCCCTGCTCAGCTTGCTCCACAACCTCAGCCATTGACCACAGCTCTTGAAGGCTTCATCAAGCACTGATTGGCAACAATCTTCAGCCTTTGAAGCATTCTGATCAGCCATTCCTCTGTTCAAACCCTAATACACAGCAGGGCAGCCATAGCCACAGACATGGAAGCTCAAATTTCTCAAAATTTTGGACTTCCCCGACCTTCAAGGCTTCTCTAAAGCTGAATACAAGCTGGATAGACTTCAAGATTGAAGACATTAAAGAGATTTCAGCCCGTGCATATCAATGAAGCTCAAATGGAAGGAATATTTTGGGGCTTTTCATCAAGGAGCTTGAATCTTTGAAGTTCAAGTGTTCAAGCAGGGCTGGAGTATTGATCTTTCAAGGATTTCATCATATTGAAGCATGTATGGACTGATTTCATGGAGATTTCAAGCTTTATGTTGGATTTATGGTGGATTATGAAGAACTCTTGCATCAACCGGGTTAAAGCTGATATCCATCATCATTTTCAAGCTTAATGGAGGTAGTTTCTTTTGCTAATCTCTGAAATCTCTCAATAATCCTATTGCTAATGGCTTTTTCACTTATTGATGAGAGGTTATTGATCAATTAATTCACTGGATTGATCAATAGATCAGAGAATAGTATTAATTTTCTTCAATCTCAGCCTATTTCATTGAATTCCTTTTGATTCAAAACCATTACTCATCTTAGGTAACATTTGATCAGCTTGATGCATAACCTTGATCTGTTTTGTTGAAATTTTTCTCACCCAAGCTGAAATATTATAAAGGGTAAGTACTAGCAATTAGTGAGTCACTGAATTGCATAGGTAAAACCCTTCTCCCATCTCAAGTTCTTTTATCTCAATCAATTGCATCTCATGAAAGGCTGAATGAATATTTTTGGAATTGCATATCATGCTGATTGCTTAGCACACTAGCCTCTGCCATGTTGATATTCCCACCGAGGAAAAAGGTGGATGCCGGGGGAGATAGTGGGACAAAAGAGAGGTGACCCTCCCTCACTATCGAAGATCCCGAAGGGGTGCAACCAACCGACCCGGGGGGGACTTTGCCCACCTCCCGGTGATTCGGAGCCCGTGTAGGGAGCCCGTCCTGCCGTTTTATCCCTCACACAGGTACAGCGAGTGGAGAATTGAAGATTGAAGACTTTCCAACGACTCAAGTACCTACTGGATTAAAACAGGGTAAAACAGGGCATTTTCAAGTTACCCACAGGGTATTTACAGGTGGATACAGGTACACCCTTTGATACTGAAGCACAGGTGCAGGTACTGCAGGGTACCCACAGGTCCTATATACCCCTTTGCAGGGTTTGGTAGCCATTTGAGGTTACTTTCTTGCATTACAGGGTCAAAACAGGGCACTTACAGGTCTAAACAGGGTGCAGGACTGGATAGTTCAGACTCTGAAATTCAATTACAGAATTTTCTGTCCTAAACCTGTTATAGCGTGCTATAGCTCATCTCGAAGAGGGCATTGTTAGCTTCGATTCACACAAAAAGGTTTTGCAATCGGAATTTTCTAGCCAAAGTTATAGCCGTTTTATTGACAGGGGGTACTGCAGGACTGCACTAGTATGGCAGGACATAAAGGCAAAAATAAGGTCCAGGAGAACTATGCACAGCAAATCAGGGATTCCATGATGGAAAGCACACTTCAAGAGAACCCTGAAGAGCCTCAACAAGGAGAGATTAGTATACTCAATGACGCTTTGTGTGCCCATGAACTAAGACATAAGGAACTTCATGAGACTATTTTGTCAGCAATGGAGCATATGATTTTATCATTTGATCAAACGAAGTCTACTGTTGAGAAGATGATGGAATCAACTAACCGAACCAATGCTTCCATTGATAAGTTGGTAGAATCTAATGCTCAACTTATGGCACAATTTTCTCAACTCATGCAGTCACAAAAGGGATCAAAAGAAGCAAATGAGAAGGCTTATTCAAACAGTGACCCCTCAGTCCCACTTCAGCCATCCAACCAAAATGGTTATGGAGATGGGATCATAGGAAGAAGAGGCATACCAAATAGTCAATATGAAGTGGGGGAAGCTTCACAAAGGCATGATGACTATTTGGGCAGTTTGAATGGAGCCAATACTCAAACTTTTGGACTGCATACTCAGAATTCTAGGGGTGCTTTATTAATAGGAAGATTACATGGTAATTCTCAGCCACCTGTTGGAAGATTTCAGTCTCATTTTGGGGGTTCTGTACTTAGAAATCTCGATCAGCCAGTTTTGGGACAGCAACCATTCCATGATAGAGAATTCAAGGACAAAATTGTTTTATCCAAATTCAATGGCCAGTCATCTTCACCATCAGAATTAGAGGAATGGACCTCTAAGATGGAGTCTTATTTCGACATATTTCCTAAAACTGATGATATGAAGATACATTTTGCCTCCCTCCACTTAGAAGGATTTGCTCACACTTGGTGGAGGTATATCAAGAAAGAGAATGTACTTATTGAGAATTGGGAAGCTTTCAAGGCACTTATGGCTGAAGTCTTTGTTTCACCTCTTGAAAAAGAGAAGTTAGAACGAAGGTGGTATGGCTTGGAACAAAGGAGCCTAAGTGTAAGAGAATATACAAACCAATTCCTCAACTTGACCATGTATGTGGAAAACATCAGTGATGAGGCCAAGTTACACAAGTTCATGTATGGTTTAGAACCATCCTTGTCAGCTGATGTTATGGCGCAGAATCCTACTTCACTTTTCAAGGCTATTGAGCTTGCAGAGCGCTTTGGAAGGAAGTATAGGAAAGAGTCTTCATTTCAGCCAAGTTATGGACAGCCAAGGACTGTTTTAAAGCAAGGGCAAGTTGGTAACATTTATGGCAGCAATCATGTGCCTAGTGGGAACTTAAGGGTACCAACTTATCCTCCATTTAATGCTTCTAGGCTTCAAAGCAATTTCAGGACAGCAAACAGTCCAAAGGTTGAATTTAAGCAGGGTGATAACAAGCCTAAGTCCACTTCAGCCATTACAAATTCCAAATCTATTCCCATGGATCTTTACAAGGAAAGAAAGGACAAGGGCTTATGCTTCAAATGTGGAGAAAAGTATACTCCTGACCATGCTTCAAAGTGTGTATATAAAAATGTCAAGCCAAAGCTTCAGAGTATGCTAGTCTTTGAGGACTTTGAAGATGACATAAATGAGGCTAATGCAGTGATAGACAATGCTGAAAATGAAGATTTTGAGGATGATGGTGGACAGGAGTACTTTTATGATCCATCTGACTCTTTTCCTTTTGATCCAGGTGGTGAAACCTGATCACTTTGGAAATGGGGCCCATAGATATTGTACTTGGTTGTGATTGGTTGATGACCTTAGGCAGGATTACTATGGATTTCTCATAGTTATATATGGAGTTTTTCTCCAATGGACAGCTCATCCGTTTACAGGGAATCCCTAGTAGATCTGATTTTCAGCTTATCACCATTCAACAACTCAAGAAAGACTACAAGAAGCGCTCACAGATATTTGTATTGCACTTGAACAAAGAAACACAGGATCAGTCCCATAATTCAGCAAACCATCCATCCTTGACAGCTCTTCTTGAGGAGTATAGAGATTTATTTGAAGTACCTACTTCATTGCCTCCTAAGAGAGCAGTGGATCACCCAATTGATTTGGAACCCAACTCAAAGACAATCAATAAGCCACCTTACAGACTATCAAAATGTGAATGAGAGGAAGTAGCCAAGCAAATCAAAGAGCTTCTTGAAATGGAATTCATTGAACCAAGTTCTTCACCGTATGCATCCCCAGTCCTGTTAGTAAAAAAGAAAGATGGATCTTTCAGAATGTGCATTGACTACAGGGATCTTAATAAGATAACAGTGAAGAACAGGTATCCTATACCCAGGATAGATGATTTGCTTGATGAGCTTAAGGGGGCTCGATTCTTCACGAAGATTGATTTGAGATCAGGGTATCATCAGATTCGCATGAGAGAGGGTGATGAGGTCAAGACTGCTTTTAGGACTGATCGTGGGCTCTACCATTTCTTGGTGATGCCATTCGGCCTTACAAACGCTCCAGCTACCTTTCAAAGCCTAATGAATAAGATTCTACAACCTTTCCTCTTTCAGTTTGTCTTAGTATTCTTTGACGACATTTTGATCTACAGCAAGACTTTTCAGGATCATTTGTCGCATATGAGGAAGGTTTTTTATGTGTTGAGACATCATAGGCTTTTTGCTCAGGAGAAGAAGTGTTCTTTCATGCAGACTGAAGTGGAATACTTGGGACATATAGTCAGTGAAAAAGGAATACAGGCTGATCCCAAGAAGGTGCAATGCATAAAAGATTGGCCAACGCCTACTACCACTACCTCTCTTAGAGGATTTCTTGGTCTATCTTCATTCTATCGCAGATTTATAAAGCATTATGCGGCAATTGCAGCCCCTTTAACTGACAGGTTGAAGAAAGAGGCTTTCTTTTGGGATGCTCTTGCAGATAGCAACTTCAACCAGTTAAAGGAATTACTTACCACTGCTCCTATTCTTGTATGCTCGGATTTCTCTAAAGAGTTTACTATACAGTGTGATGCTAGTGGCCGTGGCATTGGGGCTGTTTTGCTTCAGGAGCATGGAGTAATTGCATTTGAAAGCCGTAAGCTTACTGATAAGGAGATGGCCATGAATGTTTATGATCAGGAAATGTTGGCTATTCTGCATGCAATCAAGAAATGGCACCATTACTTATATGGCAGCCGATTTAGAGTACATAGTGATCATCACGTACTCAAGTATTTCCTTACTCAGTCAAATCTTACTCCAAAGCAACAACGATGGGTAGCAACATTACAAAATTATGACTTTGACATCACTCATACAAGGGGCAAAGATAACATAGTGGCTAATTCTCTCTCTCGTATGTGGGCCTGCAAAGTATCAGCCATGACGGAATTACATAGTGATTGGATTGAAGAGCTACAAGAGGCATATCTCTTAGATGAGGAATTCAGCCAAATCTTTCAGAAATTACAGCAAGGTCTTATGGAAGAAAACTCACATTACCAGCTTAAAAATGGTCTTATTTGGTGGAAGGGCAAGATTGTTATTCCCTCTACTTCTTCTTTCAAGCGAAAAATTATGGAGGAGTTGCATTCTTCGCCTTTAGCTGGACACTTGGGAGTTTTCAAGACTTATGACAGGATCAGCAAGAGCTTTTATTGGAAAAGGACTGTGGAAAGATGTCAAGGACTTCGTTATGAAGTGTATGCCTTGTCAGCAAAATAAGGATAGCACCCATAAGCCAGGAGGTTTGTTGCAGCCATTGCCTATTCCTACGGGTAAATGGACTCATATTACTATGGACTTTATCACTGCCTTACCTACTACCAAGAAGGGGTGGAATAGTATTTATGTGGTGGTTGACAGACTCACCAAAGCAGCTCATTTTATCCCAACAAAAATTCAGTTTACTGCTTCTCAGGTGGCCAACCAGTTTATGGAGCATATTTTCAGATTACATGGATTACCGCAGGTGATTGTCCATGATAGGGACTCAAAGTTTATGAGTAACTTTTGGCAATCGGTATTTACATCTATGGGTACCAAGTTGGCTCCATCTACGGCTTATCATCCCCAAACTGATGGACAGACAGAGAGAGTTAATAAATGGTTGGAGACTTATCTTCGCCATTTTTGCTATGATGTCCAAACCACATGGGATTCTTGGTTACACCTGGCTGAGTTTGCTTATAATAATTCCACTCATGCGAGCATAGGAGTTTCACCCTTTGAGGCTTTGTATGGTTACAAGGTGCCCCTACCCACAGTCATTTTTAACGAAAAGATCAACCCTCATGGGAAGGAAGAGTTGGAAAGAATGCAGACCCTTCTTCAGCAATGCAAGGTGAATCTAAGGAAGGCTCAAGATCAGATGAAGATATATGCTGATGAGAAAGGGAGGCCTTTAGAGTTCCAGGAAGGAGAGCTAGTTTTGTTGAAGGTGCCCAAATCCAAGTACTCTACATTGAAAGATGGATCCAGTAATAAGCTTGCCCACAGATTCTATGGCCCTTACAGGATCCTTAAGCGGATTGGAGATTTGGCATACAGACTAGAGCTTCCCTCTTCTACAAAGATTCATAACGTCTTCCATGTTAGTCAACTCAAGCCCTATTATGGTGATCCAGTGGATTTAGTTGATGAGCTGCCACCTATTGATGAAGATGGTATCGTTCAGTACATCCCAGAGGCTGTTATAGGTCAACGTGAAAAGAAGATTCGATCACGTTTTATTGTGGAATATTTGATTAAATGGAGAGGTTTACCCTCTGAAGAGGCTTCTTGGAGATTCAATATTGGATGAGTATCCATACTTGAAGGATACATTGGTGGTGAAGCCTATTGCTTATGGAGCTAGTATTGGTGCAGACTGGTTCAGGACAGCACGCTGTTTTAGAAAAGTTTTTGTCATACTTCATTTTCAGAATTGAGCTATCTACATGAGCTTAAAGTACTCTTCAAGAGCTTCGTTTTGATATGTGGTACATTTCATTTGGACACTTCTATCAAAAGTTATGGCAGATTTGGTCTAGCAGGGACTGTTATTTCAGCAAGCTGTCTACTTTCTTCTGGAACTATTTGTTGAAGATTCTATGGCTCCAATGGCTTCTAAAGTTCTTCAAATCATGTATATAGTGGGGTCCTCTTTCCGTTCTTCAAATTCAGCCCTTGTAATGATAATTCTTCACTCATTCCCCATTTGTAAAGCTGTAAAACAGAGTAGTACTCTGTTCTATCCATCTCTTCTTTAGTTCTTTCTAGGTTTGTTTTTGAGGACAAAAACTTTTGGGAAGGGATGGATTGTAAGAAGCTGGGAATACTTGGAATGCTATTAATATGCCATGTCACATTGACACTGGTATATAAGGAGAGAAGTTGTAAATTTTCACATCTTTTTGACAAATCAATACATTTACAATCTTTCTCTCCCTTCTTGTTCCAAGCTTCCATGGCTTCTTCACCTTTCCTATCTTTCTCTCTCCAATTCTAGTCTTTCTCTCTCCTCGTCACTCTATTTCTCTCTCTCTCTCTCTGTAGTCTTTCTCTCTCCTCTTTCTCTTCCCCTAGTTCTCTCTCTGACAGGAGCGCTTCTTGAATTCCTTTTTGAGTTGTCTTGCTGTTATAAGCTGAAAATCTGCATTTTCTTTAATTCCCTCCAAGTGTACAAGCTGCCCATGCATTACGAACTCCATGTACGGCTGAGAGAAGTCCATTGAGATTTTTCCCAACTGCTGAAGCCAATCACATCCCAATACAACATCCACGGGGCCCATATCAAGGGTAATCAAGTCCACCTTTGCTGTGTAATTTTCAGTCAGCATGAGAGACACATGTGTGCATACATGGGAGCTCACTTCCTCATTTCCATTGGCCACTTGAACCCGAAGGGGTTGCTGTAATTCAGTGGGAACACATGCCAAACGGCTAAGAGTTGATTTATTTACAAAGCTGTGTGTGCTGCCACTATCTATGAGGATGTATACACTCTTGCCATCAATGCTACCATGCACCCATAAGGTGTTTAGACTCCTAGAGCTGGTCCATGCATCCATAGAGATTGAGCAGGCTGATATAGAGGTGAATGAGGGGTGCCAAGGGTCATTCCCGAGCATGTTATCAACGGGGCAGCCACCGGGGTCAAAAGGGAACCCGTCCGGTGAGTCATAAAACCGATTGGGATCAATATCCCCCTCATATTCAGCATTTTCAGCAAGTGTCATTATTTGAGAGCTGTCATGCATGTACTCTTCCAGCTTGTCACAATCTTCCAGCACATACATGCTATTAAACTTGACAGTGGCGTTCTTAAAGGGGCATTTCAGTCGTGTACTTATCCCCGCATTTGAAACACAAGCCTTTGGCTTTTCTATCCTTGACAACTTTAGGAGGAATGAATTTTTGACCGTTGGGACCGAAGCCATTCCTGGCCTTATTTTCAGCATACTTTGGGTCACTTTTGAAGGGTGGTGCTGTCCCAAAACTGCCATATTTCCTTTCAGTATTAAAAGTGGGGTAAGTAAGAATTTTGGGGCTGCCATTCCCTGCATTATTGCTGCAATAATTAGTAGCATATGGGGGTTGCCTACTAGGGTATCTTTGCTATTCGGCAATGGGCTGTGTGCTCTCATTGCGGCGGTACTTTTGACCATAGCGTTCAGCCAATTCTATGGCTGCAAACAGGGTGGCTGGCTTTTGAGCCATTACATCAGCTGAGAGATGCGCATCGAGCCCATAAATGTATTTATATGCAATTTGGCCTCATCACTAACTGCCTCAACATACATGGATAAGTTCATAAACTGGTTGGTGTACTCCCTCACGGTGAGATTTCGCTGATCAAACTGATACCATTACCTAGCCAAACGTTCTTTTTCCACCAAGGAGACAAAAACTTGGATCATATGCATCTTGAACTCTTCCCAATCATGAAATTGTTGGTTTTCTCGCTAAAAAAATCTCCACCATGTGTGGGCAAAACCTTCTAAGTGAAGGGAGGAAAAAATGATATTTGCTTCATCGGTACGAGGGTAGATGAGAAAACAGGCTTCCAATTTAGAGGTCCATTCCTCTAGTTCAGTTGGGGATGAGGATTGCCCATTGAATTTTGTAAACACGATCTTGTCACGCAGCTCATTTGGGCATGGTTGCCCATGAATGCCATGTGCTACATGCTGCCCATACATGCCTTGCTGTCCAAAATTCCCATGGGGGCCATGCTGCCCGTGCATTACATGAGGACCAAATTGCCCATTAGGACCTTGTTGTCCAAAATGTCCATGCTGCCCATTATCATATACATGCTGCCCATTGCCATATGCATGCTGCCCATGCACTCCGTGCAATCCATGCTGCCCAAGGTTTGCATTGGGGCCATTCCCTTGAGTGTGCAAGTAGCTTTCGTTACGGGGGAGTTGGGGTGCCAATGATGGGCTGGAAGGATTCGGAATGGGGGAGGGAAGGAGGGGCTCATCATGTTGAGCAGAGGGCTCACCCATCTCATAAGTGCTATGGGGGATGCCATGGGTACCACCAAGACCTTGTGGGCTGCGCCCGGTCTCCAAGGGGGGAGGGCGGTTAGCCTCACGGGGAGGGACATACTCCTTGGGTCGATCCGAGGAGGGGGCAATGGCGGGAATGAGGGTGCCCATGCGCTCTATGAGTAAGTCCATCTTAGACATAATCTCCGAATGACGCTGATCTTGGCGGGTTTCCATCTCCCTGTGGCGTTGCTCCATCTCTCGATGTCGATCATCATGACGGGTCTCATGTTGGCATAGGGTTTGGTTGAGCAGAGACAAACGATCTATCTCGGGGGCACCTTCTTCAAACAAGTCTTCACGATCCTCCTGGGCTGAACTAGGATTGTTCATTGAGGCACAGGAGTCCCTTATTTCACGCTGAAATTCCTCCTAGACCTTTGCTTTACCCTTGTGGCCTGCCATCCCAAGTGCAGTCTACCAGACCCCCTGTTACGAAAATGATGATAACTTGAGCTAGGGAACTCTGATTGCCAAACTTTCTGATTCAAATGAAAGCTCTCGATCCCCTCTACGAGGCTATGTAAAAATATCTCAAACAGTAAATGATTAGGGCTTTGCTGTAATCACTTTTTGTGGGCTGATTGTGTAGGACTGCTGCCTGTCCCACCATACCTCTGGGCACAAAACTGAGTGTAACTCCCAAAGCGTAGGGCCAAATGGGGAGATTTTTAGCTCAGATCGAAGGGGAAAATACCCTCTTTGAATGAAGCTATAGAGCTCATACTCACTCACACGAGAAGGTTTTGATGTAATCAGTTCTTGCGGGCTGACTGTGTAGGACTGTTGCCTGTCCCACAGTACCTCTGGTCACAAAACTGAGTGTATCTCCCAAACGTAGAGCAGAATGGGAAGGTTTTTAGCTCAGATCAAAGGGGAAAATTCCCTCTTCAAGTCAAGCTATAGAGCTTGTGCTCAGTCACACAAAGAGGGTTTGCTGTAATCAATTATTGTGGGCTGACTGTGTAGGACTGGCTGTCTGCAATATCCTACAAAGGCTCCCTCAAGAAGCATTGTTTATCCCAATGGTGAGGGTCTTATCCCAGACATCCAGGGCTTCAATGGTGGCTCTCAATGCCCCATAAAGCCATACATTCTTTGCATCCATAGCTTACTGCGGAGACCAGTTCTACACTGCATTCCCTGTCCTTCTTGCATTGCATCCACCATACATTACCAAGCGGTTTATGACATTACCAATGCATGTAGGGGTTTGTAGGCTCAAGTGATCAGGGTTCGGGCTATTCCATCAAGTGTACCTGCACCTGCAATAATTCTTTGGGCTTCGGATCATTGGGAGGTGGGCAAAGTTCCCCCCGGACCGGGTTGTGCACCCCTTCAGGGTCTTTGATGGCAAGGGGGGGTCACCCCTATTTTGTCTTGCCACCTCGCCTGGCATCAGGCTTTTCCTCACCCGGAATATACATGGCATACATTTATTAATTAAACAACCAGCATGAGATGCATTTCTGTAATCAAAATTTTGGGCTTTTCATGAAGTGCATGGAATTGGAATGGGGAATAGGGATAGGGAGCTTACCGGTAGTGATTCACTGCCTACTCACCCTTATACAATGGATTTTTTTATCACTTCTTGGCTCAGCCAATTTACAAGAAGCCAAGGGGTTATGGGTAAGCAAAATATAATCACAATGAAGCTTCAACATGAGTAAAATCCATTTCAACACATAAGATCAAAGAGAAATGACTGGGACAATTAATCAGCATGCATTCAAGGTCTGGGTCTCCTATTATCTACTTGGACTTATACATTCTCTCAAACAAATGGATGGGATTCAACAAGAGGCTTAAATGGAGAAAATGAGAGCCAAGAATTAGTTACCTTGAGTCTTTTGGAGAAGAAGGCAGCCACTGATGCTACCTCAGTCCTCCATGAGAGCTCCATTTGATCCCGAATGCTCCATGGCTCCAAAATGGGTAAGCTTCCTCAAGAAAGGGTGAAATCAAGCTTGGGGCAGGATGGTTCAGGACCTCCCCATGAGAGTTCTTGCTGAAATGGAGGTCCTACTCCATAGCCGTGGCTGCCCACAAGCGCATCAAATCTTGCTTGTAATCTTCTTCCCGTTCTTCTTGATGGCTGAAATCTTGAGCAATGTTCAAGAGGGACTCCCGGGGACCAAGGAGAGACCAAAATATTCAGGATTTTTGAGCTTGATGCCAAGGTTCCATAGCTGCCATGGACTGCACCAGACCAGGGTCTCTTGAGTGGCAAAGGGGAGTCCAAGGGCTGAGGAAAATATCACTGATGCTGCCCAAGAAGGTTGCCAAAGACTAGGACTGAAGCCAGGAAGGAGGGGAGGGCTGGGGGGGCTGCCCTGCAGGCCAGGAAGTAGCCCGTTTTTTGTGCCACAAATTTTGGGCTGCTCTTGGGGGCCACAGGCAGGGTTGAACCAGGGGGTGCTGCTGCTCACTGTGCTCCTCCCACTGAGGGGAACACCTTAGGACCAGCCAATCTTGCTAAGGAAGAGGAGGGGGAGCAGAATTTCTGAGATTCCTGAGTTGGAGCTTCCAAGGCAGCTTGGGAAAAGAGGAGAGAGAAGGTCTTCTTGAAAAGTAATTGAGTTTTTTGCCTTCTCTAACTGTGATGCCCTCCTTTTTTCCCAAAACCCTAAAAAACTTGCATGAAAATTAGTGACGACCTGTCAAATTTGTCTGCCTGCCTCCAGATTTGTCCATGGTTCTTGGAAAAGCTCCAAGAAAGGCTACCACAATCTTCAAGAGGGCTGACAGCCAGCCTGAGTACTCCTGTGTACTTGTGAAAGAGATGTAACTGGAACATTTTAATTGTGGAAAACTGTGAGAGCCCTAAATCTATGGGGAAAGAGAAGGATCAAGGACAAAGCTCTGATACCACTTGTAATGAAAAAGACCTAACTGTCCTAACTAAGGGGAAAGAGAGAGAGAAGGACTGCAAAAGAAGAGGGAGAGGAGAGAGAAAGGCAAGAAGAAGAGAGAGAAAGATGGAGAGAGGAAGAAGAAGAGGAAGCCATGAAAGCTTGAAAAAGTGAAAAGAGAGTTTCTTGATGATTTCTGTGTTCCTCAAAATACCCTCTTACACCTTATATACCGTCAGTGTGACTGGTATGTTCCCATGCCATATTCCTATGATCCCCGTTCATTACAGAGCTTGGATGAACCAACAATCCGTGATTATATCTACTTCTATCTACACATTTATATATTTAAATCTATCCAAGTTATTCCAATGATCACTTTTTGTTGACTCCATTGTTGTTTTATTACTTGATTACACATTCATCATTGTACATGTGCTTCTATTATTGATGTTGAATAAAGAAAGTAGACCAATGGATTCCCTTGGAGTCCATTGAAGACATGGGACACGCATTTGATATTCAAATTCATATGCTAGGTGGAATGATCGAGTCAACCATAGTTAGTGATTGTTGGAATCTCCTAAATTTGTGGGAGCATCTAGTCTTAATGGGAAGCATTCATATAGAGAGCTTCAACTCCTATATTGGTGGTAAAAAGATGAGCTTGTTTAATATTGGAATTTTTGTTTTGGTTGGGACATAGTACTTCAATTATTATTTAGTGTTTTCTTTCAAATGGACAAAAGAATAATGGAGAAGAATTATATGCTATTGAGTGCTTTGCAACAAGTCAAAATCTATGTACAAAATGATGTATCAAAAATTAGTGATGAATAGATCATGGACTTTTATTT
Organism: Lygodium microphyllum; assembly: GCF_053477565.2. Taxonomy (NCBI): domain Eukaryota; kingdom Viridiplantae; phylum Streptophyta; class Polypodiopsida; order Schizaeales; family Lygodiaceae; genus Lygodium; species Lygodium microphyllum. The sequence goes on from NC_141149.1 coordinate 29,559,634, forward strand.
TTTAATGCTTTATACATATTTTAGACTCTTTAGCATTTTAAATATTAGTTTGTTTGGTGATTTATTTATTTTTACTTTTTAAAACTATATTAATAGAATTTAATGGATTAAAAAAAACTAAAACTCTAGCTCTATGACCTATAAAAACCAAACACTTGGTCTCACTTTCATTTCCAACTCTCCAGCCACTTATCCTATCCTCCCGAGCATCCTTGCTCTTGCCTTTATCACCCCTTCTTCCATGATGGATCACACTCTGAATAGCTTTATGCAATTCCTTCAAGGCATGGAACTCACCAAGAGATCAAATCTTTACAAGATCTTTTGTTCCAATATCAAGTACTATGATATAGTATTGTGGCATGGTCCAAGTCAGTAATACCCTCTTGAGTACATGCACATATACTAACAAGAATATACTATTGTGTTCTAGGATTGTGACGAGGAATGTGTGCCATGCAATCTCTCAAAGTACATCAATGACACGGAAGCATTTCGAATTAATGGCTATATCATTTTTGTGAAAATCTCACCCCTTCCTACTTCAAGCACCTCACTTCTTGGAAAGCTAGGGAATATGGCTTTGATTAGCATGACATTGACTATCTCTCATGGATTGCCACTTTTTTGTTTTTACTCAATGAAGGTGAGGACCCACCTATGGCATTGTGGATGCTAAAGAGCATGTGGGAGGCTTATTGAAGGATGTACCTGATCTAATGCCTTCATCAATAGACAATGCTAGAGAGGAGGCAGAGGCTACAAAAGAGGCCAAAGCTCTAGACCTTATGGTCAATAGAGCTATAATTTCTATGGGGTTAATACCGTAGCAGATGGCTTAGGTGAGTAGGAAGCTACCCCTTTGTCGTTGATGCAAATTGTCACAGAGATAGCATGAGCAAAGTCTTCATCGACAACAAAGAATCATGTTTCTCCATGATGTGGAGAAAGTTTTTGGAGTGAGGGAGAATAAGGAACTGTTGATGTTAGCAATCTCCAATGACTTTTCCCTCATGTCTGATGATCTAACTATTGAGTAAAACAACTCAAAGCTAGAATATATAGACATCACACTCATAGCTCTTGGAAATGCTATGGACTTAACAAAGCACACCATAGTTGGCACCCAATAGTTTGACGCAGTGCAGCTAGCTTAGTGGGTAGAACAAGTTCCCTTGGAAGAGCAACAAGCCCCCCCGATTGATGAGACTAAGTCAAACCAAACCCTCAAAGGTTTCCACCAATACCAAGTAAGAAGTAATTGTATCAATAATCCATCTAGACACTTTAATTTACTATATATACTATTTTGAGCTAATTTCATGTTAATGTAGGCTATGCTTGACATCGATGATTTTGCAAGTCACTAGAAGGGTCAGGGAGCATTCAGGATGGATGCCTCCATAGGGCACCACATTGGCAGGATCCTCATTGCTGACATAGCCATTACCTATGCCACCTTCACCCCAAATGGATGGGCTTCGATTCTATATTGAAGGCCCTATCAAAAGCGTTATGTGCAACTACCATCACCTCGATTGCGCACAAGATCATTCTTTTTTAAAAGGAATTGGTGAAGCACGTATTTGGCACACACTCACGTGGAAGGATACTATACACCATGGGTTTTGGCAAAGCTATAGGAGCTAGTTGGTTGTCATGCAAGAGAGCGTCAAGGTAGGGTTATTGCCAAAGGCAAAGAAGAGATGGAAGCAAGCCCATGAGAAAATCAAGCACTTGAAGATGGCTTGAAACTTGTACTGAGCTCTAGGATTCTAAATATAGTATTGTAAAGGGAAATCCCTTTGTACTTTGCACTATAATACACATATATTTTTATTTCAATCTATATCTCAAGCATATTTTCTATTTTAAACATTCACACGTCGTAGTGTCTAGGGGTTACTGTATAGCTCAAATCAAAATTTTGATGTCATTTTTTATCATTTCGGGCCAAAACTAAGCCAAATGGCCAATCGAACCACAAATATTTTATTGATAAATTTTTAGAAATTTCCCTACGCTTTGTCACTTATATAACGTATGCTAACTTATTATTTTGCAAAGCAAAAAGGTTAACTAGACTGTTGGCTTGATAATTAATATTTTGTTTTACTTTATTGTCGAGTTCTCAATTGACATTGCAAATTTAATCATTATAGCATCATGGACATGAGACATTCAAGGCACTATAAAAAGCAAAGGTTTTTTTATTACATGTCAAAGTTCACAAAGTATATTGCATTGCAATGTGTTACAAAAAGTATAGGCCCTTGGCAGCTCTAATCTCTCGTGTCTCTCTTCCATCTAGCTAATTACATGTCTCTCTGTAATATGATGGTCTCCTACCTGTTGGCATGAATTGTGTATAGATATGCATCCTCAAAAAGGGTGACAACGTACACTTCTACAACTTCGTGGATACTCTCCACTACAATGCCTTGCACACAAAATTGATATCCATAAGAGTGAAGAATTTCCTTCACCAAGTGTGAAAAGGTCAGATTCCTGATTAGTAGATCCATGCTCTTCTCACACTTGTGGATCTTCCTAAGAGATCCTAGGTGATAGCCCTTCCTCTCCTTTAGCCTTTGCCCTGGGACTCTCTTGTTAGGCCTCACCATGGTTGCCATTATTATGCTTAATGTGCTTGGGGTTGGGGTCGCGAGTGGGGTTTTCTCAACAAAGTAGGGGCTAGTTCTAGAGCAGGGAGGAGAGGTACTAGACTCGAAGGAAGAGGAAGTTGTTTGGCTCACTTTGTTTTTAGCTTGGGATATCGCATGGGGCCTTTACCACCTATGAGTGCCCCTTGATAACATCTCCACTAGCCTCTAGCCATTCTAAGTTGTCCTAGGGCCTATTGATGTTGTCGTAAATGTTTTCCTCATCATCATTGTTTCCACCTTCCTCATCAGTAGAGGCATCTCCCTCATTATTCTCTGGCTTATTGTTGTCAGCATCCACATCCTAGCTTGCTTCTTCCTCTTCAGAAGAATCTTCTTACTTGCAAGCTCTTTTCAAAGACTCAAAGGCTGATTGAGGCAGGGACTTCGAGCCTTTGGATGGACATGGGGAAAGGACATGAGGACAACAAGGTTGTGCTACTATTAGATTCATCCTATAAGGTGAAATTTCAGATCTCTTTGCCTTGATATGGTGGAGAATTGAAAACTTTTCCTTTTCCTTGGCCTTGTAATGGATGTCGTCACCTCATCATCACACAGTTTGCGTGGTATGGGCCATGAGGTGGATTAGAAGAGAAGGCAACAATAGAAGTATGAAATAGGAAATAAACTAAAAACACTTCCCACTCTGAAATTAGAAACAAAGATTTGACCATGTGGCTAATTCTCAATCCCTTTTTTGAAGATGGAACTTGATATTATCATCTATATAGTATCTAAAAAAAGTTTCACCTTCAAAGAAAGGGGTAACAATTTGACCATGTGACCAAATATTGACCATCCTATAAATTCCCAAAGACTTATAAGAAAATTCCTAAACTCTCAAATATAGTGTTTAAAGAGCTCTGTTTATATGAAACCTAGTAATAGGATTTATGGGGGCTTCACACATGTATTTATATGCATGCCCATTTTGACCCTTTCCTTTGCCTTGTCATGTGCCATGCTACATGTGTATTTACTGCACATGTGTTTCACCACTTTTCCTTATTACACACAAGGATTTGTTGCTTGAGAGATTTAGCCAATGTGGTAGCCTTACCATTCTCCAATATGATGGAGTGACCTAAGGTGCCTCTATAAAACCAATTGAACATTTCTACAAGATAGCTTTTCTTGATGCAACCACTTCCATGACAAGTGTCCTTGAAATATGCACATGAGCTTGGTAATCAAACTTTCACATACGTTGGGTGCTTCACATTTCCAAATATCCATATTTCACAAAAAAATATGATCCATGAGCATATAAAAGGTGTTCCAAAGGCATGGATCATTGATATTAGATTTGGAGCATCAACGTATCCAAATATTAAAGAACATGCAAGTAGTAGAATTGAAGGTGTACTATGTAGTGGGTGATGTTGGTTTCTCCCCATGCATTGACAACTAGCTTTGTAAAATCATTGACCATTGTATGAAATTCAACTTGAGTGGAATGATCTTTTGATGATTTTAGCATTATACACACTAGCTTATCAAAAAAATACCAAACTTTCAAGCTTTCTTAAGACTAGGGTCTCTTTCCAAATACGTACCGCATTTGCATAAATCTCTCCATAGCTCTCACTTTAGCTTTGATGGGTTGCCAGTCATATTGCTTAGGAATCTCTTCACCTTCATTCAACTCACTAATATTTTATGTGCTACATCATAAGTTAGGCATGATGTTTTCTGGTCTTTTTAATCTTTATCTTTCCTCCATGTACACCTAATAAATTTAATAGCTTCTTGACTTTCTCAATAGATACTTCACATCTAGAGGGAGGCTTCATTATGTATACATAATTGATATGCAACTCTAATAACTTTTCAGATATGCGCATGAGGCAATGCAAAGTGCAAAAATGGACATTCTTAATGTTAATTGAAAATATGGTTCTCCAATTCTCATCAAGACATGGCCTGTTTAGTCTGTTGCCTTTCTATTGGAGACCAGTGATTCTCCCATTCATGCAAGATTATCTATGGCCTCAAGAGGATTATTTGTTTTCATGCAAAATGGACAAGGCAATGATGCTGATGTCTTAGTGTCATAATTGAACATACACTTTAGAGTCTTGAGATTGCCACCCAAGTGTCAATTAACATTGAATTCTTGAATTCCTTCCACACGTAGAACTCCTCTCCACTTGTTTTCTTGGAAATTATATTCAAATATGGAGTGTATTGAAAGATCCGAGAGAGAACATTGTGGATCTCCTTGGGCTCTTTGGCTCCTTTTATGACTACACACTAAACAGTTGGACAATTAGACTATCTTTTGCATAGGCCATGGTAGCCCACTCTCCCCAACTTGTGTCCCTTTATGATTTGACATTCGTCAAACTTGATAATTGTAACAAGCAGGATACACACTGACTAGGGTTTAGACACCTCATCACACTGACCGGGGTATTTAAAGTGTAAGAGCCCCAGATTAGGGCAACTAGTTATTATCGAGATCATACTCTTCACCTTCATCTCCAGCTTCCATGGCTTCACGCACCTCCCGATGAGTGTGAGGAGGTTGCAAAGCAAATCAAGGAGTTGTTGGAGATGGGTTTCATTGAACCGAGTTCTTCCCCCTATGCATCCCCTATCCTCTTAGTAAAAAAGAAAGATGGCTCCTTTCGCATGTGCATTGACTACAAAGATTTGAACAAAATTACAGTGAAGAACCGCTACCCCATACCACAGGTTGATGATTTGCTGGATGAGTTAAAAGGGGCATGCCTTTTCACTAAGATTGACTTGCGCTCTTGCTACCATCAGATTCATATGCGGGTAGGAGATGAGGTCAAAACAGCCTTCAGGACTGATCATGGACTTTACCATTTTCTTGTGATGCCTTTTGGGTTGACTAACGACCCTACCACCTTTCAAAGCCTCATGAACAAAATCCTACAGTCCTTTCTATTCAAGTTCATGCTTGTTTTCTTTGATGACATCCTCATTTATAGCAAGTCATCTTGGAGCACTTGACACAAGTTCAGAGGGTGTTTGACATATTGAGAGAGCATCGACTCTTTGCTAAGGAGAGCAAATGTATATTCATGTACACATCTGTGGAGTACTTGGGACACATTGTGAGCAAAAATGGTATATAGGCTGACTCGAAAAAGGTGCAATGTGTTAAAGATTGGCCCACTCCTTCCACCACCACTTCTTTGCATGGCTTCCTTGGTCTCTCTTCATTCTACAGATGCTTCATCAAGCACTATGCCAGCATTGCAGCACCTTTGATAGATCACTTGAAAAAAGAGTCATTCTTTTGGGATGCCACTGCGCATCATAGCTTCAAACAATTAAAGGATGCGCTTACTTTAGCCCCCATCCTTGTTCGCCCTGACTTCTCTAAGCTATTTACCATTCATTGTGATGCTAGTGGCCGGGGTATTGGTGCAATATTGTTGCAAGAGCATGGTGTGATTGCATTTGAAAGTCGCAAGATTGATTAGAAGGAGATGCAAATGAATGGATATGACCAAGAGATGTTGGCCATCCTCCATGCCATCAAGAAATGGAACCACTATTTGTATGGCAGCCGCTTCCAAGTAAAAAGTGATCACCGCATCCTCCAATACATCTTTACTTAGTCTACTTTGACTCCTAATCAAAGGCGATGGGTGGCAACCTTACAGAACTATGACTTTGACATTTCACACACGCGGGGCAAGGATAATATTGTGGCTGATTCTCTTTCTCGAATGTGGGCATGCAGAGTGTCGACTATCTCAGAATTGCATAGTAATTGGGTTGAAGAGCTCCAAGAGGCTTACTTATTAGATGATCATTGCAGCCACACATTTCAGAAATTACTGCATGGGGTTATGGCTAAAAACTCCCAATATCAGCTCAAGCATGGCCTTATTTGGTCCCATGGCAAGATTGTCATCCTGCACACTTCCTGCAGAAGATCATAGAAGAAATGCATTCTTGCCCCACTGCCGGTCACTTGGGTGTTTTCAAAACGTATGACAGGATTGCCAAGAGCTTTCATTGGAAAGGCTTATGGAGGGACATCAAGGACTTTGTGACCAAATGTGTTCCATGCCAATAGAACAAGGATAGTACACTCAGGTCCGCTGGCCTCTTGTAGCCTCTCCCTATCCCTAAAGGGAAATGGACTCACATGACAATGAACTTTATCACTCGCCTTCCTGCGACTCAGAAAGGGTGGAAAAATATCTATGTGGTAGTTGATCGCCTCACCAAAGTTGCCCACTTTATCTCCACTAAGATCCAATATATTGCCTCTCAGGTGGCCACTCAGTTTATGGAAAATGTCTTCAAGCTGCATGGCTTACTACAAGTTATAGTACATGATCGGGATGCAAAGTTTATGAGAAACTTCTGGCAGATAGTTTTCACCTCCATGGGGACCAAGCTAGGCTCCATCCATTGCGTACCACCCTCAGACTGATGGCCAAACTGAGAGAGTGAACAAATGGCTTGAGACATATTTGAGGCACTTTTTCCATGATGTCCAACATAGTTGGGATACGTGGCTTCACTTGATTGAGTTTGCATATAATAACTCCACACACTCTAGCATTGGAGTTTCCCCTTTTTGGCCTTATACGGGTATAAGGTTCCCCTTTCCACAGTCTTGTTTACTGATAAGATCAACCCTCAAAGTCAAGCTGAATTGGATCGCATGCAAGCTTTACTTCAACAATGCAAAATGAATCTTCAGAAGGTCCAAACACACATGAAACTCTATGCTAATGAAAAACGAAGGCATTTGGAATTCCAAGAGGGGGAATTGGTCCTTTTGAAAGTGCCTAAGTCCCGCTACTCAACTCTTAAAGAGGGCAACAATAACAAGCTAGCCCATCACTTCTATGGCCCATACTGAATCTTGAAGAGAGTTGGTGACTTGGTCTACCGCTTAGAACTCCCCCCTACCACCAAAATCCACAATGTGTTTTATGTCAACCAGCTAAAACCCTTTGTCGGCTCCTCAGTGGACTATGTGGAAGAACTTCCCCCCATAGATGAAGAGGGCATCACTCAATATGTCCCTGAAGCAGTCATTGGGCAGCGAGATAAGCACTTATGATCCCAATCCATCAAAGAATATCTCATCAAATGGCAAGGCCTACCCCTGGAAGAAGCCTCTTGGCGCCCAGCAACCATCCTCAATGAATTTCCCTACCTCGGTGAACCCCAACGGCGGCTGGAAGACTAGCCGCGAATTGCCCACCCTCTGCCCGCAGACTGCACACTCTTTTAGAACAGTTTTGTACTTACTCAAATCACATGCATGTGCATTCTGCATAGGCTGAAAGTACTCGTCATAAGCTTCGTTTCGACATATGGTGCGCCCTATTTGGAGCAACCTATCAAAAGTTATGACCAAATTACTTTAGCAGACCGGTTCTGGACTGCATGCTATCCCTAGTCACTCCACACCTAATATTCATTGTCAAAAGGGCTCTGAGTAGTACTCTGCAACCCTCTCTTATCCCACCCATCACTCCCGTCTATTTCTCCTTGTTTTTTAGGGCAAAACCTTTCGAGTGGGGATGGATTGTAACAAGCGGGATACACACCAACTAGGGTTTAGACACTCGTCACACTGACCGGGGTATTTAAGGTGTAAGAGCCCCAGATTAGGACAACCAGTTATTATCAAGATCGTACTCTTCACCTTCATCTCCAGCTTCCATGGCTTCCTCCTCCCTTCTCTCCCCCCTTCTCTCTTTCTCTCTTCTTCTAGTCTTCTTCATTCTTCTTCTTGTTCTCCTTCTCTCTCCTCAGCTCTTCTTCTCTCTCCTCTCAGCTTCTTTCATTACAATAACATACTCCAAGGTTAAAACAAAACCTAGCAATCATAGTAGTTGATACAAACTTAGGAGAAACAAGTGTACTATATTGAATCCATTATGTTAGATTAAGACAATTTAATACCTTTCGAGGATTGTACCTTGTAGAAACAAGCCATGACACATTGTAAATTAACCAAGTCAACAAAAATATTGTTGAATTTATCATAGTTATAAGAAATCTTCCTAGCTTCAACTCCCTCCATTTCCATTTTACCGGTGATCAAAAAGTACTTTCCTATTGAATTAGCAATGTATATATTTCGTGCTTGTCTTACAGCTCTCAACCAAAATGGATGAGACAAAATCATGTGCTTTATTTTGCTATGAGCCAATGCAATTTCTACCATACCATATATGGCCTCATAGCCTTATTAACTAACCTCCATTGTATCACATGCTATTTGAACTTCTTCTACGAATCAACTATTAAGAACATCTATAAGACCTTCACTCAAAGCAGCAAGCTAGAGGGCTTCATATCGAGGGTCTCTCAAAATTCCAATCAAATACTTGCATTTTAAGAATGTCTTTATAAGCTCCATTTGCTGACTCTCACCTTGGTCTCCAACAATATCAAAAAAGATCCTAACAAAAAATCAATATTTTAAGTGAATAAAGAAAAATTCAGATTGTTCTTCAATAGAAAATGACAAACCTTAATGCTTGCCTATGTCTTTTCTGTGCTCCACCATTCAAGGATAGTGATAGCATTGAAAGTAATCAATGTTTTATTTCCTTATAACCCATGGGAGTTTGCTTGTACCTTTGCAACTTTGCTTCTATAATATTCTTATCCTTCTCCATTTACTCCAAAAGAGATTTTAATGAAGCATTATCCTCCTCCAATTTTGAGAAGAGAGGAAAAAAGGCACTTTTTAGGGTAAAAATTAATATGCCCTATTCATGTGGCAATTAGGAGGAGTAGTGGAGCATAAAGTAGGTACATAACTACCTCTGCAAGGTCCTAGGTATCACATGTGTGGATATTAAAAAATATGAGATGATTTTGAGGGCCTTTAGTGCAAAAAAGTGTATAGAAAATGAGTATTTCAACTTGCAATATGATTGGGTCCTCTTTGAAAAAAAAACTCTATTTTTTGTAATTTTTAAAAAAAATCATACTTTGGAACAAAAATAAATTTGAGTTGTTGATGCGGTACTTTTGGAAGAGTGGTGGTCCCTTCTTGGAGGATGAGCTGATGTAGAGGGTCTTTAATACCAAAAAGTATATAGAAAATGAGCATTTCAATTTGCAATATGATTGGGCATCTTTTAAGAAAAAGAAACTTAATTTTTGTAAAAAATTTATACAAATTCATATTTTGGGGCAAAAATAAATCCAAGTCGTTTGATGTGGCACTTTTGGAAGAGTGGTGGTCCCAACTTGGATGATGAAAAGGGCCAGTTACTAGGGTGAAAAGAAAGGGAGACCACCCTCCTTTCTAGGTAGGATACACCAAGCCTAGGAATGTAGGGGGGCCAAGGGACAAAAAGTCATGCAATGATAACCATTGAAGAGGGACTAATATAAGATTAAGGATTCCTAGTTAATTTCTTATTAGGCCCTTTTTGAGTCCACATTTCCCCTAATGGACATGTGCCATGCTACATATGTACAACAAGTCACAACCATCTAAAGGATCACCCAAAATTCACATAAAGAAAATCCTAAAATAAATAATCAAATCTATTTTTCATAACATATCAAGTCTCTAATTGTCTATGATAAGTGGTAATTGCGAAGTATTGAAATCTTTTAATGTAGGTTATAATGGGGCTAGTTCTCCCATGAGAGCTTATGTGAAAACTCCTTGAGTTATTTAAATCAAACTTATAATGTCTTGAATTAGTTGTGCATAAGAATAACCTTTAAGAAAGTCTGTAAAAATAAATTTATTACATGTGGAAAAAGGCTTAGTGTTGGGTATTATCAATACTTCTATATGCATGAACAAATACTTTGAAGGACATTTCCCACTAAGTAAAATTTGAAGCCCCTCGTGCACGAGAGCATTGTCCTTGATTAGCAAAGATACAAGAAAGAGATAATAGTGTGCAAAAGGGGTCTTGAATAATACCCCCTCCTTTTTTATTCAAAAGACTATTGGTTTTTTAAATAAAAATAAATGTATAATGAACTTATTAGACTTATTAAAACTACGAAGGTTATGAGAATTATTTTAAGCTTTAATATAGCACCTCTAGGTCAATGAAGGTAGAAACGACATGGAAGTAGAAAAATGGGAGTTCTACCAAGTTGATGAGATGACAGCCAACATGCTACTACCCAATGAAAAATGCGAAAGCCCTATGCCTATGATGATGATGTCAGAAACAAGATTGCAATTCTAGAGCTAGAGGCGAAGTGCTAAGTGGTTTTGAAACTTTGAGAGAAGCCATAACAAGGCTGGAATTATACTTTTATCTCTCTCTCTCTCTCTTCTTTGAATAAAACCACCTTTGTGTAGGTAAAACCACTTAATATGGATAGTATGAAAGCCAACATGTGTGGGAGAGATAAGAAGAATATGAGAAAAAAGACCTTTGAGAAGGTATATCTCACCTTAAAAAGGATGAAATTGACATCTCCCATGCCCAAAGCAATAAACCAATTGGCAAAAGCTTGATCCCACAATTGCTTCAAGGATGTGTGATGGTGAAGATGGAGGAGACATTGGTGATGGATGTATGCCTTGACCTTGATGGAGACCTTGAAAGAGATGCCCATACCAATCATTGCACTCTAATACCAATGTTGCAATAATTTACCACATCTTGGACAATTATTGAATAAAATTGAGAATCCAACAAATTGAAGGGAGAAGAGTCAAAAGACAATTCTTGCATGAGACACCCATTAGATACAATCACCCCCCTCCCCCAATGCAATGAGAGGACACTTCCCAATACATGTATTTGTAAATTTAGATTATCTTGTTCCCCAATATACATTCTAAGCCTCACTTTTAGGCTCTTGCTTTTCACAAATGTTTTCCCCCAAAAGTATGGTCCTAAAAATATCAATCTCTATCCTATGCTCATAATTTTATAGCAAAATAATATTGTAGCCTTTTTTAGGCTTTTTATAAAATAATATTCCAATAAATCCTTTGCACAAGTGCATATACAACAATTGTGCACTATGGAGTGCTTATAAAAATATAATACATCCACGTTGATGAAATATCAATGAATAAATAATCATTGTGTACTAACTTGTACTTCACTCAAAAATAATATATTTTCAATTGTTGTAGTGTAAAAGAAATCAATTTACTCGACATCCACCTCGCACAATATGACCAGTACCATGTGTGCACATAGTACAACAAGTCACAATCATGTGGAGGATTGCCCAAAATTGACATAAAGTAAATCCTAAAATAAATTATCAAATCTATTTTTCATAACACCAATACTAAGATTGAGTATAGAAAGTTCTTTCAACCTTCAATACATATGTGCCTTTGTTTGAAAGAATGTATATTATAGAGTTAAAAAGCAAAATTTTTAATAGTAGAGGACGATGAATTATGGTTAGGATAAATAAGATAGCCAAGTTATACATGCATGGTGCTTGATATTCTTATCAATAACTTCACTATTTGCCACTCCATACTTTTGGATAGGACTATATCTGCATAACTTTCACACAATTAGACCTAAAATTTACTTAAAATATAAAAAATGAAATAGTTGACACAATCATAGCCTTAAAATGGGGTGAACAATAATAGTGAATAAAATATACTAGATAAAGATCTCTTGTAAAGTATACAAGTTAAATATTAATGTTTTTTTTTCATATTATAATTTGAAGCTTAAAATCCATCCTTTCTGAAAGTTGACATTATCTCTCCCTTTTATTTGTTAATCTTGTGAGGATCTTTGCAAAAGGGGATCAATGTTATCCAAATTGAATCTTATAGGTTATTCAATGGCATACCTCCACCCCACCTCATCCTCTCTTGTATTTTGACATATATAAAGCTATATGTTTTCTAAAAAAGACTACGAAAGAGTTTGAGGTATTGAGAAGGAATGATACACACAAAAACTAAAATAGAAATATTCTCAAAGTTAGTTCACAATCTCAATGGAACAATAGACACTAAAATAAAGAGACACATTAAATGTTAATTTTCCTTGAAAGATAAATTTTGTTACCTTAGAATTTGGTGGGAAGTGCTACTATATAGAAGGTGCCAAGTGAAGATCCTTTCTTGGCTACATGTATTGAATGTTTATATACCAATCTTTTATTCTATAACTTAAATCCAAAAGTTTGTCTTTCTAGTTAAAGCTTGCATTTTCTCTTTTCTATTTGTTGATATTGTGAGAACCTTTACAAGAGGGAAACGTTGTTATTGAGTCATGGAGCTTGTAGGCTGTTGTAGGCCATAGATCATTCTCTCTTGCATTGTAGCATGTACACACTTCCATAGAGTTAAATGGTTGACTAGAAGAAGCCATGGAGGAAAAAGCCTTAGGTATTGATGAGAAATGATATTAGAGTATAGTAGGGTAATGTAAAAAGAGTTAGGACGAGCTAAAGTACCAAAACAATGAGAGTCACAAGTTGAATGCATAGAAAAAGGGTGAAAACCACAAAAAAATTTGAAATATCTATTAGATTAAGCTTAGGGATTGAATTTTTATGTGATTACTCAATTATTTTATGTGACCACAAAAAATTAATTAATTTCAAAAACTATAGAAACTTGTTTTTTAAATATCATCCATCAATCTTTTGTATAAGCTAATTTATATCACTTATTTTTAAATGTTAATAAGAACTCTAGATTATTAATAAAAAAGTGACTTAAAAGAACCCTACTTTTCAAAAAGTCACATCAAGGTCCTTTAAGTAGAATTTATTTATTTTAATTGCCATTAAAAATCAAGGACAAATCCTTTGGCTAGAATGGCCTCGTGAGGATAAGTTTAGAGTTTTTTAAAAACATTTTTGCTAGAGGTAGATGGAATTTGGCTAAATTAGTAGATAGTCAAATGTTACATTGAGCCTCACATGTTATGTGATGTGCCCGCTGTCCAAGCATGTTTTAGCAATCCATCGAGAAATGAATCTAAGCATCGCCGCCTAGCACTCCCATGGAATGTCATGCGGTTTGTCACCTAGAGTTTCCCGAGTCTGACTCGCAATGGAATGTTCGCGACTGAACCCACTAGGATTGATCTGAAACTTGAGTCCCTAGTGGTCAAGGTCTCTTGACATCATTCTAGTGCCGGGTCTTGGACATTCTACTTTACATGGAGTTACCCAATTCCAAAGCAGATCCATATCCCACTTGGTTCAAGGAGAATGAGAAACGAGAGGGATGTGTCACTCTACCTCTCTGCCTAGATAGGGCATAATCCCATTCCGGTCTCCTAATACGGCATGAATTAAGTTCTAACCCCATGCTGCCTAAAGGTTGAACAATGGTAAAACCTTGTGAGAAGCCTCTGAGTTCTCTGGGACCACCATGCCGTAGGGCGGATCCTCGTCCACCCACTTCCCAATATAGGCGTACTTAAGTTATCTAATTAGCCCTATCACCTTTATGTGTGACATTTAAAAGTAGCTTCCTTAATTAAGACTTTTAGGGAACATGATTCATTCATGTAATCTTATGGCATTGACACAAAAACAATTTCAAATAGGTTTCTTGGAAGTAAACTCAATATTAGCATTTTAGTTGAGATACAAGTCTTGTTTAGAAGGGAAAATATCCGCAATCCGTGAGGATGCACCCTATTTCCTCCAAGATTCTGCCCTTGCACTAGTAACAAGGGTCCTCGAGAATCTATCTCAAGTCACGCAGATCATTTGAGTGGGACCTGGAGGTAGGGAATTTACAGCCACAACCCCTTTTGGAATCCAAGTATCCTCCTACGTTCAATCCAACCCACAGAGAGACCTCTCATGGCGGGTTCGGTTCATGTTCCCATCACAACTATTTAGAACCCCCTTTGCTAGGGTTGGCAGCCAGCTGGGGGTAGTTTGGCCCGCCTTCCAAAAGTTCAATCTGATTCATTATTTCCATTTTATGAGTTTGGAGTCATACAATATTTTTACAAGCGGTGTTCCTAAATTTATAAGCACAAAAAATGGTGCATGCGAGTGCTCATCAAGACATATGCTAAGGTGGGGTCTCTATCTTTGATGCTTAGCGTTCGTCCTTCTTTCCTTGGTGAAAATTTCCAATATCCTTCGAGGGATAGGAAATACCTTCTTTTTTACTCCACTCCTATGTGATGGGAGCAAGCAATTATGCAATTGGATCTATATCCGATGGTAGTTGCCTAGCTTACTAGCCTTTAGTCCAGGGTTCTTGCCTTGGAAAAATGACACTCAAGTTCTCTTGTATTAACATTGAGTTGTGTCATGGTTAAAGGTGTTATTTTCAAGGTTTTTTTAGCTTTATGGAGACCAATGAGTGTTTTACTTGTCTCAAGGTCCTCCTATGAATGTAGCAATAGTTTGGCTCATTTACTCTTAAATAAGCCGAGTTAAGCCCTATCATTGCATATATAGGATTCATCTTATTGAACTCCCTGAGCAATTAAGTTTAGCATTTCATATGCGCGTCTTATAACTATCTTTGAGATGAATCCCTAATAGCGCCAATGAAACTGACCATGATGCCACACAATTTAGATGCAAGTCTTTCCTAAGACAATTATGCAATGTGGAGCTTCTACTCTTGGAAATTCATTTCAAAGCACTTATGCAAAACATAAATAGAGACTTGTATTTTTCTTTTGTGCGGGGGACATGAAGTTATCAGGCCTAATGCAAATGCGAGCTACTTCTCTCTAAAGGTTTATAGGAGCCTAATACCTGGCTTAGTATTGCAATGTCCTAAATATACTTAACCATTATCGTAGCAACTCACGATCCTCATGGACTTGATTCAAGCCTTTACTCCTACCTTTCCGATTTCACAAATTTTGCGATGCAAAAAGTACGATTTTTGCTTAATGATGAATATGCTTTATCGTCCCGATAACCCATTTTTCAGTTTCTTTTACCTCTCAAACATGCCAATGCTAGTGCATAAATCTAATGCACTACGAACACAATCAATGAAGTCCTTGATTTCAGTGTGCACAAATACAAAATCTTTTGTGCAAGTTGTTCATTCTAAACATGCTAGAGTGAAATAAAACACAATTCCCAACATGATTGAATAATGCAACCTAATTGGTGGTTAGTTATCATAGACTTTTACCAGAAAACTTCTCCCCTCCCAATGAAGTCAATCTACATTTTTAAGAGTTCCCATCAAAGCAGGATTTATGGGACGCACCTGGTTACCAAGTGCCATGGTTCCTTGACCTATAGCTCCATCGGTTGCAGTGGGATTCACGCTCAATTGGACCTTATTTTGCTTGGGAGGCATCATATAGTTCGGTTTTTTCCTCACGGCTATGTACCACGGCTACAAGAGAGTTGGTTTCTTGTGGAAGGAAATTGATCGTGAGAACCCTCTCAAAGAGGGGGAAAAAGAAAGGGGAAGCTTGGAATCCTCCGAGGGAAAATTTCCCTCTCTTACTCTCTCTCTCTCTCTCTCTCTCTTTTCTCTCATTCCCTCTCTCTCTCTCCCTCCAGTCTGACAACAGGAAAGAGTAACGATAGTAACACCCCTCCTTCTTACCCCTAAATGCTTTTATAGTGGTATTGGGGTGGGGGAGGAGAAAATAGCATGGTATGGATCCCCTCTCTTATCCCCATCTAGATGGATGGTTGCCATGCTGAGTATGGTGGATGGGAAGAGAGAGTGGGCGTTGCCTCCATGACATCCGCCCTCCACACAACCGTCTATTGAGAGTAAAAAATGACTGAATTTTGATTGATTTTTGTTGTTTTTGGTGGACTGAATGATTTATTTGGTATGATTTTTTGTTTATTTTAGAATGATTTGGAATGATTTGGATAGTTTTGGATTGATTTTGATAGGCATGATATTTTTTGATGAAGATATATTGATGTGATAGGTTTTGATGATGTTCTGATAGATTCTGTATGATCCTGTTTGAGCTTGTTGAGCTTCTATTTTCTTTTGTTTTTCTCTATTTTGTTTGAGTAAGTGAGGTTGGGATATTGAATGATGAATTTTGAGGTTTTATGATAGCTTATTGAGTGATTTGTGATGGATTTATTTGGTTTTAGTTGAGTTGAATGTTTGTTGTTTAGTTGTTGTTGAACCTCTGTAGACCGTTTGTAGAGCTTCTATAAATCCTTGGTATACTTCTGTAAGTGTTATGTTGAATATATGTGTGACTTTGAAAAAAAAATTAACTTTTGGAAGGGATGAATGTAAGTTTAAAAAAGCTAAAACAAATGGAAGAAGTAGCTATTGAAGACTGAAGAGAAGACTGAAGTAAAGTGATTGTAAGGAGGTATGAAGAGACACCGTAGTGGCTCTGGTGCCCTTTCATACCTCCCATGCCTTTTGGAAGGGGCATCCACGACCAAAGAAGGATTATTGAGAGTCATTATTGAGTATTGTAGAGAATAGATGATGTACTATTGATTGAGAAACAAAGAGAGAGTCGGAGATAGCCAATTCTATAAAAAACAATGTATCTATCTATGAGAGATTGAGAGAGAGAACTATGAAGACAATGGAGATGAATCATATGTGATTATTTCTATTCAAAAGTGGTGTATTCTTTTGTGTTCTTGTTAGTTTTGATGGATTCTATGAAGATTTTGAAGATTATGGTTGATTCTATCAAATCCATGGGAGATATCTATTATGATGCTGCGTGAAGATTTGTTCTTTTCCTTGTTGTGGTTTTCTAAAGAATGAAACAAAAGCTTGTTTATATTACAAGATATATTTTCTTGAAGTGGAAACCCCTTTTCCTTGGTTTCTCTCTTGGGGCTCCATGTTTTTAGTGCGCAAATGGGAAAAATTGCCATCAACAAGCATCAAAAGAGGGTGAAAATGAAGAAAATGGCATTGCCAAGAAGAGCAGAATTCAATGGATGTTTGCAAAGTTCCTTCTTCCATTGAAGAGTTGGAGATTCTCATTATCAAAGTCACTTTCTACAAGAAGTTCATCCCACAATGGTGGAAACACATTACCATCATGATGCAGGCTCTATGTGGTGGTGTATTTCCTCTTCCTGTTGAAGTAGCAAAAACTTACATCTTGGTGGAAAATTGTTTGGGAACAAACTGAAGTGCAAAAATAGAGAGAATGAACATCCATGGAAGATTTGACATTCATTGAGAAGTTTCTAGACATCATCAAGTGGGAGATCATGAAGATCTTCAAGAGTCATGGTCAATGGAGGTTCATAAAAACAAGAAAGAAAAGAGTTGGAATTTGTTCGTGGATGCTCAACAGCAGGACATGTGGGATGCTTGGTGCATTGACAATCTCCTGTTTGTTCAATTAGCAACCCAATGGAAGTTGGTGGATAGAGTATTCTTCACAACATACACTATTGAAACCATCAGAAGCTGGCATTATTATGATGATGGCACAACAATGATCCTCAGAAGAATGAGTTTTGATACCTTCAGAGAGGAATACCTCCCCCTCTGTAGTGGCATGAAAGCAAAATTTAGAGACATTGAAAAGAAGGAAGTAGAAGAGATGTTGACTAGGGAGTCCTCCAAAGACTGAAGCCCCTTTGATTCTGTTCTGTTGAGTAGAGATCAACTGGCTAGAGCCACCCTGATGAATGATGCAATCAAGAGGCAAGCACTAGAACAAGTCGAGAGGTATGTGAGAAGAGAGAAGGCAAAAATCAAGGCCGAGAATGAGCTTGCAGTAGAAGCCTCATTTGACACCTTGAAAGCACTCTTTACAGAAGTCCCCATGGTGACTCAAGGTCCCCTTCTTCCTAGTCAGATTTGTCCTGGAAATATTGATGATAAGCTAGCAAATATAGCCCCATTGCCAATTTTTAAGGGAGAGTACAATGAAGGCCCTGATCTTCATGTAGCAGAGTTTATGGTAGCATGTGTGGCTAACAATGCCTGAACCCCTAAGCATTGGTTAGCAATATTCCTCGCCACTTTCAAGGGTGTGGCATTTGAGTGGTACGAGAGACAAGCAACAGGAACTTTTGGCACATGGGATGACCTGAAGTTGGCATTCCTCACTAAATTCAAGCATGAAGGTTTTGAAGAGCGGATGTGCGAGGAGTTCATGAACCTAAGTTAGTCCTTTGGAGAAAGAGTAGAAGCTTATGTCTCACGAATGGAATCCATCTTGAAGAGATGGACCAATCATCATTTGGATAAAGGCATCTAGAAAGGAGTGTTCTTCAGAGGCCTACAACTAGAAGTTCACAACTTCGTGGAATTGAGAAGACCAGTCAATCTGCAAGCTGCAGTGGAAGGTGCAAGACTGTATGACGAAGTTGAAGCAAGGTTGTCAATGACCTCAAGAAGAGGAGTCTTACCTCCTCCCATGCTAGGAATGGTATACCCATCAAATGCAGTTCTTGGGATAGTTCCCTACCTCTACCCCCAGATGCAAATAGTGCCATAGTAGAATGCACCTAATCCGTACTGGCCATAGATGACAATGCCTCAAATGATGGTTCAACCACAATAGCAGTGGTCTCAAACAGTTCCTCCAATGGCGACTCAACAATAGTGGGATCCTACCCATTGGAATCAACAACCCCAAGTCTCAACAAGAAATCTGAATTAGAACCAAAACAGAGGACCTCCTGGATCAACCCAACCAGTGTATGCAGTAATCACAGAAGCTTCCCAAAACCCTACTACAAGTACTTCAAGAGAAGAAAATTTGAAGGACTACTTGTCCAATTCAGTGGAAAGTATCAAGAAAAAGCTTATGGATGTGATTACAGAGCAGCTACAGACGCTGAAGGTGAATACTGCCAATATATCCACTCCTGCAGGAGGTAGGAGAGATGTGATACGTTCTAATACATGGTGCGGCAAGTTCCATCAAGGGAGATATTTAGCCACTGAATGTACCCAAAAACCAACCATTCCTAGAGTCTTCTATTCATATTGTTTGAGGAAGAACCACACAGAGGATATTTGCTCTTTGAAAGAGATGCACGAAATAAGAAAGAAAGATGAAGATGCAAGATTCAACTTGCTGGAATCCAAAATGACAACGCAGGACATTGGACCAAATCCTAGGGATTTTGGTCCTAATTTCGGTCCAAGGAGGTTTCCCTCTCAAAGTTATAGAGGACGATAGTTTGCTGCTAGTGGTGGTCAGAGATCAGAGGTGGAATGTTACAGATGTGGAGAAAAGGGTCATATCTCACCGAATTGTCCAAACCCTAGAAGGTTTGTGGATTACAAGCCCTTATATATTGTTTGAGGAAGAACCACACAGAGGATATTTGCTCTTTGAAAGAGATGCACGAAATAAGAAAGAAAGATGAAGATGCAAGATTCAACTTGCTGGAATCCAAAATGACAACGCAGGACATTGGACCAAATCCTAGGGATTTTGGTCCTAATTTCGGTCCAAGGAGGTTTCCCTCTCAAAGTTATAGAGGACGATAGTTTGCTGCTAGTGGTGGTCAGAGATCAGAGGTGGAGTGCTACAGATGTGGAGAAAAGGGTCATATCTCACCGAATTGTCCAAACCCTAGAAGGTTTGTGGATTACAAGCCCTTATATATTGTTTGAGGAAGAACCACACAGAGGATATTTGCTCTTTGAAAGAGATGCACGAAATAAGAAAGAAAGATGAAGATGCAAGATTCAACTTGCTGGAATCCAAAATGACAACGCAGGACATTGGACCAAATCCTAGGGATTTTGGTCCTAATTTCGGTCCAAGGAGGTTTCCCTCTCAAAGTTATAGAGGACGATAGTTTGCTGCTAGTGGTGGTCAGAGATCAGAGGTGGAGTGCTACAGATGTGGAGAAAAGGGTCATATCTCACCGAATTGTCCAAACCCTAGAAGGTTTGTGGATTACAAGCCCTTATGTAGTCGATGCAAAAGAGAAGGCCACACTGCAAACGATTGTCCAAGTCCAATCCCTGTGAAATCTACTTTTGATACTATCCAACAGAAGACCCAAGAACCTGCTTCCAATTTGGTGGAATTGGAAGTGGCCGCCATAACACATGCAAAGAAAGGAGAACCCGTAGTCTCAAAAGAAAATGTTTCTTCTACCAAGACTATGAAGTTCAATCTTCCTCGAGAAAAGAAAAACCATGCAATCCAAAATAAGGAAGTATAGAGCACTACAGAGCTATAGAGAGTTACAGAGATAGTTGCAGAGACAAGACTAGAGGTCCAAGAAATGGAGGATGTGGAAGTACCTCCTCATAAAGAACATGTGAAAATGTTGCCACTCTTGGAAGAAAAAGGGAAGATAAAAGTGGGTGTGGCCCCATTTCCCAGTCGATTGGAAAAGCTTGTGGATCCTATCAAAGAGTATGATTTGGTCAAAGACCTAGACACCTTTAAACCAAAACTAACCTTTTGACAGTGGTTGATGCTGTCTCCCAGTTATCAAAAAAGATTTAAAAGCATCTTGACAAGAAGACACGGCCTAAGTATTGCTCCCCCAACAACAACAAAGTCTAATAGAGCCTCAGTGAAGGAAGTAGATGTGGCTAATGCATTCCTGGATCTTGGAACCCTAGAGATTGGCATATGGATAGAAGGATGCTTTATTGCAGATGCATTGATTGATGGAGGCTCATCAGTAAACATAATGATGGATGTGACAATGAAGGATCTAGGCTTGCAAGGAATGCAACCTACGCAGTGGCTTATTAGATTGGCAGACCAAAGTATAATCAAACCATTGGGCATCCTCCCATATGTAAAAAAAAACCCTTGCAGGAAGAGACTATTGGCTGACATATTTGGTGGTCAAACCAAATTCCTACAGGACCTCATATCCTCTGCTGTTGGGAAGACCTTGGCTTTTTGAAGCAAGAGCAAGGATGGATTGGTTCAAAGGACCCCCAACACTTGGAAGAGGACCCAATAAAGTGGTGTTGAAGTTGTATGAATCGCAAAAAGGCAATGGATTTATGTCCATCGAAGTCATAACAGACTCCTCCAATGAAGTAACAGATGGTACATCAAGAGACAAAGATACTATCAAACATATCTTTCCCAAGAAAATAGAGACGCAGTCCCTAACAATGGACACTATAAGCCAACTATCAAAGGAAGAAAAGTCTTTGTCCATGATGGGAGAATACCTCCTGCCTAAATCCAGAATTGACTTCTAAAATCACCTTTGACAATGAAATAGAAGCATGGATGTATTGTTCTCCCTGTTACATGTCAGACCTAGAGTCAGAAATAGAAACAGTCGTCGCAGAGTCAGAGATAGAAATAGAGGCAGAGTTAGAGGTAGAGTCAGAGATAGAGGTAGAAGCAGAAGCAGAAGCAGAAGTAGAAGCACAAGCAGAAGCAAAAGCAAAAGCAGAAGCAGAGGATGTAATAGAGAGCTCGTTCTTCTTTTATAGAACACCCACAAATGTGGAAATAAAACTTGAAGAGGACGAAAGTGATAATGCTGACGAAGATTGTGAAAGTGAGCTAGAAGGATCTATCCTACTCACAGAAGGCAAAGATAAGGAAGATGTTCTGGACGTTCCTGAAGCCTCAGAAGTAGAAGATCCCTTTTTGTTTGATAGAATGATTGTGGTACCCTTTGGGTTGATCAATGAATCATGTCATGAGCACCTTTATAAGAAATGGATTAAGAAGAATAAACCTTCCTTTGATAGTGACTCTTATTATCCAAAGTTACCCTTTCTTAAAGAAGATGATGACGATGCACCTTACCAACAACCCCCAATCCTGCAGTTTAAACATAATGCAAGAAGTTCATGTTATGTGACGTTCTTGGATGCATCTTTAGAAGAAAAATTCTTGAGCCAAGAAGTAACTCATCCCTAACCCAAACTCGAAACCTCAATGATACACTTTCAACCTCTCAAAGAGTGAGCTAAGCCTCCATTAAAAGACAACAATAGTTCCAGTGCATCATCAGAAGATGAGACCACTCCCTTGAAGGAATCAGATCTTTACTCAGAAGAAATTTGTGGGACATTTATCTGTGAAGTGGAAGGTGAAAGGTAATTGACGTTCCTGGATGCTGATGGTACTGAACATCACCTGAAAGTGGGTCTAAATCTTCCAGAAGAAGAACTAGTGGTTCTGTGAGACTTACTAAAAGAGAACTTAGACGTGTTTGCATGGTCATATAAAGATCTAAAGGGGATTGATTCCACAGTATGCCAACACCACATCAACCTAGAGGCTGATACCAAACTTGTGAGGCAAAGATAGAGGCATATGAATCCCAATTATTCTACTTTGGTGAAGGCCGAATTATTGAAGCTTCTTGAAGTTGAGTTCATTTATCCAATGGCTAACAGTGAATGGGTTTCACCCATTGTGGTCGTACCCAAGAAGAACGGGAAAATTCGAATATGTGTGGAATTTCAAAAGTTGAATTTCAAGACGAAGAAGGATCATTTCCCTATCCCTTTCATAGACCAATTTTGTTGGACACAGTGGCAGGTCATGAGCTCTATTCCCTCTTGGATGGATTCGATGAATACAACCAATTCCAAATCGCAGAAGAAGACCAATCCAAAACAACCTTTACAACAAAATGGGGAACTTATGCTTACAGAGTGATGCCGTTTGGGCTCTATAATGCTCCTACTACCTTCCAACGAGTGATGATGGCTACCTTCCAAAACCATCTGCATGATTTCATTGAGGTGTACCTCGATGACTTCTGTGTTTATAGTCTAATCCATGAGCATTGGGGACACCTAGAGAGTATGGGATTTCTCTCAACCCCAAAAAATGTGTTTTTGGCATCTCATCAAGAGTTCTTCTAGGCCACATTGTCTCTGCACAAGGGATAGCAAACAGATCCTACTAAGATTGAGAAGATTGCTACCTTGACAGCCCCAACTAACCTTAAGCAATTGAGGGGATTTCTTGGCTATGTGGGCTACTATAGAAGGTTCATTGCACACTTTGCGACGAAGGCAACCCCTTTTTATAAACTCCTAAGAAAAGATAGTGAGTTTAAATGGACCACTGATTGTGATGAGGCATTTAATACCCTGAAGTAGTGTTTGATTGAATCACCCATCCTGCAGCCTTCTGATTGGATGAAGGAGTTCCATGTTCACACTGATGCATCAATTGAAGACCTAGGTGCAGTCTTATGACAAAAGGGCCCCTCTAAGTTAGATCAACCAATCTATTATGCAAGTCGAAAAGTAATCGACAGAGAGCGGAACTACATAGTGAACAGAGCTTGAGGGTCCAACAATGATGTTTGCTTTTTGGAGAAGTTCTGACATTATTTGATGTCGACGCATTTAAAATTCTACGTGGACCATGAAGCCCTTTCCTTCCTGATGAACAAGGCCGACGTGAAGGGAAGAATGATGAGATGGATCCTTATGTTTCAAGAGTTTGACTTTGAAGGGGTTACCAAACCTGGTCGTTCTCATGTCCTGGCTGATCACCTTTTGCGAATCCCTCAAAGTGATAATGAAAAAGAGCAAGATGATCCAAAACTTCTTGATGCTTCCTTATTTCTAGTCGAAATAGTTACCCCATGGTACATAGGCATAGCCAACCTCTTGGCAACCCAACAATATCCCCTTGGCATCTTGAGCCGTGAGAAGAAGAAGCTTCTGTTGGAATCATCCCCCTACCTATTAGGTGGTGCTCTGTACAAGAAAGGCAAGGACGAAGTCTTGCAAAGATGTGTTGCAGGAGAAGAAATTTCCATAGTGTTGAAAGCATGCCATGATGAGCCATGTGGTGGACACTTCGCAGGAGAAGCAACAGCCAGAAAGATAGGATATTGGTGGCCAACCCTCCATAAGGATGCTTATAATTACTACAAATGGTGTGATGCTTGTCAGCAAATGGGAAAGCCTACCAAATCCAGTGCTATGCCCTTGCAACCCATGCTTCCTGTAAAGCCATTTGAGAAGTGGGGGATTGATTTCATGGGCCCCATTGATCCACCAAACAAAAGGAAGCAGAATTGATACATCCTGGTATGCACTGACTATATCACCAAGTGGTGAAGCTAAAGCTCTGAAGCGGGATGATGATGGCAACACCATAGCTCTATTCATGTATGAAAATGTCATCACCCATTTTGGTAGTCCCCTAGAGCTGGTAAGTGACATAGGTACTCATTTCCTTAACAAGATCATGGAAGAGTTGACAGAGCTGTACAAGATCCACCATCAAAAGTCCACTCCCTATTATCCCAGAGCCAATGGCCAATTCAAAGTCACCAATCATATCCTTTGTTCGATCCTGACATGGATGATTGCTGCACATCGTCACAATTGGGATGATCAACTTACAAAGGCCCTCTGGGCATATAAAACCTCTTACAAGGCTGCTACAGGACAGACCCCTTTCTAGCTGGTGTATGGCACATAAGTCATCTTCCCTGTTGAGCTGGAGTTGCTCTCTTTGCGAGTGGCAGTCAGAATGCCTCGTGGATGATGAGTCTCTCCATCGCTACTTGTTGCATTTGGAATGTTTGGATGAGATTCAGTGGATGTCCCTACAGTGTACGGAAATCACTCAAGGCCGATGCAAGGCCTATCATGATAGCTTCATCAAGCACAAGGAGTTCAAAGAAGGTGATCACATCCTAGCCTACGATTCCCGATTTGGAAAGTTTTCAGGGAAGCTCCAACAACGCTAGATGGGTCCTTACAAGGTACTTGCTGTCAACCCAAATGTTTCTATCCAAGTGCAAGCTGTCAATGCTTCTAAGGACCCCTTTTTGATAAATGGCTATCATCTAAAGAAGTACTTCCCACCCTAAGGATCTTGACAATCACAATTGACAGTCCCTTCCCGTTTGGGATGTCAATTTTTGTTCCTGATATTATTTCTGATAGCCATTCTATTCCTGCTGATGATGTGGCCTGATCCCTCTATCCCCTCAACTCCACCTCCCGCCCCTGTTTTCCTCTCTTCCATTTTCAACCAACAATTTGGGCAAGGATGGTTCTAAAACTTGGCAGTTCAGCCATTCCATTTATTTTGAAAAAAAAAATGTATGGGAGAAAAGGACTTCGGTCCCTGTCATGCCGGCCTACTCTTTGAGAAAAGGTGAAAAACCCCTCGGGAGTATGGAGAAAAAAAATCTGCTATGGGAGAAAAGGAAGAAATTCTGTAATAGCTAGCCTCGTTCCAAGAAAATGTGGTAAACACCCTTGGACGGGAAGCTGGTTGTGGAAAAGGTGGAAACACCCTGCAGTCCAGAATAGTTGAATCACCAGCCAAACCTTTTCAGACGCAAAGTTCCAAAGCCACCTCCTTTAGTGCACTGTATCAGAAGTCTCATTCGAAAGTTTGATTCCCTACAATAGACTACCTTTTCCAAAGATGACATGTTCTACAGACAAAATCAAGTACCAAATCTATTGGCTACCTCCCCAGGTATGCCTCTTCATCGGCACCTTGTCGACAACCAACCAACGATCTTCATCGACAACCCACTGAGTGATGTAAGCTTTCATCTTAACCGGATGGGGATGTAAGCATGGGCTACCGTCCTGTATCTATCAAATGAGTGTGAGACAGAGGGTGGGCGGAGTGACCAATGCTTATCCTTCAATCAATGAGAAGTGAGTTGTGTGGCATGGAGTGTTACACACATGGGATGTGCCTCTCAATGCAGAAAGCATGATCTGTTCATGTGCACTGCACTATAAGGCTCCCTGGCCTTCCTTCTCACACCGTATGTCGACACCGAGTGGAATGCACACTTGCACCATCAATTGCACACAAGGCATACAACCTTTGCACAAGTGACTGTGGGGATTACATCAATGGGTGTAAGGAATGGGCTGCCCTCCTATATTCATCAATAGAGCATGAGATAGATGGGGGCAGAGTGTGACTAGTGTGTCCTTAATAAATTCTTAAGTGGTGAGGATTGAGGGACGTTACGACATTGACGTGAAGTACACTTTCTGTTTCCCTATGCACGGGATGGGTCTCTGCCACCATCACAGGCCCTGTCACCCTGTTTTGTACATTGCATGCCCAGGGGGTCCACTAGGGTTTACCGTATGATACCATGTGAGTGTAAGGGAGGGGGGTTATTTAAGGAAAGGAAGGTATATTTTATAAGGAAAGGTCCCATAAATAGGGGGTAGATAAGGGCTATTTTTATATATTTCTTGCATGGAGGTGACGTCTCCTTATTACCACTAGTGAATCCCACGTGATTGCACGACAAGGCTCCTTGGCCTTCCTTCTCACACCGTATGACGACACCGAGTGGAACACACGAATGCACCATCAATTGTGCACATTGGTATACTCCTTCCAAGTCATTTTCCCCTTGTTCAATTCTAAATCGGGCGTGAGTTATGGGATTTCATGGTTATTCATTGAGCGATGTGTGTCATGGGGCGAGCGACTGTTCTATCATCCTCCTGAGTGCTCGTGAGCTGAGAGTTCTATTCTTTGTCATCGACACTTGAATCAATGAACTTTATTGATAATTCTACCTCCCTGGGTGTTGTTGCATGGTCCCTACCATGCTGGACGTGTTCTGTGGTGAGCCCTGGTATCTCGTGCCAATGGCTCCGATCTTCTTGCATCAACAATGATGGTTCCCTTCAACCATCTACAAAATGGGCCAAGTGTTCCTAACCCTACCTTTCTGTTTGCAAGTGCATGTTATGTCTTAAGTATGGTGATGTTAGTGTCCAGTTGGTTGACAAGTCCTAGGCATGTCGATCAATCTACCCTAATTGGTAAGGTCTTAAGTGTGGGGACGCATCCCTGCACATCTGCTATGCATATCCCCTTGCATATGTCATTAATCAATAATGCGTGTCTATCACATACTGGTTTTACCTTGATGGGGTCCCTTCCCTAGCCACCCACCCTCGTACCCCCTGTCGTCGAGGCCGTTTCCCTTGCGATTGCTTTCATTGCGTAATTTTTTCCCTTTTCTATGTGAACACACTCTACGCTTCCGATCCAACTTTATAGCCCTGTTTGTCCCTTCAAATGACACACTTTTCCTTTTCAAATCCCCCTGTTCATGCTTATTGTTTTTGCGTTATTGATTTTTGAAGCTTTTCCCACACAATTGGATGTATTTTATGTGAATGTACCCTTATCACTTCGAAACAATGATCTGACATACTCGCCTTGTCCTACACCTTCCCCTCAACATTTTTTCTTTTAACCGCCTGTTATTTTGATGTACGGTTTGTTCGTAATTCATTTTTGCATGGTTTCATCCCCTTTTCATGTATGTTTTTAACCTTTTTCCATGTGAACTTGCCCTATTTGTAGGGCCCTCCATTCTGATTGGATAGGCCTATCCAACATGCCTGCATATACATTTTTTCTTTTTTTTCCACCATGTTCCGACCCTTGGGTTTTTCATTATTAATTTTTAAAATACATTTTCAAGCCTCTTTTTTACATTTTTCTCATATGAACGCCCCCTAAACCCCCAAAAAATGCATTCCAACATGATAGTCTTGCAAAACACTATTGTCCGGATATTCTTCCTTTTTACTACCCTTCTTTTCGGTGCCCAGATCTTCTTATATTAATTTCCACGTCTCGTTTTAGGGGCTATTTTTTGGTTTTTTCCATGTGAACGGGTCTTCTCTTCATCCTAATTGTGTTGTGACATGATAGGCTTGTTTCACATGACTTTTCACACGTTTTTCTTTTTTTTTTGTGCTTCATTTCGGCAAACAGATTTTTTGTTATTAATTTTTGTATGCATTTTCGTGCCTGATTTTCATGTTTTTTCCATGTGACTGCCCTTACTTGTTCTCGAACGCCCCATTGCACTTTTCCCCTCTCTTCCTCTCAATTTTTGGCACATTTTTCATTTTTATAGCATTTCATTTCTGCGCACGGTTTGGGTTTTATGAAAATTTTCATCCATTTGCGCCTGGTCGTGCCTCTTACATCACGTATGATCACCCGTTTTTTTATTTTTAACTATGACGTCGCATTTGTCGCATCCTCCAGCACCCGTGTTATCGTCCCGGCCCCCGTTGCTTCCCGTCCCTACAAGTTTTTTTACCCCTGTCTCTCACACGCATGCGGGACGGGGGCAGCACCCCGTTTTCTCTTTCTTGCTTTTTAATTTTAAAAACCAAAAACAGAAAAGCCCAATTAAATTTAAAAAAACAATGATTTTGAAAAAAAACAATGATTTTGAAAAAAAACAATGATTTTACACAAAAAAAAACAAAAAAAAAACCAACCACCTGTGTCCCTCCCCTTCTCCCCTCTCTCTCTCTTTCTTTCTTTCTTTCTCTCTCTCTCCCTCTCTTTCTCTCTCCCTGACTCCCTCTCCCTACGTACCTTCAGCCTCCCTCCCACCTCTTCCTCCCCTCTCCTCCCTCCTCCTCCACCACTCCCTCTCCCTTTCCCTCTTCCTCCCCAACCTCACATGGCTCCATCCGTCCACCGCCTGCACCCTCCTCCTTGTCGCCTTTCCTCCTCTCCCCACCATCTTTGCCGCCTACACCCTCCACCCACTGGCGCCACCCCTACTGTCTCCTCCTCTCGGGGGCTCCTCCCTCCTTGCCCCGCCACTCCCTGCCAACCCCACCTCCTCCTCCCCCCTCTTCTTCATCACCCCTCCAACCCTCCCCTACCTCCCCACCACCTTCACCGTCCTCGCACTTCCCCCCTCTTTTTGAAGCAAAAAAAAGGGGAAAAAAAACCAAGCTTCCCTTCCCACCCACCAAAAAAACACAAATGACCAACACAACGACACACACACACCCCCACACACCCCAAAATTCACATATTAATTTCTAAAATGAATCCTAATCACCACCATTGCACGTGTATCCGTGCTCAACACACCTTCTTTTTAATTCAATAAAACTCAACCAGCCGTTCACTTTGCACGCACTACGTGCGCTTCAGAGACACCTTAATTTTAAATAAAATGAACCATCCGTCATAAAAATTCACGCCCTGAAAAATAAGAGCGCTTCAGACACATTAGATTCTTAATTCACGAATCTGCATTTAGAGACCCAATTTGGGTATTAAAGTTTGGGATTCATTAAAAGCACCGTTCCATCTTAATAAATTGTGAATAACAATTTAAAAGAGAAACACCATTTTTTTTCTAAGGTTTACAACCTAATAAAATTTACCCACTTTTAATAATTTATTAAGACGAACCCTTCACTAAAATAATTTCCCTCATTGTACTTTTTTTTTTCTCTTTTTCAATAAACATGCTTTGCGGGATGGGCATGTGTAGTCTTCAGAATGGTCTTTCTTGTCATTGATGGTCAATGATGTTTTGATTATGTTGAGTGTAGTTATTGATTTGGTTGATTTATATGATTAAGGGTATGATCTAAATTTATTTTTCATTTTATCTGCATGATATGGGGTCTGGGTGCATGTCTGTTGCATATCACCAAGCTTTCGGTCGCATTTGTCTAGAGGTCACATCTAATTTTTTCTAGGATGTGCCTTGCTTGGGGATAGTCGGTCGAGTCTTGTTTCAAAAACTTGGTTGATATCTTATCTTTGGTTTTTTCTGTTGGTTTTGCATGCATCCCTTTTGTTTGTGAGTTGTGTTGTATGTTCACTATTTGAATGGCACCCCGTACGCCTCCTCCTATTTAGTACGTCCCATTGATCAGTAGGGATTATTCTTCCCTACTGACTTTTGAGCCTATTGCAAAAGCTGGCCATGCATCTTTTGTGGCTGCACGATTTCTCTTATCCCTCTCTTCATCCTTTATCCCTTATTCCATTCCCATCTCTTTCATCTTTTACTCAGATTCCCCTTCAATTGGTTACAGGATATGAAGGCTTTGATCAGACAATCCTGAGAAGAAGAAGTTGGAGTAATAGAGATTCTTTGATAGGATCCCAAGTTAACTGGCCAATGATTCCAGGAGAATGGAAGACTGCAAATCAAGCCTTTCACAACTATTTACATTTTTCTCAGCTTCATTCTCAATCTTTCAATCCATCAGTGAGACTGATTTTTATCCTTTGTAACTTTGATGCTTGATCAAAATACATCTATCTATCTTTCTCCTTCCAAAGAGGTGCCATTCAAATATTGTTTATGTAAGTGGTGTGAGTTGTGGTATGTGTATATTGTTTATCTTTGTTGAATGGAGCTGAAGTTTAAGCTAGATTGAGGAAGAAGATATTGGATTAAAAGCTAGCAGAAGATAATGCTGATTCAAAGAAAACTCTTATATGCTTTATGAGTTTGTGTTGCTATCAATTTTTTTTAAAAATAGAGATAATATCCAAAAGGGTGTTTTCCTTTCGTTGTAGTATTATTAGATATATAGGTTACTTGTTGGGGTTGTGATTGGATGACTTTATGAAGTTCTGTTGAAGACAAAAGATCACATTGAGCTCTTTACTAAACTTATATTCTTATTTTCCTTAGGTCGTGAGGACGCTTCCTATTTTAAGTGTGGAGATATGTTGAGAGTGGAAAAAGACTGCATTTTCGATTGATTTTTGTTGTTTTTGGTGGACTAAATGATTGATTTGGTATGATTTTTGATTGATTTTAGAATGATTTGGAATTATTTGGATAGGTTTGGATTGATTTTGATGGCTCATGATATTTTTTGATGAAGATATATTGATGTGATAGGTTTTGATGATGTTCTTATAGCTTCTATGTGATCCTGTTTGAGCCTGTTGAGCTTCAACTTTCTTCTATTTTTCTCTATTTTGTTTGAGTAAGTGAGGTTGGGATATTGAATGATGAATTTTGAGGTTGTATGATAGCTTATTGAGTGATTTATGATGGGTTTATTTGGTTTTAGTTGAGCTGAATGTTTGTTGTGTTTAGTTGTTGTTGAACCTCTGTAGACCTTTTGTAGAGCTTCTGTAAATCCTTAGTATGCTTCTATAAGTGTTCTGTGGAATATATGTGTGACTTTGGGAAAGTTTTATAACTTTTGGAAAGGATGAATGTAAGTTTAAAAGAGCTAAAAAAATGAAAGAAGTAGCTGAAGTGAAGTGACAATAATGAGGTATGAAGAGACACTGTAGTGGCTCTGGTGCCCTTTCATACCTCCCATGCCTTTTGGAAGGGGCATCCACGACCAAAGAAGGATTATTGAGAGTCATTATTGATTATTGTAGTGAAGAGATGATGTACTATTGATTGAGAGAGAAAAAAAGAGTCGGAGATAGCCAATTCTATGAAAAACAATGTATCTATCTATGAGAGATTGAGAGAGACAACTATGAAGACAATGAAGATGAATCATATGTGATTATTTCCATTCAAAACTGGTGTATTCTTTTGTGTTCTTGTTAGTTTTGATGGATTATATGAATATTGAGCGGTGATTTTTGACTTTGATAAGTGATTAAAAATAGCCAAAAAATTCAAATTTCAAGGGAAAAATAGACTTCGTCGAAGACGGCAGCTACAATCAATATGATTTTAAGCGGCAAGCCCCTAAAGTGCTTTAAAGACCCACTGAGCGATGTTTGGGGAATTTTCATAATTTTTTTAACTGTCGGATTATACTTCAGGAGATGCTCGGTAGTGGGGGACCTCGAGACGAATGCCCAATTTTTTTTTCAGAAGTCGATTTGGACGCCAGACACGAGAATGGGGGTACTTGAAGTGGAGAACAAAAGAGAGTAAGTGGAAAAAAGCCTTGGGGGGTCAAGGGGGGTGACCTTTGGGGTCTCCCACCCCCCAATTTTCACATGGGTGGGAGGGGGGCTATTTTTTGTAGCCACGCAGATCAGGAAATGACATCCTCATGGGTGTGACAGGAAAAATGGTGTGGAGAGGGGCTATAGGCCATCTTCCATCTCAATATACCTGACATATCTGATCTTACCATTAGTCTCCTCTATCTCCTTGCTTCTAATCACCACCTCTCGCACATCGAATGGCTGCCTGGACATGGAGATCCTATTCTGGTCTTTCTCTCTCCTTCCTCTCTCTCTTCCAAGCAGTGGTTTATGTGTATGAAATCAAGAAGAAGAGGGAGTGAAGGACGCTTATCCAGTGACAATTAGATTGCTTCAAGATCAAGAAGAGGCTGAGGGGAGATGTTCAGCATTGAAGATTTGCTACTAGTCGGGGCAGTCCATTGGCAGGTCCATTGGCAACCCGAAAAAATAATCAAAAAACCCACAATATGCAAGTAAGCGGTATGCGTCATTTTTACAAAGGAAAATTTCTTCTTTTTTATGCTTGATGGTTGAAATGGAATTTATATGGAACAAAAATTTGTTTGGATCTTTTTTGCATTAGAGAAAAATACAGAAAGAGAGAGAGAAGAATTTTTTTTACTAAAAACTCCATTGAAGCTATAGGAAAGCTTGAAGAAAGGGGAAAGAGAACCCTTATTTTCAAGAGTAGTCATGACTTACTATGTCTCTATCCCCAATTAGCCATGTTCCTACAAAATCCCTTCCAAAATGATTCTAAATTAGTCCATGATCTACTATTTTAACTATAGTGTTGCCAAACTTGCTCCAAGTCTCTTTTTAGAGGTCCAAGGTAGTCCATGATTCATATAGATAGCCTATAATTAATGTCATGTGCCTTGTATACTTGCTACCTTGGATTTTATGATATAAAAAGGAAAAATGTAATTGGAAAATGAGGAAATCAAATGGACCAAGAGCCTATGCTTTGATACCACTTGTAAAGAAGGAGATAAAGAGGTGAGAGATAGATTATAGAGGAGAAAGAAATACTAGTTGAGGAGAGAGAAAGACAAAAAGAAGAGCAAAAAGAGACAAGAAGCCATAGAAGCTAAAGAAGAAACTTGGAGATGAAGAGGATCTTGTATTATTGATTGAATACAATGAATAATTCATCCTCTTACATCTTATACTCATGCTAGTGTGGCTAGAGTATTCTTTACGCTAAAATAATTGTCTATTTTTCCTTCATTTCTCTATTAGAATCATTCTAAGGTGTGAGGACTTCTCTAACACAATAAAATGATCATATTTTAAACTTATTTGAATATTGTTACTTTGTGTATTTAATTTCTTATATAAGTCAAACTAACTTATATTTAAATAAGTATTTCAAGGACACTTTCCTTAGAGCTTTAAAACTTAAAAATATACACTAAATTTTATGTAATAGTGTTTATATATTTATTAATTTATTTTTAAATTTAATCAATTAAGGAATTTAATTATTATCATAATTTAGTAATTAAATATTTTATTTATCTTAAAATATTACATAATTTTGAACTATTTAAAAACTCTAATAAATATCATAATTACTTTAATTTATAACATAAAATATAACACAAAAAGAAAATAATTTAATATGTAACATGAAATTTAACATAAAAAGAAGATAATACTAAACATATATTTTCAACTTAGATAATATTTAGCACAATTTAAAAAAATAAGACTAAATATTAAAATTTATTTTTCAAATCTACAAGCTTCTTACTAATCCAAGCTAGATGCTCAAATACAAGTGTTTGCAATGGTTGCAAGGTTCTTGCATGATATATAAAGGTGACTCTTTGGTCTCAAAAAACTTTCGATTAAGAATCCTTTCAATCAAAAAACATTTTAATGAAAAGGATTTCAATTAAAATGTAAGTAGTATTTGATTATTCTTGAAAATGATGACATATCACCCAATAATGGTCGAATTTCACGTTGGCCTATTTCATGTAGATTTCTATCTATAGGTTGTATTGGAATGTCATCTTCTCTTAAGAATATGTTTATTCCTACTTGAACTAATTGTTGTTGACTTCTCATACTCACAACATAGACTTGTTGATAGTTCTTGTCATTTGAACAATGGAGAATCATAATACCGAAAAAGAGAGGAGCTTATTTGATTGCTTTAATGAATATAAAAAGAATTTAAAAAGTGACGTGCACCATTCTAAGGTCACAATAAAGCTTCATAATTGGTCTTGTCACTTGAATGATGGAAACTAGTAGTAAAGACAAAAAGAATATCACTTTCACTTTCATTAATGACTTCAAAAGTAGTAAAAAGTATACATCATACATTACATGTATAAGCATATTCATGATATGTTAATGTGCACATGGATATGAAAAGGTGCATGAAACACTTGATTGGAAACCTAGCGTAACACATTGAAACACCTATCTATTGCTTGTATCCAAAGAGTACTTTAGAAATGTCAATTTCTTTTTTCTTAAATAAACTACATCAAAACCTCCCTTTCACACAAATACTTCATCTTAATATGCATGTTTTTCTTTCTTTTTTTGCAATATCTAGAGATGGGCATGCATAGGACCAAGTTTGGAGATGAGTACAACATGTTAGTATATCGAAGCTTGCATTTAATTTTTTATTTAATTCATGCATCAAGTTATCTAGAAATTCAATTCATAGGATGATCTTCTTTATGTAGCTTCCATGTATTCTTCATGGAAGACTATAAAAATGATTTAGGAATATGCCTATGATTATGAGGGACTCATATGATTCAGTCATATTTGATTAAATTGTTATAAGTTATTTTGTATACCTATGAGACAAACTATTGGACTTTCATGTCTATCATATGATAGAAATGAAGGGGAGAACTCATGTTATATAGGGGATATACGAGGGGTATACCTATGCTATGATATAATTCTATCATATGATACAATCCTTATACAAGAGATTAGAAATAATATGGGATTATATGTATTATGCATCCAAATGCATCTTGGAATGTAATTAGGTTAAGGTGAAGGGAAGATAAACTGCTCCTTGTGTTGTGAATGAAACATGGTGTCTTTATAGAGTTTTCTTAAAGTTAAAGGGGGAATTTGGTTTAGTGTAATAAGATTTTGCTCAAAACTCTAAGAGATTATCATGTATAATAGAGGCCCATTAAACACTTAGTACACTTTGCAAATCCTTTCACACTTAGAGCACATGTTGACCAATGCAATATCAATTAAAGTATCATGATTTGTCAATAAATCCAATTATGTTGTTGAGTGCTTTTAGAATGCCTAAGCCAACAACACATTCATTTGTTGGATCATTTTCTCAATTGTTCACATAAAAATTAATGGATTTACATATACTAACTAGCTGTAATACAATGGTATTCAACTAGGACGGCAGCCAATTGGAGCCTCTCTTTGAGTTCAAGAGAGTGTTAATGCATGTTCAACTACAATTCTAAGGCTAGGAACCATAAATTCCATTGGTACGATAGCTTCTAAACCATAGACTCTAAATTGAAAGGAGTAAGTCTCATAGTGACTTTAAATGTTGTTTTGAATGGCCACAATTTTGAATCGAATTTTGTATCCAGATCTTTTTTATTATCTTCTACAATCTTCTTCAGGATTCAAAGTAAAATCTTATTCGAACTCTCAGTTTTTCCATTGGGTTGCAAGTGATACGGGGTTGATTTTTTTGTAAGATCATATGCCTAGCAGTCAATTCAACAACCACCTTATTAAAGAAATGCTTTCCCCTATCATTTGACAAGGTCAGTGACACACCCAAATCTAGTCATAATATTTGAGTACAAAAATTTAGCCACACTAGTTGTTGTGTTATCTCTCAAAGCTTATGCCTCCACCCATTAGTGCAAACCAAAATGTATTTATTCCCTATTCTTTGAGTTGCAAGTTTTATTTGTCCAAAAAAATCTATTCTCCATTTTTGAAAGGGTTCCAATGGCAATATAGACTGATCCTACATTCTATCTCTATCCAAAGACTGATCCTCCTTCAAACACTTTAGGCATTCCTTGGCATATTAATTGGCATCTTTTAGGACTATTGCCACCACAAACTAGCATGTAAGATTTTTTTTCTAGTAATTTCTCTTGCAAAATGACTATTTAAGGGACCAACATGGGCTTCATGAAGTAATGTTGGTTGCTCATGCTTAGGCACACATCTCCTAAGGATATTATCCACTCCTTGTCAATACAATGTATTCAAGATAACCTAATAAGACCTACCCTTTAATACCAACCTTCTCCTTTAATTAGTTGTCAAGTATGCATGCATAACTCCCTCCACCAAGAAATGAAGTAATTGATCATAATATGATTCTCGGTCTACAATCTGTATCAAAAATAACTTAGCATCCAACAATTGATCTAAAATGCTAGCCTCAATATCATCATCCTTCAACCAACTCAAATAATTTGCAATTGCATGATCTTTGCCAATGTGATCCACTTTATAACCAAATTCTTGTAAAATAACGTCCATCTTGCAAGCCTTCTAGTCATTTAAGGTGTATTGATTAAGAACAAAAGAGTTTGGTAGTCAACATGAAAAATAACTTGATCATCCCCCAATGCTTCTCTCTTCATAACTAAATAATTCTTTTCATTAGTGTTTTGTCTTCTACCACCATAGTATATAGCCCTAAGCCACCTAAGTACTTTCTCCTACATTAGTACTGCTTCTATAGCCACATCAAAGGCATCAACAAATACATGAAAGTGTAAATCCCATGCAGGAGGTTGTAAAATAGGAGCCACAACAACCAACATCTTCTTAAGGACTATAAAATCCTTTACTTGAACTTCTCTCCATACATAGTGCATGCCTTTCTTAGTTAGAGTAGTAAGGGGAGAACAAATAGCAAATAATACCTCAATTAACTACTATGTGACTTTCACTTAGCCAACAAATCTCATCACTTTCTTCACATTTGTTGGTGCCTTAGCCTTCTAAATAGTATATATCTTCCTTAGATCAATGGCCATACCTTCTTCTAACAAAACATGACCCAAAAATACTCCCCTCTTAGTTGTAAGCACAAGCTTGAATGGGGCAACACACAACAGTCATCAATGATTACTCTCATAAAGGCTGTCAAAAGTACATATCAAAGGTCTTTTTTGCAACTCCTTGAAACTTTGGAGGTCCATTCTCAAGTCCAGAATTCATCATTGTGCTAACATAAGCTCCCCATTTTGTAATAAATGTAGTCTTTTCCATATCATTTGAATGCATCTTGATTTGATTATGACCAAAAAAATCCATCTTAAAAACTTTACATTGTTAGATATGATCAATGCCCCACCCTCATTAGGTGCCACCAATGATCCATGGTGCTCACAGTTGTAAGGCCCCCATTATGAGGAGAAGCCAAATGTGAGCCCGGACATTGGTTGAGTCTTGACTTGTATATCAGATGAGGTCTATGTGACCGGATGGCAAAAATGTGACCATTGTGGGTCTAATCTTTGGGTTAGACGGAGTGGTTAGGCTAGTAGCAACTCGAGGCGCATTGCATCGAGTTGCGGGGTAAGGGAGTTAAAAGGGGCCCCTATTTTGGGGTTTGCAGGCCATAGAAGTGGCCCTTGGTTGGGGGGTCCTAGGGGGGCTAGCGGCCCCCTTGGCGGGGGTCCGGGGGCAGTGCCCCTGGCCTGATGGTAAAGGGAATATTCCCTGGCCGACTAGTGGAGGCTCATATGGTAGGTCGGTTAGGTCGACCTAATGGCCTTCGTGGGCTATAAAAGCTAAACCCCTTCACAACCATCCATCATTCATCTTTCACCCAGTCAGAGTTGTTGTTCTAGCTAGCCTTAAGCTCTTCATCTATCTTTTGTCTAGATCGCCATCTAAGCTTCACACAGTGGAAGCACACGGGTGGACAGAGCCATCTTTGTATCAGTTGTTTGGAGCTAAAGAATTTACTGATTCTCCTCTTATCTGTTGTGTACTCTCTATCTCTTTCTTAGATTCTGTTCGCTGCACCGTGTAATTTTTTACATACATCTCATGTCTTGCTACATCATGAAGAAGAGAACCAATAAATGGTATTGGAAATCGATTTGTTACTACTGTTGCATTCAACTTTCTGTAGTCAAAACAAAGCCTAATCTTCCCATTCTTTTTAGGTGCCACTATTATTAGAGTCAATCATGCCACTTCATTTACTAGTTTTATAAAACCAACTCTTAAGAGCTTGTAAATTTCCTCCTTAACTTGCTTAGCATAATTAGGATCCATTCTATACCTATTTTGGACAATATGCTTAGCATCCTTTTTCAAGTTAATCATGTATTGACATATTGCTAGATCAAACCCTCTCGTATATATGTAATCCCAAGAAAATATATTGTGAATCTCATTGCACAACTCAATTAGGTATTTCTTCAATGCTTACTCCACATAAATACTTACTTTGATTGGCTTATGCTCTTTTGATTCATGCATGTTCACTTCTTGAGCTTTATCCTCCAGAACTCTTTTAGACTTCCTCATCTTATGCTCATATTTCTACTCAGTCCAAATAATAGCCTTTTATCCTTATTGATCTGACACATTTGAGGCATCTATACACAGCTTCCTCAATTCCCTAAGTTTCATATTTTACTTGCTATTTTGATTTAGGACAAATGGTTCCAAGGTCCTAAAATATTCTATACTCAACAGTGCTTGACTTTCCTAAAATTTAGATCACTCCTAACCTAAAAAACATTAATTAGGATTTTTTCCTTAAAAATGAGAAAACAAGTTCTGGCCATTAGGTTGTATAGTTTTCTATATTCAAGAAGTCATTTTTAGCACTTTTGGGCTACTCTTGATACCCTTGAATGATGGTATTCACATCTATTTCAAACACTAGTACCATTGAAGGGTTTGCTTGAAGAAATAGCTCCTCTTCTTCATCTTCAAATTCATCCACTAGGTTGATAGTTTAAGCTACTAGAGATTGCGAAGTATTCTTTAGGATTACTTTGTTGACTATAGACAATGTTACTAATTGATTGCTTATTACACATTCTCTATTTAGTAAATTTATGTCAATAAATTAATGACTCACTTTTCTTTAAGTGTTGATAATGATCTGGCATGGCCATGAGACCATTTAGAGACCAATATTCCTAGTGCATCACTTAATGGGGTGATTAGAGCACTGTGATAGGGATAGCTGGTACATGCAATACAAGTTATGAAGGGGGAAGGAAGTGTTTGCCAAGTGTAAGAGTGTACAGAAGACCAAGGAGTTACACATAAATGAAGATGGATTGAATATAAGAAGAGGAAGTGCGTTAGCATTGTGTATATGTATTTACGTGTGCATCCGGGGACACCTGGGAACATTTACTTGTGCGTAATGAGCATTGCATTCATTTGGGGTCATCCTCTCCCTTACAAGTCAAGGTGTAAGGTCTTTTCTCTCTTAATGAATTAAGGAGAGAAGTAATTCTTTCACTAAGAAAAAATGAGAGAGATAATTCTCTCACTAAGAAAGACAAGAGACGTGATCCTCTGGAAGTGAGGAGAGAAGTGATTTTCTCTTTCTAAGGTTTAAGATGACACAATCTTTTGTGTGGAAGTCAATCTTAAAGTTGAGGCCCAAGGCAATCTAATCAACTCTCTTTATCTATGGCTCAAGGTGATTGCATGGACCATAAGTTAAGAATAGAGCTTAAAAAGTTTCTTTTCTTAAAATAGACATGATGAATCAATTTTTAAAATATTCACAATAGAAAGATGATCTCTAAAAATAGCCCGTGAGGGTTATAAAAAACAACGAGATCTACAACTTTTGTGTTAGCCATCCAAGCAATGCATAGAGAGATATTCTGAAATTGGTTCTGCAGAGTAGGTCCTCGAACAGCCACATCTTGCATGAAGATCAACCTTTCCAATCTTGGCACTCATGTCTCTCTCCAAGAAGAGAAGATCTTGGAGCCTATAAAAGGGAGGCTCTCCTTGAGTGTGGAGGAGGTAAAGGAAGCATCACTTTGCATACATGCAAGAGGAGGAGAGAAGGCAGTTCGAGTCTCACAAAGTGCTTCGGAAGCTCTGTTGAAATCAATAGCACCAAGAAGAGAACCCTACACATATTGTGTAGGAGAAAAGAAGAGAAATCAAGAAGATCAAAGGAGCCAATTTCTGAGTTATGCAAGTGCTCGCCGGTTGTATATCATGCTAGGATCTGTGTAAGTTCAAGCTCACCAACCCTCTAGTCGTGCAAGTGCTACGGAAGCTCTATTGCAATTGAGCTCCAAGAGGAGATCCCTACACATATTGTGTAGGAGAGAAGGAGAGACTCAAGAAGGATCAAAAGGTGCCAACTTCCAAGTTATGCAAGTGTTAGCCGGTTGTATACCGTGCAAGGAACCGTGATCTTGTTCCCAAGTTCTACAAGTTAAGAACTAATTTATCTTTAACGGAGGAGCTGGTCCATCTTCCAATCCCTAGTGTGTTGTCAATCTCTCAATCTCTCTATCTTTCTCTCTACATCTTTCTTTTCTCTCATTTGTTCTCTCTCTGCACCAGCATAATATTCACCATATATCTTTTAATTATATAAGAAGGTCAAGTGTGTATCTTGGATATTATAACAAACAAACTAATCTCCTTAGGTCTTCTAGGGATGGACGCATTATCAACCCCCCAATCTTGCCTCAATTTGGCAATTTAAAACCATGGTCTTTCTAGGAGCATACATGATAGGGTTCCCCCCCTCTAACATTCTTAGCACCACAAAAATTACTCTAAACTTTAGGGTAGCCATCTTAATTTATTGATTCTTGAGAATACCTAGTGGTTGTAGCCTTCTTTGATCTACCATCTTGACCTAAAATGGTGCATGCAACAATTCACCTTGCTTACTAGTGACCATATATGTCTATTCATAAGGAATAATATTAACTTTAGATCCCTCATCCAAAAGATCATCTACATATGTTTCCCCTACATATTCCACTTGAATGGTAGGAACCTGATATTCCACAATCTCCCTTTATATAGTTATAACTGTGTAACAATCAAGAACTTCTTGAACCTACAAAGATTTCCCTTCAAGTATATCTTGTGCTTTTGTCTAATTTTTAGAATTTTGTTAAAGCTAGGCATCAAGTCCAAGATTTGGTCTAAGGTTAATTGTAGTGAACACCTTGTTAAGGCATGAAATTGCTCCTTTGAGCCTCCTCCCTCCAACTTTCTTGAACTTCTATCTTTAGCTTTCTCATATTCTTGATCAAGATTCAACTCCCTTTCCAAACTTCAAGCGTTGCTTCTTCTACCTCTTTTTGCAACTTCTTAACTTGTTAAATCTTCCTAGCCTCTTCTTGCTTTTCCCAATCAAGTTTCATATGGCCTTGACTTCTAGTGATAGCCAATACCATAGGTTCCTCAGGACATTCCTCAACTTTAATACAATTGGAAAAGTCCCACTTGACATGCATACTTACAACATTTGCATTACCTAGCACCTCATCTCCCCTTCCTCTCTCTTCCTCTTGATATCCATTCTTATAACTAGCACTCACCACATCTTCAAGGGGTTTCCTTTGTTCATCTTGGTTAGGTAGCTCTACCAGGATTGTTGCTACTAGGGTGGGTGGAGGATGTTAATGAGGTGCTCTTATAAACTTTCATCATTTTGGGTCCTTGCTATTGGCATTCCTCTCTTAGTCCTATGCCTTGCCCATAGTTCACAGTTGAGTCCTACAAAGTGTCCTTAATCTCTGCAATAATGGCGTATTCTAGTTTGTGTAGTTTGCTACTATCCCTGAAAGTTACTTCATGGCTATCGTGCTAGCATCTTGCTTGGTTCCTTGAAGAGTCTTTGAGGCATTGGGTCAAGAATTGCTTTATTTACTACAATTGGCTGTATAATCTTGACCCTAAGCTACATCACTAGCACTTGCTATGCTCTGCAGACATTAATGGTATACCAACAAGTCTTGGTTTCACACCTATTTCTTTGACATGTTTCACAATATTTTTCATTCCATTGTGTTTTAGACAATCCTAATTCCTTCAATTTCCACTTAATTTTCTTCTCAAGTTTACTGTCCTTGAGCTTCTTCTTATCCTTATCCTTCCCTTTTTTTTCTTGCTTGTATTTGACTTTATTTTCCTTTTTTTCTTATGTTTTTTTCTTAGTAATGCCTTCCAACTTTGAACTACTTGACTCATCATTTGAATTTGATGTTGAATCCTTCTCATCTTCATCACTGTTATTGTTTGAATTTGACTCTTCCTTTGAGCCTAAAGAATCTTCATCATTATGAATACCCAATCTTCTTTCTACCTTGTGGTAACTTGACCAAAGCATCTAATGTGTCATTAGGTGCAAACTCCACATTTTCTATAGGACCTAAAATCTTACTCTCTAGGCCCTTTAATAAAATAAGAATTCTGCATTTCTTGGGATTGTTTATCAACATCATTCAATCTATTCAACAAATTCTTGAACTTCTAAGCATAATCCTCAACCAATATATCTTCTTGATTTATGTTTTTGATCTTCCTTAAAAAGTCTCCAAGAGTTTTGTTTTTCTTGAAGTGTTATAAAGATGTAGTCTTCAATGCATCATATGTAGTGAAGGTACCCATACGATAACTATTAAATATGTCCATATCCTTCTCCTAAAGAGTGGCTACAAACAACTACTTTTTAACCTAATCTCCATACAATTGGTTAAATCCACTTGCTATCCACCTTGTTTCAAATTGAGCTAGATGGCAATCAATGTCTTGATTCTTTCCTCTTGAAAATTTTGCTACTCGTACCTTAGGGTATTGGGGTGGTGTTGCTTGAGTCGATATTTTTCTGCTTCTATTACCAAGACCTAGTGGATTGAACACTAACTTTAGTTATGCAGGTGGCCCAAAAAGAATAGTTCCTATCAACAAAACATCCAATATATTTATCCTAAAATCATCAAGAAGAGTTTGGACCAACAATCCTCAATAAGCATTTCCATCTGCTCGTATTGCACTTGTGGATGGAGTATCTTTTGGTGCAATATCTTTGTGTTCAAATTCCTCTCTAGGCAGGTCTTTATCAGCATGTGCTTCTCTTTCAACATACACTTCTCTTGCAATATGCACTCCTCCATCCACTTGCACTTCAAATTCAGCCTCAAACAATATGCATTGGGCTTCTCTTCTCAAACATTCCATCAATTCTCGTGCTTTTTCTCTTATTAATATGCAATCCCCTTAATCAGGGAATTGGCATGACATAAATGCTACCCATATAACCCTGAACCTGATAACCACCATTACAATCTTGCACTCTTGCAACAAACTTTTGTGCTTGATTTCCTCTAAGCATAATCCCTAAATCATGAGTGTCGTGCACACAAAACTAGTAGGATTTCCAAATTTTAGTGGCCATTCATGATCAATGTAAAATAGGAATTTTCCTAAAATATTCATAATACAACATACAACTTCCTTAATCAAAGAATGACCATAAAAAGCACGTATGTTTTAGGAATACAACATAGAACTATAGCATACATCATAATTGACCAAAAGAACACACAATCCTGAATATTACAAGTTGCATATTTTTTTGAATATAAAGATAATGAAAACAACATCTAATTTTCAAGAGACAGGTATAGAGATTCACATTGAGACATGAACAATCCTAATAGGGCACCATCTTGAAGGATTTCCATTACGTATGAAAGATAGATACAAAAAGTTGCATACAAGAAGTTATAACTACAATAGAAAGTCAAGGTTCTTATTACGTATGAAAGTCAAGGGTTGTTTCATGCATACCTTAAGTGCCTACATGCATACTAATCATTAAAGTGTAATGGGAACCTCAACATTAAGCATGTGACACGTAGAAGACATGTTGAACAATGACATGTCAGCAAAAATATTATTAGTTTTCAACAAAGCTGTATGTGAATCTCTACACTTGATATTGTGTAGCTATGTGCTTTCAAAATGCATAAGACAACAATCCATTCATCGTTGGATCCTTGTCTTAATCCTTTACATAAGAAATTAAGGTTTCACATGGGCCAATAAGTTGTAATGTAATGGTATTCAAGCTCCACTTAAGAAGAGAGCATTGATTCTAAAATATTTCCAACCTTGAAAAAGCAAGGAACCCTAATCTTGACTTTCAAGAGTCCATGTACCCAACCACAAAATTTGTCAAAATGCTCACATGAATCAACAATGGTCAATAG
This sequence comes from Lygodium microphyllum, assembly GCF_053477565.2. Classification (NCBI taxonomy): domain Eukaryota; kingdom Viridiplantae; phylum Streptophyta; class Polypodiopsida; order Schizaeales; family Lygodiaceae; genus Lygodium; species Lygodium microphyllum. Next base: position 29,604,070 of record NC_141149.1, read on the forward strand.
CTACATGGTCCATATCTAGCCCTTAAGTAGGTGCAACTCAAGGATGGGAGGGGGATGTAAGACTAAGGTATTTTAGGATGATGCCTTAGGTGAAATGGTTGGGTTTTGAGAATATGATAGGTAGATTAGGGTTAGTGCAACATTTTAGGGTGGAGAATTATGAAAAACATAAAACTTAAACCCTAGATCCTAATTTATTATGCCCTAAATCCCAAAACCCTAAAAATTTGACCTTACACCTCAAACCGTAAATCTTAAACCTTAAACCTTAAACCCTAAATCTTAGACCCTAAACCCTAGTCCATGGACCATATACCCTATAAACTAAACCCTATATCCTAAATGCTAGATCTTATATCATAAACCATAAACCCCATGCCCCAAGTCATAAACCACCCTAAATGCTAGATCACATATCCCTAAAGCATAAACCATAAACCTCAAGTCATAAACTTGATACCCTTAAACCTACACCCTATACCCTAGACTCTAAGCTCAAAACCCTAACCCCTAAAAGACAAGCCCTAAACCTTGGACACTAAATCATAGACCCTAAAGCTTAAATTATCCAAAACCCTAAATTATAAATCATAGAACTTAAACCCTAAATGATGCCAGGAGGCATATTCCACGGTGGATTCCGTGAGGTTTTACGGTGGATTCCGTAAACTTACTTAGATGACCGGGGCTCATACGCAAAGAGGATTCTTTGTGCGAGAAGTTGATGGGGACGCCTGTCCTTTTCGGGCGTTTCATTAATTTAGTGTGTACATGGGTGATTCCATAGCGGGTGATTCCGCAAAATGCATATTAAATTAATAAACGTTTATGAGTTTAGAGTGCGCACTCGTAATAAATTAAGGTTAGGATTTATTTCTAACCAGTTGATTTATTTATGTAGCTGAAGACTGCTAGGTATTCACTTTTGTCGGTTTAATTGTGTTATTTTACTAACGATTGTGAATGCTTCAGTTGATGTGTAGAGATAGCAGCAGTGGCGGAGGAAAGCATTGGAGTCTAGCGGGTTTTCGACCTTTGGACTATATTTTGATAGGCGCCACGCCTATATTTTGTTTTGTCTATTGAGACATTGATTATTTATTATTATTTTGTATGCGCTTATGCGCCTGGATATGTTATTTCTATTTGGACATTGAGATTGGGCGTGCCAGACTCTTTGGGCACCGTCCATTAGCTTTATTTTCCTATTTTTGGTAGAAAGCAAACTCAAAAGCTAAAAGCTTGTTATATTTTTGTAATTGGGCTATTTTTGAGCAAAAAGATTGGAAATATACATTAAATACATGCTTTGTGAAGCGCTCACACAAGGCATGGGGGAGATTGAACCCAATTTGTCTCTTGTCTCATGTCGTGCTTGCTTTTACATGGGTTTTTGTGCTAAAAAGTAGAGTACTTTGTTCTTGGGGACCTTTCGGGATTCACCACGTGAGCTATCTGCGTCCGATCTGCGCACCAGTGGTATCAGAGCGGAGCAGAGATCAAGGGCTTCCAATCGCTACAGTCAATCTCGTCGCGAACCGTCGATACAGGCAGACTTCTGGCGATCAAGAACCCCTATTTCCACTGTCAGATCGCGAAGGACCAATCTCTGCAGGCGGAGGACCACTCCCTCAACTCCATGAACAAGTCGTGATAAAACAGTAAGAAGCCATATCTATTTCTTCAAAAAAAGCTTAGTTTAAAAGCTTAAAACAAAGCTTAAGAAGCTTATTGAGCTTCAAATCTTCAAATCGATCAACAAGAGAGGCTCCGAAATTTCCGCGCTGTCAAAACGGCCCCCCCCCCCCTCACGATAAAAAACGGCGGCCTGTTTCTCTTCTTAAGCTTATTAAGCTTAAGCTTAACTCATTAAGCTTAAGACACTTCAAACTCTGCAAGTCAGTGAAGGCAAACAAGTCTGCAAACTTCGGGTCTCACACTCCATAAGACAAGTTCAGTAAGTCACTTGGAATCAAGTCCTGCAAGTTCTGCAAGTCGGCTAAGTCCAGCAAGTCAACAACTCTGCAAGATTGCTAAGTCTGCAACTCTGCAAGTCAGACTAAATCAGAACTGACTAATGCTCGAAACTCATAGAAGACTTGTTCGTATGCAAAAACTCTGAACTGGAAAGTTGTTCGCAGGAAGCTGTTCTACCTATCTACAAGTTCGTTGAAGTACTTTCAGCAAACGGAGACAGAAATATTTCAGAATTTCTGAAAATTGAAAAAGAAAATACCCAAAAATACATAGCCTTGTAACCCCAAATTTGAGCTACGCTCATCCCGCTAACTGATTTTGAGTGAGAAAGGTTTGTTGAGTTTTACAGGATGACTACCCCACATATGGATGATCCTATGACTGAAGACGACCTACCCGAGCCTACCATGGAACAAAAGCTGGATCTTATCATGCTGCAATTGGAAGAAGAGCGAAGAGCTAGGCAAGCCTTGCAAGCGCAATTGACAAAGCTACAAGGAGCGTCCACTGATAAAGAAGAACCTCAAGCTGAAGATCTGATTCGCCGTACCATCGACGCCACTCTTGAAGCACAAACCATTCGCAAGGAATCCAAGATAAGTAAACGAAGTTTCAAGTTTCGCACTTTCAATGGCATAAGAGAAGGAAAGACTGTTTTATCATTCATTAGCCAGTTTGATGACTATTTCCATGAGGAAACTTATCCCGAGAAAGATAAAATCAAGTGTGTTACTAATCATTTGATAGATAGAGCATCACTTTGGTGGACTGTAGTCCGCAAGAGCATAGAATGTCCTGCTACATGGGAAGATTTCAAGAAGTTCATGCAAAATTTCTTACCACCGCAATTTCATGAGAAGGCTATCAAGCAATGGGATTTACTTCAACAACGCGATCGTGAGCCTATTCCACAGTATACAGAGTGTTTTTGGAATGCACTCCTACAGCTACGCATGCTTGAAGACGTACCAGAGACGACACATAAGCGGAAGTACATGTCTGGACTTCTTGGACATTACTACGTTGAGGTGAATATGTTCAAGCCTGCTACCCTTGAAGATGCCATCTCCTTAGCTCACGACACTGAAGATAAGTTACGCGGAAGAGATCGATGACCACAGGCATTCCAAGCAAACGGTAATTATGGATCTAAACAATTCAATTCAAATTTCAGAAGGTTTAATCCAGGTCGTTTTTCATCACCATCTTTCCGCAAGAATTGGCCTAAACCACCCGCATTACCATCCACTGTCAATCCAAATCCTAAGCCTATCCAACAAGCAAATCCAAATATACCCAAACTCCCAGCCATTGCAAATAATGTGACCAAAGCCAAGCTCATCGTATGCTACAAGTGCCACCAGCCAGGGCATCTCGCAGCAAATTGTCATTCAAAGAAGCCATCAGCACATATCAACTACCTTGGAGCTATGGACGAAGACGAGCATGAGGATATGCCAGATTTCACTGAAGAGGAAGATGATCCTACTACTACTTCCGACACTTTACCAGGTATGCCTACTTTACATTCATTGTTGACTATGAAATGTATGGTGCATGGAAAAGAAAGAACTATATTGCATGATGACGGTAGTAGGCATGACTTTATTTCAGCAAAATTGGTAAAGGAATTGAAATTGCATACAGTACCTACGCACTATCACATAAAAGCTGCATTTTTAGGCACTAGGTACAATGGCACACAAGAAGTTCAAGATTTAGAAATTCAAATTGGTCCATATATTGAAAGAAGAAATTTCTTAGTTGTCCCATTACAGTCTAGCGACATTATTCTAGGAATGCCATGGAGACACCAACATAATCCAAACATAGATTATTCCACACACACAATGAATATTAATTTTCAAGGAAAATCTATTACATTATTTGGTATCCATGCATCTCATATGTTTCCACTGCTTTCGCATACTCAAGCAAAACGTGCACTACGCAAGAATACTAAATCATATCTCATTTGGGTGAATGAATTGCACGCAAAAGAAACTCATATACACCCGAGGCATAAGGAATTTCTTGCATATTTTAAGGATTGTTTTGCAGAAGACTTACCACCAGGTTTACCTCCATCACGTCCAGAAGACCATAAGATTGACCTAATACCTGGCACACAACCACCTTGCAAAGCCCCATGTAGGCACAATCAAATAGAGCAAAAAGAAATCCAGAGTCAAGTAGAAGAATTACTAAATAGAGGTTTAATTTGACCTAGCAGTTCTCCATTCGGTGCACCTGTGCTCTTAGTCAAGAAAAAGAATAATACTTATCGGATGTGTATTGACTACCGAGCATTAAACAAGATCACTGTAAAGAATAGGTATCCTATACCTAGAGTTGATGACCTTATGGACAAACTGCAAGGATCTTCTATATTTAGTAAAATTGACCTTAAGTCTGGATATCATCAGGTGAGGCTAGATAGATTCGACATATTTAAGACTGCATTCAGGACACAGTTTGGCCATTACGAATTCTTAGTCATGCCATTCGGATTAACTAATGCACCTGCCACTTTCAGTAGAATGATGAACCGTATTTTTCTAAAATATCAATATTGTGTGATTGTTTTCTTTGATGATATTTTAGTGTTCAGTCAAAGTGAAAAAGAGCATTATGAGCATTTATCATTAGTTTTTCAATTACTAAAAGAAAATCAATTGTTTGTAAATCCTAAAAAGAGTGAATTCTTTAAGACAGAAATAGAATATCTAGGTCATATTGTATCAAAAGAAGGAATAAAAGTTGATCCTAAGAAAATTGATGCAATATTGCATTGGCCTATTCCTAAAAATGTACATGAATTACGCTCATTCCTTGGTCTTGCTAGTTTCTATAGGAAGTTTGTACGTAATTTCTCATTACTTGCTTTACCACTGACCAAACATCTTAAGAAAGGCATTGTTTATCAATGGACCGAAAACCAGCAGAAATCCTTTGATTTACTCAAACGTGCATTGACCAATGCCCCTGTCCTACAATTACCTGACTTTAACAGACCATTCTTTTTAGTTGTGATCGATGCTAGCGGATCAGGAATAGGAGCCGTGCTAATGCAAGACAACCATCCAATAGCATATTCTAGTTCTAAGCTGAAACCCTCTGAGCTCAAATATTCCACTTATGACAAGGAACTCTTAGCAGTTGTCCAAGCATTAAAACAATGGAAGCATTATTTAATGGGTTCAGAATTCATGATAAAGACCGACCAGCAAAGCATTAGACATCTACTTAGCCAACCCCAAATTTCTGACCGTCATATCAAATGGGCTTCATTCATTCAAAGTTTTCATCCTATCATTCAATACCAACCTGGAAAAGAAAATGTAGTTGCTGATGCATTGAGTAGAAGACCTGCAATTCATAACATTTCTATCATATCTTTTGATTCTTTGATTGCTATGAAAGACACATATCACCAGGATATTACTTTTCATTCTGATTGGCAAAAATTAGTTCAAAATAATTTCATTCCTGTTGATTCATTGTCATATAATGATGGATTCATGTTCTTTGAAAAGAGACTGTGTGTTACTATTCCATTCCGATCTTTTGTTTTAAATGAAATTCATTGTCCCCCATATCAAGGTCATAGAGGTATCATTTCTACATTACGCATGTTAACTGAAGATTTTTATTGGCCGCATATGGATGCAGATGTATCTAATTTTGTTTCTGAATGTCTGATTTGTCAAAGAATAAAAAGACATCATGGTAAACAGTATGGATTATTAATGCCTTTATCTATTCCATCTAAACCTTGGGAACATATATCTATGGATTTCATTACTGGCTTACCAAATACTAAATCTAACCATGACATGATTTGGACAATTGTAGATAGATTTAGTAAGCAAGCATATTTCATTGCATGTAAGAAAACTTTAACAGCATCACAAGCAGCACAGTTATTTTTGAAAACTGTTTTTACTAACCATGGATTGCCGAAAGTGATTATTTCAGATAGAGATTCTAGATTTTGTAATAATTTCTGGATTACACTGTTTGCAAATCTAGGCACAAAGATTGATTTTTCATCTGCATTTCATCCAGAAACAAATGGACAAACAGAAGCCACAAATAGCACTATTTTAGATCTTTTACGTGCATACACTATCTCTAAACCTCAGACATGGGATACTCATTTACATTTATTACAGTTTGCTTATAACAATACACCGCACACATCTACAAAGAAAGCACCTTTTGAAGTTATTTATGGACATAGATTATCTACACATGTTGCATCTTTGTCTAATAAAATACAAAGTGCCGATGATATTGCTGTTATGCATAACACTATTTTTGATGAGGTCAAGGATATGATTGCTAAAGCCCAACAATCATATACCAAACAAGCCAACAAGAAAAGACAAGCCATGAATTTCAAAGTTGATGATTATGTTTGGCTTAGAATAGAAAAGCGTAGACTGCAAAGTGTAGATAGACATCCAGTTGTCAAATTAGCCCCTAGATTCTACGGACCATTTAGAATCATTCATAAGATTAATGACAATGCATTCAAGTTAGAACTGCCATCCCATTGGAAAATTCATAATACATTTCATATTAGTTTATTGAGACTATTTAGAGGACAATTACCTATCCACCCTGTCTATGAAAACCCACCTTTACTAGAAGAAGAGACTGAAATACTTGAACCAGAAACCATCATAGACACTGACTACATGACCACTAGAACTGGCCGAAGGTATTCTAGATATCTCGTGAAATTTAAGAACCATCCTGTAGAAGAAGCACAATGGATGCACGCTAGAGACCTAAATGCTTTCCCCACTCTGTTAGCTCCACATTGAGCTAATAGCAATTGAGGTCAATTGCTATCCCACCCCGGGGGTATGATGCCAGGAGGCATATTCCACGGTGGATTCCGTGAGGTTTTACGGTGGATTCCGTAAACTTACTTAGATGACCGGGGCTCATACGCAAAGAGGATTCTTTGTGCGAGAAGTTGATGGGGACGCCTGTCCTTTTCGGGCGTTTCATTAATTTAGTGTGTACATGGGTGATTCCATAGCGGGTGATTCCGCAAAATGCATATTAAATTAATAAACGTTTATGAGTTTAGAGTGCGCACTCGTAATAAATTAAGGTTAGGATTTATTTCTAACCAGTTGATTTATTTATGTAGCTGAAGACTGCTAGGTATTCACTTTTGTCGGTTTAATTGTGTTATTTTACTAACGATTGTGAATGCTTCAGTTGATGTGTAGAGATAGCAGCAGTGGCGGAGGAAAGCATTGGAGTCTAGCGGGTTTTCGACATTTGGACTATATTTTGATAGGCGCCACGCCTATATTTTGTTTTGTCTATTGAGACATCGATTATTTATTATTATTTTGTGTGCGCTTATGCGCCTGGATATGTTATTTCTATTTGGACATTGAGATTGGGCGTGCCAGACTCTTTGGGCACCGTCCATTAGTTTTATTTTCCTATTTTTGGTAGAAAGCAAACTCAAAAGCTAAAAGCTTGTTATATTTTTGTAATTGGGCTATTTTTGAGCAAAAAGATTGGAAATATACATTAAATACATGCTTTGTGAAGCGCTCACACAAGGCATGGGGGAGATTGAACCCAATTTGTCTCTTGTCTCATGTCGTGCTTGCTTTTACATGGGTTTTTGTGCTAAAAAGTAGAGTACTTTGTTCTTGGGGACCTTTCGGGATTCACCACGTGAGCTATCTACGTCCGATCTGCACACCACTAAACCCTAAAACCTAGATCTTAGACCCTGAAGCCTAAAATCTAAACTACCCTAAACTTGAGACCCTACATAGTACATTGTAGTTTAAAAAACTGTAAATCTTAAGTCCATGCATTATGAAACCTATGCCCCAAATGCTAAACCTTGTGAGTGAGAAGTAATTATAGGGTTGAAGTGAATAAGTATATTTATATGATATTCATATTATTTCGATTGCCATCTCTATATGTTTAGGGAGCCATAGGATGTTACCCAACCAAGGGTGTCCTACTACCATGTCATCTAGTTGTAGATTGAGTACTTGAGTACAAAGATCTCATTAGTACAATAAGATCGGGCTCCTCTATACCTATTTGCAAGCCTAGATGTTGTCATCACAACATTGAGATGACTAGATGATATGATGACTGATATGATACATTTCAAAGATGAGCGAAGCTAGAGATTGAGGGTGAAGGCTTAGAGTGGATAGAGAATATGGGCATGAATTGAGTCATTGCCACCACCACTCGATGGCTCTTCATGGATCCCTGTTAGAGCATGAGCAACCTTCAACCTCACAAGGCCAATTACCTTTCCTAGATTCTTAGCATCAACCACCATCCCTCCTCTACTACCAAGATCTTCTCATTGACCATCCTAGCATTCTTTGTGCCGATGATATCAAGCTATCTTTGATGTGAGTGCCATGAGACACTCATCTAACTGGTGACATAACATTAACTACAAATAGAAAAAACTCATAATTTTTTTAGAAAAAATATTTTGTATAAATCATTTGGATATTTCATTGAGATCTAGACTCCCTCATGTGAAAATTGTATCAAATTAAGCAATACCATGCGGTTAAGACATGCACTATTAAATTTCTTTTTAAAACTATGGTCTAGGTGCATGCAAAAGAGAGAAAGACTGGTCATGTGATCACAAGAGGAGCGGACACTCAAAGAAAATGGGAAAACCCAACCCTAAAAATCATGTATAAAAGAGATGAAAAATAATAGAACAACCTATTCATGTGTGTGGAAACTTTACTTTACATCTATCTTTCCACTCTATGGTTTATGAGTAAGAATGAAGGAGAGAGAGTGTGTGGAGTGAGGAACACGGTGATAAGAAGCTCTTTGCATTGTTTTTTCTTCATTCTTTCCCCTTTTTCTCCATCAAAACCTCTTGGTGATATGTGAATGCAAGAAAGAGTGTGTGATGTTGAGAGTATGAGGAAGTTAAGAACATGGTACATCAAGCTCTCTTCTTCTCTTCATCTCCTCATGCTTGTCATTAGAAAATCCTCTCATACACGGGCAAGGGAAGCAAGGTTGGGAGTGAAGGGTATGCATGTGAATCATAGAGTGAAGGTTGGAAACAATGGAAGCAAGGCTGGGAGTGAAGGTTGGCAATAATGGAAGCAAGGTTGGGAGTGAAGGGTACACATGTGGATCATGGAGAATAGATTGCCAATGTGAATGACTACAACATGGTGAGTATTGGTAAGTGTGTCCTCTATTTCTATTGAATTTTTAAAGTAGGCTAGGTGAGAGATAACCACATGCCTCGTTCATCAAAATCCTTGAATCAATAAGAATGTGTCCAAATTGTTTTGATGTTGAAGTCGTAAAGCATAACAGACTCCTATAAATAGTTGCTAATACCATTCTATCTCATTGAGCTCTTGAATTAGGATGAGAACTAAGATAATTCACTTGGAAACAAAGAAGAAACTCAATGTACAAGTGCATTGTGTATGAACGTGAAATTTGATGGTTATGAAGGAAACATTCTTTGTTGGCAACAATATATCTAGGGTAGATATGTGTTGCCATGACACGAGGTGCCTACTGGTAGATGATGGATTATGATTGATGTGGGCCATCAATGTTGATGGATCTAGAGGAAGCCTAGCGTACATGTTATGTCACTAAGGGTTGTTTCTACCTTAATTGTTGTCGGGACCTAAAACAAGCCCAATAGTGGCTCTAAGACACTAGCTGGGCCTCTACTACTCACCTAAAAACCACCCCACATGGCCTCGTGGCTAGGAGCATCTAAGACTTTGCGTTTGTACGTTTTTGTAGTCCAACAAATAATTCTTTCCCCACTCCTCAGAGGGAGTCCCTAAACATCTTGGTGTTATACACCACGTAGCACACCCACAGGGATCACCCCTTAGTTGATCACTGTGGCTCCACTACGGCTCTCCTACACTTCGGGGATTGGCCTTGAGATGCGCCATGTGAACATAAAACATGTGCAAAACAAAGTCCTCTCTTTTGATAAATCGATCCAAGAGATGATAGATAAACCTCACCAAATAACTCTCAAAGAACAAAATATCTAGTCCTATGGATTGGGATAGCTCTCAAACTCTCAGCATTGGGTTATCACTCATACAATAAGGTGCTATGCATCCAGGATACGATACCATGTGGTGAGTCAATGCAAGTGTGAATATGACCATCGTGCTCAAGCAAAATATTCATTGAAAATTAACAACATGAAACTACAAAGACAATTCTTTTCACGATTCCTTTTCTATGCGAGTGCTTCGTTGCTTAGGGCTAGTACCGAGCTTCCTCATGCTACTAGTTCCTTTAGATTTTAAACAACTGTGAACTCTATATGATATGTGTGACCATGAAATATCAGAATTTAACGTACTTCAACCACTCAACAACCCCCTACTCCCTATTGTTTAAGATTTTGCTTGTGTTGATAGATGTAAGACATGGTTTTTAATGTAATTTTCTTTATTAAAAGTGATAAAAACTCACACTAACAAAGAAATGGGGCTGAGAAATAAGGCTGAAGCTCATGTTCTAGCTCCATTATATGTCCACACACATTAATCTTAATTTTTCTTATTTTTAAGACGTGAAAAACCTAATTTTTTCATTTGTATTTTTTTCATATTTATTTATGAAAAATTATACAAAATTATTGATTTTTAGATGTAGACTAATCACTCTCTTGGAAAAGGTTTTTCTTATCATGTTTCATTCCATGGGAACAACAAATACACACCAAAAACCCAAAAAACCACATATTTCTCCTTAAACCACCTAGTCTCAAGTTTTACGTATTTTGCATACAATTATTATACGATTGATTTTTTATGATTCATTTAACATGACTGATCAAATAGAGGATAGCTAATCACATCCTAGCATTAACCATTTCAAACAAGAATTCATCATAAAAGGTAAAAGCTACCTTTTTCTCATAAAACCCCTCATTATGACACACATTTTTCGATGTTGAAGGCCCACTAATGCTCTTCCACAGCCACACTAACGATCCTTCCAATTCCAATTCATGTCTCTTTCCACTCTCGCATCATCGTTTGACCAAAAATGCCCATCTCAGCCCATTCCCCCTCTCTTTTACATTGATCCATGATAACAAACCACAAGGGGAGAGAGGAAAGAGGAGAGAGAAATACTAAAATTAGATCTTCTTGTAGAATGCATCAAATTCAATCATTTCTGAAGTAATGGGGAGTGAGAAATTGATGGAGCCTACTGCCAAGAGCATTCCTCTCATCATGATGATCATCAATAATCATTTTTAAATCATGGAAGGAGGCACAAAAAAAATGGTGCCCCCCTCTCCTCACCTTTTACAAAATGTGGCTTTTGGAATCATAAGCTTAAACCAAGCTTAAAGTTTGGTTTTTTTTTAAAAACCAGTTCAAGTTTTGTGTTCATACTCTGATCAAAGTGGGTTTTTCACTTTTGAGGGGGCAAACATGCTAGGATTTGATATTTGTCTAGATGGCTAGCTTCTTGACATCAAAATCTATAAATCTGGCCATCATGACACACTTTTCGGCTTCTAGATCATGTAGCTACTTCATAATGCAATACCTTACAGGGATTTAATGGGGGGTCAAACGGATTCCAATCAATGAACCGAGACTTGCATTGGCTTCCTAGCATCGAACTCCATCTAGAAAAACTCTAGCTCATCGATCCACAACCGTTTCATTTTGCATGAAATTTTGATCTTTTATGGCCTCTTGCGCTCTTTTTTGCTTCAAAAATAGCATTTAAAATCTACTCTCAATTGTATAGTGAGTCATGCACATGCCTGTACAACTGGGAGCTACGTCAAATTCCACGAAAACTTCAAACATTGTCCACCAACACTTGAGGACTTAGTTGGTTTATAGTTATTGTATTGTGCTAATCTCAAGGTAATAGATCATTTAAGAAATCTTGGGATATCCTATCCTTAATGCTCCTTAATATTTTGATATGAAGATGTGGGCTAGGGGATGAGAGCTGAGTTTAATTGAACAAAGATATTGAATGGTTTTAAGTTGAGGACCCCTAGATGCAATGAAAGTGTAAGAGGCTTTTCTTTTTGGTTCCTTTTCTCTTTCTTTTTTATGCTAAAATACAAGTAAGTACACTTGGAGGTGACCCACTACTCAAGGAGTGATTGGAGTATTCTTCAAAGGCATCCTTTACTAAGGACATATTCCTTTACATATACACACAATTGCAATGAAGACTCTAGGTAGAAAGGGTGTGTGCACATGGCGAACCTACTATCCACTATATCTTCCAACAATTGCAAATAGAATGTGGATAAGACTGTAACTTAGAAGTGAATTTGAACCATCAGCACTCAATCAATACCTACATTTATGTTAAAAATAGTGGTCGGAGCCTATCTTTGTTTGATGTCATGGGTTGTTGTAGTAGCTTTATGAGGAGCTTGAGTTAATTACATGTTGCAATGAAAGAGGGGTCAAGATGTGGTAAATGCTTTCACAAAGTGATTGAAGAATGGCAATAGGTCTATGGTGTGGACTATGTAAATAATATAGGGTTTAGGCTTAGGGTTTATGGTCCATGGACTAGGGTTTAGGGTGTGGGCCTTAGGGATTAAGGTTTAAGATTTAGGGTTTGAGGTTAATAGTCAAATTTTTAGGGTTTTGGGATACAAGGCATTAAAATTGGGGTCTAGGATTTAAGTTTTGGTTTCTCATAATGCTTCACCTTGTAAACTTTCCTAACCTTGATATACCTACCCTACTCTCAAAATGCAACCATTGTATCTAGAACTCTAACTAATATGCCACCCTAAAACACCCAAACCTTAAATGCCCCCTTCCATCCTTGACTTGCATTTGCTTAGGGTCAAGTTATGGATCATGCACCTATGCAGGGAAAAGTTATGAAGCATTGTTAATCCATTTGATCATTTTGAGAAATTGTGTGGTTGGGTACATGAACTCTTGAAAGTCAAGATTAAGAATCATTGCTTTTGATGGGTTAGAAATATCTAAGCATCAATTCTCTCTTCTAAAGTAGACTCCAATTTGTCATCTAGTTGAATACCATTTCATTACAACTAGTTGGCCCATGTGAAATCATAATTTTTATGTGAAGGATTAAGAAAAGGATATGATAATGATGGATAGTTGTCTTATGCATTATAAAAGCACATAGCTACACAATGTCAATTGTAGAGATTAACATATGGCTTTATTGAAAAGTCATGATATTTATTTTGACATGTCATTTGTCAACATGTCTTCTAAGGGTGACATGCTTGGCAAAGCTTGATAAATGTTTAATGGACATCTATTATACATCATAGTCTTGTAGAGTATGGCACATCCAAAGTTTTGGTAAGTGAATTGGAAACTAAGGAATGGAATGTGAATTATAATGAGTCATAAGATTTTCACAAGCCAATGAAATACTTAGAAAAAATCTTGACTTTTTGATTTGTAGGCTACAATTATTGTTCTTGTTTGAAAGCACACACATTTAGAAAGAGTAGAATGTTGAAAGATTAACTATCTAAGCCAAGGTAAGTAATCTCAAATTACTTTATATTGGAAAGTTTCTAAGGCCATGTGGGCTCTTTATGCATGGATATTATGACAATGTTTTGATTTTTCTAGTGGAACTTTAAGCTTGGAGTCTTAAAGCCATTACTTATAGTGCATACCATGTGGAATCAACATGAGGGATTTTTCAAATCTCATTATTATACATGTTTTATATATAGAAGGATATCATATAAAGGGTTTACAACAAAATGATACTAATATTGGAGGGCACCATCAAACACAAAAACATTAGGCTCTAAGGTGCATAAGGGTATGAATATCCATATAACTACATTGTTGATGATATCATGAAGGATATAACAATAGCCTTGCTTTCGAAAAATCTCATGCTCAATTTAATAAAAGCCTAGATACTCAATTTTTAGCAAAATGTTATCACACTAAAACTAATTCCCCCTCCATCTTTAAAAAAATTCTATAAAGGCACCCTATTCCTCTTGCAACACAAGCTACAATCTATCTTTTCTTCGCCCTAACCTAACAACATTCAAGACACATTTAATTGAGTTTTATGAAGCACACACACTTGGAATGAGATTTCTTGAGGGATAAGTACCCCCTTAAGACCAATGCAAGACAAAGATATACCTAAATTTTGAATCTCTACGTGTTCTTAATGACCAAATCTCCTCTTCTACGTAGTAATTACATTAATTTTGATTTCTTCTTAGAGAAAGAAATATCTACAGTAGAGTGGCATTCATAGCATCCAAACTCTCTCTTCAAAGATGTAATGAATGGGGATCACGGGAACATGGCATGGGAACATACCAGTCACATGGACGGTATATAAGGTGTAAGAGGGTATTTTGAGGCATCACAAAAATTATCAAGAAACTCTGTTTTCACCTTCTCAAGCTTCCATGGCTTCTTCCTCTTCTTCTTCTTCCTCCTCTTCTTCCTTTTTCCCTCTTTCTCTCTCTTATTCTTGCATTTCTCTCTCCTCTCCAAGACCTAACTGTCCTAACTAAGGGGAAGGAGAGAGAGAAGGACTACAGGAGAAGAGGGAGAGGAGAGAGAAAGGCAAGAATAAGAGAGATAAAGAGGGAAAAAGGAAGAAGAAGAAGAAGCCATGGAAGCTTGAGAAGGTGAAAAGAGAGTTTCTTGATAATTTCTGTGATGCCTCAAAATACCCTCCTACACCTTATATACCATCAATGTGACTGGTATGTTCCCATGCTATGTTCCTGTGATCCCCGTTCATTACAAACCATCCTGTCTCATAAAGTTTCTGTCCTCAAAAACAAGGGATGTGGTCATGTCCTGTAAGGGTGTGCTGTAGGAAATCAACCATAACTTTGTGTGAGAAACTCCGAATGGGACGATTGAGGTGTCGTTACGAAGCCCATGAGATGTACTTTTAGCCCATGTGGCGGGGCTGCAATTAGGTCAGGAGCAAAACTGTTACAAAATAGAGGGTTGTCCAGGAATTACTAATGTGCTGTCCCAAATGGTATGGCTAGAGAAAAATAGCCATAACTTCCTCTAGGGAACTCCGATTGGGGCAAGTAAGGTGTTGGCACGGAGCCCTCGCGATGTACTTTCAGTCCATGTATGGAGGATGGGGCTGAAAATGGATCAGGACCAAAATTGGTGCAAAACAAGTGGCTGTCCAAACGTAGACTACAGCCCAAAACAGGTGTCATGGTTAAGTTCCAGCCAATACGGCCTCCTTGAGATGTGAAAATTCATCCAAGATAGATATCGGACGCCAAGAGGCTTCCTCTATTGGTAGGACTTGCCATTTGATCAGGTATTCATGTATGGAATGGGTGTAGAGTTGCTTTTGACGTTGCCCAATGACCGCTTTAGGAATATACTGGATAAGGCCCTCCTCATCTATGGGTGGTAGCTCCTCTACATGATCTTTGGGAGTGCCAATGAAAGGTTTCAATTGGCTCACATGGAAGACATCATGGATCTTAGTAGTGGGAGGGAGTTGGAGATGGTAAGCCAAGTCCTCGACCTTCTTAATGATTTTGTAGGGCCCATAGTAACGGTGTGCCAACTTGTTGCAAGAACTGTCCTTTAGTGTAGCATAATGGGACTTGGGGACCTTGAGGAGTACCAATTCACCCTCTTGAAAGTCAAGGGGTCTTCTTTTTGCATCAACATAGAGCTTCATGTGCTCTTGAGCCCTTTTGAGGTCTACCTTGCATTGTTGAAGCAAAGCTTGCATGCGGTCTAACTCTTCTTTTCCAAGGGGGTTGAGCTTTTCATTGAAGATCACGGTAGGAAGGGGCACCCGATAACCATACAATACTTCGAAGGGAGAGACTCCAATGCTTCGAAGGGAGAGACTCCAATGCATCTCTTCAAGGATCCTTTGGGTGAAAGGAGAAGTATGGGGAATCACAATACTACCATGGATCCAAATGAGGCCGTTGTGGAGCTGATATTGGGAGTTGTCATCCATGACACCTTGCTGTAATTTTTGGAAAAGAGGGCTGAATTTAGCATCAAGCAAGTATGCCTCTTGGAGCTCTTCAATCCAATCATGGTGGAGTTCAGTGATGGATGAAACCTTGCATGTCCACATGTGAGAGAGTGCATCAGCCACTACATTGTCCTTGCCACGGGTGTGGGTAATCTCAAAGTCATAGTTTTGTAGGGTAGCCACCCATCTACGTTGTTTGGAAGTGAGGTTGGGCTGAGTCAAGAAGTATTTGAGTACACGGTGGTCACTTTTCACCTTAAATCTACTGCCATATAAGTTGTGATGCCACTTTTTGATAGCATGAATGACTGCCAACATCTCTTGATCATAGACATACAACTCTCTCTCTTTATCATCCAATTTTCGGCTCTCAAATGCTACTACCCCGTGTTCTTGCAGCAAGACTGCACCAATACCCCGTCCACTAGCATCACACTGGATGGTAAAATCCTTTGAAAAGTCGGGGCATACGAGGATGGGGGCTAAAGTGAGCAAGTCTTTCAGCTTGCTGAAAACTACGGTCAGCCAATTCATCCCATAAGAAAGCCTCTTTTTTCAGTCAGTCTGTTAACGGGGCTGCAATTGTGGCATAATGGCGAATAAATCTCGATAAAAAGAGGAGAGGCCAAGAAAACCATGCAAGGAGGTAGTGGTAGTGGGGGTGGGTCACTCTCGGACACATTGCACTTTCTTAGGATCAGCTTGGATGCCTTTTTCACTAACAATGTGTCCCAAGTACTCAACCTCTGTTTGCATGAAGACACACTTGCTTTTTTTGGCAAATAGCCAGTGCTCTCTTAGTACATCAAAAATTTGCTTGACATGCTTCAAATGCTCATGCAATGACTTGCTGTAGATGAGTATATCATCAAAGAATACCAACACAAACTAGAGAATCCTTGGCTACAATATTTTGTTCATTAAGCTCTAAAACGTGGCGGGTGCATTAGTGAGCCCAAATGGCATGACAAGGAAATGGTACAAGCCACGGTCAGTTCGAAAGGCTGTTTTGACTTCATCACCCACCCTCATTCTGATTTGGTGGTAACATGATCGCAAATCAATCTTGGTGAAGTAGTGTGCTCCCTTGAGTTCATCAAGCAAGTCATCAATTCGAGGGATGGGGTATCCATTTTTCACGGTGATCTTATTGAGATCATGGTAGTCAATGCACAACCGAAAGGATCCGTCCTTTTTCTTAACCAATAGAACTGGGGAGGCATAAGGGGAAGAGCTAGGCTCTATGAATCCCATTTCAATGAGCTCCTTGACTTGCTTTGCTACTTCCTCTCTCTCACATTTAGAGAGTCGATATGGGGGTTTATTGATGGTCTTGGCATTGGGCTCCAAGTCAATCGGGTGATCCACCTATCTCTGAGGAGGAAGGGTAGTGGGGGACTGAAATAGGTCCTCATATTCAGCCAAAAGTGCTTTTAGTGCTGCATTTTGCTTCCCCAAGGTGTGTTGGTCATCATTATCCTTATGCAAATGCAAGATAAAGATTTGGGAGCGTTTCTTGAATTCCTTTTTGAGTTGTCTTGCTGTTATAAGTTGAAAATCTGCAATTTCTTTGATTCCCTCCAAGTGTACAAGTTGCCCATGCATTACAAACTCCATATACAGCTGAGAGAAGTCCATAGAGATTTTTTCCAATTGCTAAAGCCAATCACATCCCAAAACAACATCCACGGGGCCAATATCAAGGGTAATTAAGTCCACCTTTGTTGTGTAATTTTCGGCCAGCATAAGAGACACTTGTGTGTATACATGGGAGCTCACTTCCTCATTTCCATTGGCCACTTGAACCCGAAGAGGTTGTTGTAATTCAGTGGGAACACATGTCAAACGACCAAGAGTCGATTTATTCACAAAACTGTGCGTGCTGCCATTATCTATGAGAATATATACACTCTTGCCATCAATGTTACCATGTACTCGTAGGGTGTTCGAGCTCCTAGAGCCAGTCTATGCATCCATGGAGATTGAGGAAGCTGATATAGTGGTGAATGAGGGGTGCATGTCTTGTGTATTCTAAAAGCACTCCATAATATCAATTGCAGAGATTCAAATATTCTAGCCTAATTAACAAATCATGATATTTTAATTTACATTGCATTGGTCAACTTGTGCTCTAAGTGTGAAACACTTGGCAAAGTCTGATAAGTGTTTAATGGGTCTCTATTATACATGATAAACTCTTAGAGTAAAGTACATCCAACATTTTGATAAATGAATATTAAAAATAAAAAAATAAAATGCTTAATTTTGAGCGAAATCTTTTCACGCTAAACCAAATTCCCCCTCCACCTTCAAAAAAGCTCTATAAATACACCACCTTATTTCATTGACAACACAAGGAGAATTCTATCTTCCCTTCACCTTAACCTAATGACATTTGAGGATGCATTTGGATACATAATCATATAATCTCATATTATTGCTAGTATCTTGTACATGGATTGTATGGTATGATAGAATTATATCATAGCATACGTGTACCCCCTCCTATATAATGTGAGATATCCCCTTCGTTTCTATCATATGATAGATGCAAAACTTCCTTATAGCAATCTAGCCTATTACTCTACATATTCTTTCAATGTTGTCTAATAGTTTGAGTGTCTCATAGGTATACAAAACTTTCTTAATATATTTTCATTAGTCTTCTTAATATTCCCTTTTAGTTCATTGATCTTTCTCGGTGAGCTTCTTTCTCTACGAATTCAATTTAAGTATGGTATCCAGAAGGTGCCCTTCTCATTTAGTAAACTCTTGCACCACCTATAGCCAAGGATCTGACAAAATTAGAGAGTAAAAAACCTTTAGCATAAACGATTGGGTTACCATTATACTCCTCTTGTAAGGGCTCTCACAAGGTGAAAAGAAGAAATGTGAGAATATAAAACATCACTGGAAGGGATGCATCATTGCTTTCAAAATGATGCTTAAAGGGTTGTTTGTCAAACTGCAATATGTTTACATGGCCAAGGATATGCACTTGCCTCCATATGAATGTGTTTTCCAGAAAACACATTGTAAGTCTTGAGTTGATAATGTATGTAATATTTTTTCCATTTAAATAAGTACTAATAAGGAATTCTTGGTTGTAGACATATTTCCATCAACAAGTACTGAATGGCAACCTATGGAAAGCTTAAGTGGAACCTTCCATGCGATCCATAAGATGTTCATAGACATTATCTATGCTGATCAGATAGTGGGTTCTTTTAGTGAGGGAAGGGTTTTAATATATTATGCACGTTATGTGGTTCCCTTTAGAGTAGGTACATAATATAGACATATCGAGGATTTGCCATTGCCAAGTCTTTCATATCTAAATCGGGAGATTTGTGATAAGGCAACAATGCATACTTTTAAATTCAAAATATGACAGGATATTCAAAAGTCATTGATGGCTGGAAGGATCTCAAGAAGAATACACCTATCATGGTTTATACCCTTGCATATATTTGTGGCGTGCTTCAAAATAGCATATTTACAAAGGACAAATGTATCTTAGCTAAGTAGAAATTTTGCAGAAGAGAAACTGCAAAACATTATATGAAGGCTTTGGAAATCTAGAGAGTATGACCATAAGGGTGATACCATGAGGTGTATTGTATGCCCCCAATCCTCGTCTTTTTCTTACAACATTGCATGACAAACTCTCACTTTGGGCTTCAATTATAGAAGATACAAACTTAAACTAGGCATTTGGATTTCCATGGATTTTGATATAGATTGCATGTCTTTTAAACTTAAGGTGCAACTTATAGCCCATGAAGAAGAAAAGGAGGTAAATGTTACTTTCAATTGGATTCTAAAGAATATAAGGGATACCTTGGAGTTTCTAGATAGTACATCCCCTGGATATAAGTTCATAGTCAATGGTAAAACAATTGGAAAAAGACATTAGGGGAGTTTTGAGGTCTCAAAAATGGCATGTAAGCAATCCTAGAGAGAGAAAATATTTTAGGAAATAAAATTATTTTTTATTTTAATTTTTTAATATTTTGGTAAGTTAATATTAAAAATTTGTTAATAAGTCATTGATATGATATTCTCGTGGTCACATCAATTCTAGAAATCTAGGCCACCATAAGACAATGATTGTCATAATCAAGATCTTACTCATCCTCATTAAAGTGAAAACTAATATTCAATTTGAATTTTGTTTGATGTTTGATTACTTCCCTCCATTTTCACTCTCTTCTTTCTTTCCGATCCTTCTAGTTTCTTCTTCGTTTTCCTTCTTGTTTCTAATTCGCATACTTTTTCAATCCCATCTTCTAATCCCATCCTTAGGTATGGATCAATCATCCAATGATCTCTATAGCTCTAGTAAAAGGCCTCTCTATCATCTTCATATTGAGTTGGATAGTGAGTATGAACCAGTAAGAAAGAGAACAAAATCCATTACCATTACAGAGTCTATGAAACATATACTCAAGTTTGAAGGAAAGAAGAATCTTGATCTTTGGTTAGATGGCAGGCTATATCCCAAAGATCCCAACAAAAATAGCACGCCGCCTTTCTATAATAGCTCTTCATTGTTGAGGTTCATTGGTGATGGTTATAATGGGTTTCTAGGCTATACACTTAACTTGGTTGAAGAAAAGGATGTCCTCAAATTGGAGAACCATCTTTTTATCAAAACATAACAACGATTGCAGAAGCTAAAAGGCTATCAATAGAGGATTCATTTGTTGGAGAAACACATCAAATCTTATCAACGAAAGCAAACTATTTTAGGACTTCGAAATTGACAAAAGGCTCTTAGAAATATTGAGAGTCTCAGACGAGGAGGTGGTGGTTGTAGTAAAAGAATCCAAGTAGTAAGGTACATTTTTGTTCCACTTTAAAAATATGAAATATGACTTTGTTTATAATCAATTATATTGATTTTTGATGTTGATTTTGTTTAGGTCTCTTCTTCAAACCGAATGCAAGTGAAAGAGATTATTTCAAAGCGTCTCAATTTTATTATCATATTTTTCTTTCAGTAGTTTTAAAAGATGTTTTGGAGAAGAAGAAATTTAAAAAGGAAAAGAAACAATGCTTGGAGTCATTTATAAAGGATTTCTCTTTGGATACTAAGTTAGTCCAAAAGACACTAGATAATATTGGTATTAGTCAAGATGCTTATATAAAACTTTTTCAGCTTTTGCAGTCAAATATGAAGCAAGGACAAGTACGTAATTGCATACTTCCAAGGCCATCTGTGATTAGAACTATTAGATAGAGAGTGAATAACAAGGTAATGGAGATTCTGGGTGAGCCTTTCCATATTAAGGCTAGCTTCAAGGGCAAGAAAAAGGAAGTTGTATTCAATGAATTTAACAATATTGTCCTTGACTTTCCCACCCTACAATGCTTAATGATTAGATTCTATGACTTTTCACTAGAAGAGGCACAAGGAGTGGCTAGATTTGTGGTTAAACTTAATGAAAGTGAGATTCTAAAATGTACAAAACTAGAGAGGGTCTCTATTACCTTGATGAATAGAGCACTTTCATCAGATCATTACAATCACTCAATGTCATTCAATGTTAAACCGGAACATAACATCTGGTGGCTAGGAGCATTCAAAGTGGATACAGAGGATTTTGATATATTGTGTTGAGATTTTCATCAAACACCAATACCTCATGTTATTAAGAGACAACAAGTAGGAGAAGAGCTATTTGTTGAAGGATTTGGGAACTATAAGATTGAGTGGGACATAACTGGTGACTTAAGGACACTTAAATGTATAATGTACAATGTATCAAACGGAGCTAACTCTAGATCTTATTGCCTATATTGCATGTCCCTAGTCAGAGAGTTGAACTCAAGAAATTGGAGTAGAGCTCCCTCTAGGCACAACAAGGATCTATAATTTAAGCCAGTCCTAGATATTCCTTGAGTGAATGTCCATATCTGTACACTTCATGTGCTTTGTAGGATAATTGAAAAGCTTGTTCATCTTTATATAGGATTTGCATAGAAAATGAAGCCATTATTAGCTAGAATAGATGCTACAACAAAGATTGAAAAAGTCTTATCTGCAAATTGGTTTGCATGGTGGTAAGCTTGTTCATCTTTATATAGGATTTGCATGGAAACTGAAGCCATTATCAGCTAGAATAGATGCTATAACAAAGATTGAAAAAGTCTTATCTGCAATTGGTTTGTATGGTGGTAATGTTGTTATTGAACTAAATATTCAAAAGTCCAAGTATGGCAATTGTGTCCCCAAAAAGCCATCTATTGGTGGAGTGAATGCTAGAAGGTTCCTAGACTTTCATGGGAGACTTGGTAAGATAAACTCTAGGAATGGTGGTTCAACTATTAGATACAATCAATGGAAGTGCCTACATAATGTAGTTAAGGATCATGCTGATAATGGACAAGCTTGGAATAGAAAAGCCAATATTTGGGAAACACTAGACAAAGTATTCTTTTATTGTGATAAAATAGAGTGGAATGATAATGATCTCAAAGACTTCAAAAACCAATTGAACCTTTTTAAAAAGGCAATGATAGAAGCTTGGGGTAATCAACACTTCACTCACTATATGGTAAAAAGTTTGCATATGTATGACTCTTTATTGTCTTACTTATATAGGGTTTTCTAATTGAATTTTTTTATTTATTAACTATGCAGCATATTTCATACAGCCATGCTCCATATTTTATCAAGAAATATGGATCTCTATCTATTTGGTCAACCCAAGGTATGGAAAAATCACATTATCAAGCAAGAACAAAATACTTTAGACACACAAGACATGGAGGTGGAAGATACAAAGCAAATAGTTTATTAGAGGTTTTTCAATGGTTCTATAGACAAATTTAGCACAAATTCAAGCTCAAAGGCACAATCGCATCATGTAATACATCATCTTTGGCAAGGACTATATCCACTATTACCCAAAGAAGAAAAGAGAGATATTTAAACTCTTGTGCAAAGCTAAGATATTGTGAATGGTTACAAACTAGACAAAGAAATGGAAAAAGATGGGTTTTAAGAAACCCTTAATATCTTTTAGTCTGACTCTGTTGTAGAAGAGTCTTTAGTTTTAGGGAATTCACTGGGTCCTCTAAGAGAATCTTTTGTTTCATCCCACTCGATGAGACCTCTACATTTCAAGAACTCTTATTTCCTATAGCCTGGAAGGAGCTTCAAAGTATTGGAATCTCCTACATGGGAGAGCAAATAAGAGACAAGAACTCCAAAGTATCCTGCCCTAGATCCACTGTATCCAAGCATGAAGCCAAAAACTCTTACAGCTTCTTCCTTCTCCACCAAAATTCTTGTTTGAACCTCTATTGAAAGCTTGGGATCCAATCACCTTGGAGATAGCTTTCAAAGCCATTATTGGTAAGCTTGGAGAGCTTGACAACCTGCTATGATAAATTGCAACTATTTGATTATTTAAGCTTCCAATATAATGACCAAGGCCTTGACTTTTGCCAAGCTTCAATGGCCTTGAGCCCTTGGCTCTTCCAAGAAACTTGTCTACATCTTGAATTTCTATCTGCACCATAAACCACAATAGTATAAGATATCAATAGATAAATATCCAAAAATATTTGTGTATAATGCATAACATACTCTAATATAAATCACAATGGATATCTTAGAATTATCTTTCATACCTTAGGGTTTTCATCCTCTTCAAGAAGACTATCATCATACAGATTTATTGAACTTTTTGGTTTCTCCTTTAATGGAGACTTCAGTTTCTCTTCACATCCCATGTTATCAATACCAAGTCTTTGTTGAATTTGTAAGTACTCTTCCTTTGAAGGTATCCCCCCCTTTTCATATTCCATGATCTGATTAATACAAGAATGCAAGGCTGTAGAACCGTCTTGAAATTTCTCTCCCTCAACATCAAGAGTTGCTAGGAATTCCTCTTCATAACCTATAAAATTCTTATCATTTTGACCCCATGTAGTAAGGATGCCAGGCAGTAATCTTCTCTAAGATCAAAAGGTATTGAATATCATTTAGCAATACATATCTCTTTTTGTTGATGAGATAACTGGTAAATGTTGGGACACATTCAAGAGGACTTAATTCAATCTCTGCACTCAACTCTATCTCCTTTTCTTCCACTTTTGTAATGTTCTCACTTTTAAACAAAACAACATCAAATCCCTACACTAACTAGTTCTCAATATCCTCTTGAATAATTTTACCCTTCTCTTCAACTTCTTTGTCTTTGCATGCAATATCCTCCATCTTCTTCTCGTCTATTGTATCTGAAGAACAACTATCCATATATTAAAGATATACAAGAAATCCAACATCTTTTTGTACAAGAAGACATTGTTGCTGATTTTGATGAAAAGAGAAATCTGCTTTCCACTTCTTGAATTCTTCATCAATAAGGCCTCATCGATTAAACTTTGTTTAACATTTTCGACTCATGAAACAATGATTCAAACCACCTCATAGTTCACAAAATCGCGTTTCACACACCACTTATAAAAAAAACTGACGAATTTACATTTCATACATCCAAAAAATTTGAACAAAACAATGCCTCAAGAACATCAAAACCCCATCGTTTTACATTTTTACCAGACCAATATTGCTAGAAAAATAAAGCAAAAACCAATATAGAATTTCTAAGGCCTTGATATATCTTTCTCCTTTTAAACCAACTAACATCTTCAATGCCTCAAAATTCAAGATTGTAGAAAAAAATCTTAAGAAAAGTGTGATACTTGATATTTGTAGACCTTGGTTCTGAGAATAAATGGTTTCTTGTAAGCATATGCTTGGTTTGGCTTGTGATGCTTACAAGATAAAAAGCTGGTCGAAGACAAGACAAGATACATGAAAGGAATAGTAACCAAGACCCGAACCTGAGTGTTCATATATATATACCAACGGTCACCGCACATTTGATCAAAAAGTACAGTGCACTAATTCAGAGGAAGTGCACTTAAAATGCAAAAGAAAAATGAAAAAACTTAAAAATTGGAGCTATAAAAGTGCTATCATGCCAAAAAAGTAAGTGACAAAGCCCTCTCTATGCTCAACCATACCAACACAATGCTAGTTTGATCGCAGTACAAAATTATTCTTCTGCACAAGGGTACCAAAGAAGGTTTTATCAATAGCATATGCACTCAACACTCAAGAATGTAAGTTTTTTTCTAGAATATAAGTAAGTTCTGAATCACTTGAACACTCCTACTAAATCATCCCCAAAAATGCCAAACGTATGAAATGCGATGGGTGCTAGGTTCTTATTTACTCCAAGCTTGAAATCTTGGATTCTACCCTTCCAAGTAGAGATGAACGAGCTCTCATATCTTCTCCTTTTCCCACATTTTGCCTATTGCATGGTGATCTGACTGCCTTTGCTAATGATTGTAGGGATCCATCTGTCATATTTTTGGAATGAAAGAAATACTGATATCGATGTGATTTGGGAGCTTGGACGCCTTGTTGAAGGTCAAATTTTTGTATCCATAGCACACAGAGAGAGAGAGAGAGAGAGAGAGAGAGAGAGAGAGAGAGAGAGAGAGAGAGAGAGAGAGAGAGAGAGAGAGAGAGGAAGAGAGAGAGAGAGAGGAAGAGAGAGAGAGAGAGAGAGAGAGAGAGAGAGAGAGAGAGAGAGAGAAGACTAGGCTACCAGGAGAGGGACAAAAGTTAGGAGGGAAAAAAATATGTGCCAAGATTTTTACTAATTTTAATTTAGAGTAAACATAGCATTATCATTAATTCAGACATATCATTAAATAAAAGAGGCCGAGACTGTATATCATTAATGCAAAGAATGTCATGATCGCGAATATAAGAGGTTAAAAATAGATATTGATAATACAAATTCGTAATATTATTATATATGTATCTTTTTGTAAAATAAATTTTTGCCTTTTTTCAAACAGAAGTTCCATGATAGAGGCTTTGCTCCTATTAGTCTAGAGCAGTCTCTTTCTATCTCCTAAAAGGCATTTTTGAGACCTCAAAACTCCCCTAATGACTGAATGAACTTTTTCTTATATGAGTTGTTTGCCTTCTACAATTGTAAGTTTTGAGCCATAAATATGAAAATAATTACATAGGATAATTTTTTTCATTAAATCAAGAGTTACAAAATGGAATTGAACTTATATAAGGATGCAAGACAATAAAGAAGATTCCTCCATGTTTTTGTTTGCATCTATTTATCTTCTTTTGTCGTTGGCATCTTCTCATTCTTTGGCATCATAACTTCTTTATCGCTTTCTAAAAATCTATCTCGTCTCCTCATAATGGATTTTTTCTTTGGTTTACTGAAATGAATTTGACTTTGACAAGTACTCTCTTCTCTTTAGGGAGTTGAAGAGAAGATGGATGAAACTTCATAGGAGAAAGTGTTAGCATTCCTTTCTTTCCAGAGTTCACCTTACTAGTCTTTCTAGATGACTTGCCATTGCTCTTTCCCTTTGAAAATTTTTGTGGAGGGGAGTTGGGATCGACTACTATGATTGCCCTATTTAAAATCAACTCAATATACATGGCTCCCTTATCCACCACATATATGAGGCACTACTGCAAAAAATATAATGGCATGGCATATCAATACTAGGCTAATAAAACAGCATGAAATGCATAGATTGAAAGAAAATTGGTATCAATTTCATGATATGCATGAACTGAGTGAAATGGGTTGAAAAATGAAATGAAAATAAGTAGGAAATACATTTAAGAGTGACTCATTGCATTACAATTTTTTCCACTTACCATTCGGCATAAATTTTCTCATGACATTTGAGACAATAATCAAACAAGGCAATGCCAAGCTTAGGGAAAAATAGATGAGAAATTGGAAGCTTAGAGTATAATTATGGCAATGAAATCAAAGTGGTTTGGTAATCATTACCATCTATGAAAGCTTTAGATAATGATCATGTAATGCATTTAGGAATATGGATAAATTTCTTATCAATTTAATATCTATTTCCATCAATTGGATAAGCTCAGCAAAATAAGATATTCAAGAGAGATTAAAATATGATTGAGAATTCCTCTCGTGCTTGGAGTTGAAGTATATTATTGATGAAGAACCATTCGACAAGAATGGCTTCAATTTAGTCTCAAGTAGATCAAGATTCTCCATTATAAGCTTGCTCAATATTAGATTTAACCCCCTGCAACATGCTCTTCTCCTTCAAGTTCCATAGGTACTTCGCTGAGCCAAGATTGATTGAATATAGCCAAAATCACCTTCTATTTTGATGAAATGCCTTGTAGAATAGTAATAGGTAATCCAAGAATGATTGAAGACTCCAAATTTGAAGAAAAGTCCCAATTCTTTTAAGAACATTTGAAGCCTATGCTATCCATCCCTTCCAATGAGCAAGAGGATTCCAAATCCCTTCAATGTAGCTTCAATGATGGCCAATGTTTGAAGCCATGGTTATGAAGATGCTCTAGGAGTGATAAAATATCAAAACTCCCTTGAAATGGGTGAAGAAATTTGAAAATTTCCAATTTTTTCCAAAACTATCATTTCTAGAGTTTGTAGGAGAGATGAAAGTTTACGAATGGTGAAGAATCCATCGAGATTGGCCTCATGACTACCTACTCCTATGTCAGTGTCTAGCAACATGATCGGGTGGAGATAATTGCCAATGACCAAGGCAACCACACTACCCTTCATATGTGGCCTTCACTGACATGAATCACCTCATCGGAGATGCCACGAAGAACCAAGTGACCATGAATCCCACCAACACCATCTTTGATGCCACGCGACTCATTTTGGATCCTTCTATGTGCAAAGTGACATGAAGATGTGACCATTTAAGGTCATAGTTGGACTTGGTGATAAGCCTATGATTGTCATGCACTAGAAAGATGAGGATAAGCAGTTCACTATGAAGGAAATCTCTTACATGGTGCATACCAAAATGAAGGAGATTGCTGAAGCTTACTTGGAGACCAGCATAAAAAATGTTGTGGTTACAATGCTTGTGTACTTCAATGACTCACAGAGGTAGGCTACCAAGGATGCTAGAGTGATTGTTGGCTTGAACGTGATGAGAATTATCAATGAGCTGACTGCTGCAGCTATTGCCTATGGTCTAGACAAAAAGGCAAGCACTATTGGTAATTGTCCACCATAGCCGCACTGATCTACATTTCTATCCTATGTGAAGTGGTCGAAAAAAACCACCATAAATGGTGCTTGTTGGCAAGCTTAGTTGATAAAGAAGCTTGTTATGGAGTGCCTTTGCAAGATAGAATCCATAGAATCAAGGTAGGAGTAGGGTTTTCCATGGAATCCATGAAAGGAAGCTTGAAGAGAGAGAAAAGATACCTTGTTCTTCAAAAGTAACTCAAGTTTGGTCTCCACTAAAGTCTATAGCCTACATTCTGTCCATCTTGCTCCAAATTTTAGTTGAAATTTTGGTCATGACCTGCCAAAGTAGCTGGAGCTCGCCATTATCCACTGTATCATGCCAAGAACCTCCATCTTGGTCATATTTTGTGACAGATCTCCATGTCTAACCACAGTTATGAAAGCACTAACTCTTCCCGTGACTAAATTTAACTACGATTTCCACTCCCTAGTCACTACAACACCAACTGCAAAGGCAATACATAGATGAGTGGCTATCATGGCATACATCAAACTGTCCACGGTTGATGCATAAGGGATCTTAACCATCTCGGCCCTCTGCTCATCCTTCAGCAAGCAATCAACCTGCGAAACCTTCACATAAGAAGGTAATGGACAGCCAATAGGCTTTACGTCCTACATGCGAAAACTCTTAAGGACTTTATGAATGTACTCCCTCTGTGAGAGATAGAGTAGTCCCTCTGATGCCTGTCGCGCTTAATGCACATACCAAGAATGTGAGAGGCCTATCCCAAATCCTTCATCTCAAAGCTATTCTTCAGTTGAGATTTAAGAGCATCGAGCTCATCATGAGCTTTTCTTGCTATCAACATATCATCCATATAAAGTACCAAAATAAGCAATGAACCATCACTGGCTTTTTTCGTGTAAAGACATGGATCCATAGCACTCATGCTGTAGCCTTGTGATTGCATAAAGGCATCAAACTTATGATACCACTCCCTAGGTGCTTGCTTTAAGCCATAAAGACTTTTCTTCAACTTGCAACACTAGGTTCTCCCTGCGAGGTTCTACAAAGCCCTTAGGCTGCTCTACGTATATCTCATCATGCAAATCCCCATGCAAGAATGCAATCTTGACATCCATTTAGTTCAAGTCCAAGTCAAGCTGCACAACTAAGGCCAAAACCAAGTGTAGGGTGGTCATTTTGACCACAGGAGAAAATAATTCATTAAAGTCAACTTCATGCTCCTATTTAAAACCCTTAGAGACAAGTCTTGCCTTATAAGCCAACTTGGGGTTTTTAGGAGTACTTTTCAGCTTGTACACCCATTTGCATGGCAAAGTCTTCTTGCCTTGAGGCAATGCAACCAAATCCCAAGTCATATTCTTGTGCAAGGAGTCTATCTTAGACTACATATCCCTCTCCCAAGAGAGATTGTTACCCCTACGTATAACCTCATCATAGGTGAGAGGCCCAAATCTATCAGGTGGATGTCTATCTCTAGTAGACCGTCACGGTAGGTAGGCTCTATGACCAGTCCAACACCCTAGACATGTGTACCAACTGCTGCTATAGGCTGTCCAACTGGTTGTGCAGGAGCACATGGCTTCTCCTCGAATATAACCCTACATATCTCTACCACCTTCTCAGGCTTCCTATGCATCTTGTCTTGTTGGGAGACTACAGCATGGCTGCAGATGACTTTCCACACTTGCGGATCCCAAAGGTAGTAACCCATCTCACCTGCATCCCCATAGCCAAGGAAAATGCATTTGACACTCTTAGGATCCAACTTAGTATGCTTGTCTTTGGGCACATGGTAGAAGGCCTCGCATCCAAAGACACATAGATGCACATAAGATGGAGGTTTCCCAATCCATATCTCCTCTACAACAATCTGGAAATCCAAACCACTAGAAGGTGATCTATTTATGACATGCATAGCTATATTGACTGTCTCAATCCAAAAGTTCTGTGGTAAGCTTGCATGGCTAAGCATACTACATACATGCTCCTAGACCGTTCTATTCATCCGCTCAGCTAAACCATTCTCGGGTGGGGTATAAGGGGTGGTCAACTGACGCTTAATACCCCTCTTGTCACATAGTTGCTCAAAAGCACCTGACACATATTCTCCCCCATTGTCAATCCTAAGGTATTTTAGCCTATGCCTAGTTCGGTTCTCAACCAATGCAAGCCATCTCTGAAACATAGCCAAGACTTCTCATTTAAGCTTAATGGGGTAAATCCAAAATTTACGCAAAAAATCGTCAATGAACATCACAAAATACTTTGCACCACCCATGGGTCCATAGACATCTGAATGTACCAATATCAGGGTCTCACTCATGCATGTCCTACCAGACTTCTTATGTGTATTTCTAGTTTGTCTACCATAAAGACAATGCTCACATGAATCAAAACATGCGTAGTCAAGGGGCGATAAATACTGCAAAAACCAGAAAGCATTTTCATCCCCTTCAAGGACATATGGTCCAAATGGGCCTGCCAAAGAGATACATGTGGGATGGAAACCATTGACAAAACATGGTCAATAGAGGACCCATCAACTACAAGAGTATAGAGACTGCCAGCTTTGGCACCTCTAGCAAGCACAATTCTGTTACGTGTGATCTTCGAGGCAGAATCGCTAAATGAAACATGAAACCCATCATCATCAAGTTTCCCTGTAGACATAAGACTGCATGTAAGCGCATGTACATGACGTACATCCTGTAAAACAGAAAAGTACTCCCAATAGAGAATTGCTGTCGTACATTCCCAATGCCAACAATAGCAGGTGACCTGTCATCACCCAAGCGAATTGAACACCAGAGAGAATGCGGTAGGAGTGGAACCACTCACGGCTTGGTGTAACATGAAATGAAGCACCAGAATCCAAAAGCCAGCACTGCGCATACATAGAGTGAACATCCGTCAATGACGTATCATCACAAGAACTAGTTGCAAGTATGTACTCTCCATCAAAGTCATTAGTTTGCATGACATTTATCTCCTCAATTTTCACATTGGGTTTCATAGGCATAATGTTGTGATCAGAGGACTTTTCCTATACTTTGTCTTTTCCCTTCTCTTTGCGCTTCTCATTGCACAACACATGACACTGTGGGCATATATGACCCTTCTTGCCACAATGATGACATGTCACATTAATTCTCCCACGAGACTTGTTGTGCAACTTACCACGCTACTTAGACCTAGACTTCTGCTGCGAGTCTCTGCCACGACTATTTCAAGAACATTTGAAGCCTATGCTATCCATCCCTTCCAATGAGCAAGAGGATTCCAAATCCCTTCAATGTAGCTTCAATGATGGCCAATGTTTGAAGCCATGGTTATGAAGATGCTCTAGGAGTGATAAAATATCAAAACTCCCTTGAAATGGGTGAAGAAATTTGAAAATTTCCAATTTTTTCCAAAACTATCATTTCTAGAGTTTGTAGGAGAGATGAAAGTTTACGAATGGTGAAGAATCCATCGAGATTGGCCTCATGACTACCTACTCCTATGTCAGTGTCTAGCAACATGATCGGGTGGAGATAATTGCCAATGACCAAGGCAACCACACTACCCTTCGTATGTGGCCTTCACTGACATGAATCGCCTCATCGGAGATGCCACGAAGAACCAAGTGACCATGAATCCCACCAACACCGTCTTTGATGCCACGCGACTCATTCACCAACAGATTTTTGGATCCTTCTGTGTGCAAAGTGACATGAAGATGTGACCATTTAAGGTCATCATTGGACTTGGCAATCAGCCCATGATTGTCATGCACTAGAAAGACGAGGAGAAGTAGTTCACTATGAAGGAAATCTCTTACAGGATGCTTACCAAAATGAAGGAGATTGTTGAAGCTTACTTGGGGACCAGCATAAAAATGTTGTGGTAACAATGCTTGTGTACTTCAATGACTCACAGAGGTAGGCTACCAAGGATGCTAGTGTGATTGCTGGCTTGAACATGATGAGAATTATCAATGAGCTGACTATTGTAGCTATTGCCTATGGTCTGGACAAAAAGGCAAGCAACATTGGTAATTCTCCACCATAGCCGCACTGATCTACATTTCTATCCTATGTGAAGTGATTGAAGCAAAACCACCGTAAATGGTGCTTGTTGGCAAGCTTAGTTGATAAAGAAGCTTGTTATGGAGTGCCTTTGCAAGATAGAATCCATAGAATCAAGGTAGGAGTAGGGTTTTCCATGGAATCCATGAAAGGAAGCTTGAAGAGAGAGAAAAGAAACCTTGTTCTTCAAAAGTAACTCAAGTTTGGTCTCCACTAAAGTCTATAGCCTACATTTTGTCCATCTTGCTCCAAATTTTAGTTGAAATTTTAGTCATGACCTGCCAAAGTAGCTAGAGCTCGTCATTATCCACTAGATCATGCCAAGAACCTCCATCTTGGTCATATTTTGTGACAGATCTCCATGTCTAACCACAGTTATGAAAGAACTAACTCCTCCTGTGACTAAATTTAACTACGATTTCCACTCCCTAGTCACTACAACACCAACTGCAAAGGCAATATTTAGATGAGTGGCTATCATGGCATACCTCAAACTGTCCACGGCTGATGTATAAGGGATCTTGGCCATCTCAGCCCTCTGCTCATCCATCTATAGACAATCGACCTGTAAAACCTTCACATAAGAAGGTAATGGATAACCAATAGGCTTTATGTCCTACATGCGGAAATGCTTAAGGACTTTATGAATGTACTCCCTTTGTGAGAGGTAGAGTAGTCCTTGATGACTGTCGCGCTCAATGCACATACCAAGAATGTGAGAGGCCTATCCCAAATCCTTCATCTCAAAGCTCTTCTTTAGTTGAGATTTAAGAGCATTGAGCTCATTATGAGCTTTTCCTACTCTCAGCATATCATCCACATAAAGTACCAAAATAAGCAATGAGCCATCATGGGCTTTTTTCGTGTAAAGACACAGATCCATAGCACTCCTGCTCTAGCCTTGTGATTGCATAAAGGCATCAAACTTATGATACCACTCCCTAGGTTCTTGCTTCAAGCCATAAAGACTTTTCTTCAACTTGCACACTACGTGCTCCCTGCCAAGTTCTGCAAAGCCCTTAGGCTGCTCCATGTATATCTCATCATGCAAATCCCATGCAAGAATGCAGTCTTGACATCCATCTAGTACAAGTCCAAGTCAAGCTGCGCGACTAAGGCCAAAACCAAGTGTAGGGTGGTCATCTTGACCACAAGAGAAAAGACTTCATCAAAGTCAACTCCATGCTCCTATTTAAAACCCTTAGCGACAAGTCTTGCCTTATAAGCCAGCTTGGGGTTTTTAGGAGTACTTTTTAGCTTGTACACCCATTTGCATGGCAAAGACTTCTTGCCTTGAGGCAATGCACCAAGTCATATTTTTGTGCAAGGAGTCTATCTCAAACTGCATAGCCCTCTCCCAAGAGTGACTGTCACCCCTACGCATAACCTCATCATAGGTGAGAGGCTCAAATCTATCAGGTGGACGTCTATCTCTAGTAGACCGTCTCACGGTAGGCTCTACGGCCGGTCCAACACCCTGGCCATGTGTACCAATTGCTGCTACAGGCTATCCAACTGGTTGTGCAAGAGCACATGGCTCCTCCTCGAATATAACCATGTGTATCTCTACCACCTTCTCAAGCTACCTATGCATCTTGTCTTATTGGAAGACTGCATCATGGCTGCGGATGACTTTCCATACTTGCAGATCCCAAAGGCGATAACCCATCTCACCTGTATCCCCATAGCCAAGGAAAATGCATTTGACACTCTTAGGATCCAACTTAGTATGCTTGTCTTTGGGCACATGGTAGAATGCCTCACATCCAAAGTCACATAGATGCGCATAAGATGGAGGTTTCCCAGTCCATACCTCCTCTGCAACAACCTAGAAATCCAAACCACTAGAAGGTGATCTATTTATGACATGCACAACTATACTCACTGTCTTAGTCCAGAAGCTCTGTGGTAAGCTTGCATGGCTAATCATACTGAGTACACGCTCATGGACGGTTCTATTTATCCGCTCAGCCAAACCATTCTGGGGTGGGGTATAGGGGGTGGTCAATTGACGCTTAATACCCCTCTCGTCACATAGCTGCTCAAAAGAACCTGACACATATTCTCCCCCATTGTCAATCCCAATGTATTTCAGTCTATGCCCAGTCTGATTCTCATTCATTGAATCTATCACCAAAAAAACCAATCGAATAGCTTGTCAAGAGCATTGCTTTTTGTAACTCCTTCTCCATGTCTTTTGCTTTCGAAAAAAACTTATACGTGCTTGATAGTGAGATTTTTCCATGCCTTGGCCACTATAAGTTGCTAGGGGGCCTTACTCCTCCACAAAGTAAGGCCCATGGATATGAAGGATATGCTGCAAATACAAGAGAGTAATAATCATTTTACACCATTGGAAAATTTGTCAAAGAAAACTTGGATTAAATATTATATTTTTTCTTACCAAATAAAATGTGATATCATTTTCTCCTCATGCTGCCTTTATTTTTTGAACAAGATTTGTAATCAAACATTTAAACTCTTCTAAATATGTGTATGTTGTCTTTTGTTGCTTCAGGAGCTTTAGAAAGAAATCGAGGTGTCTCTAAAACTCCATCCTTAGAAAATGCAAGTCACGGTGTGCTTGCAATGTTATTGTTATCCCACACAGCTCTCTCTAATACTCCCAAGTAATGCTCACCTATTTTCTTGTATGATTTCCTAAAATCGTTTGGCTTTTGAGCGTCCCATTAAGACATCAGCCACCAAGATATCTCTTTTTTTCCTTGAAAGTGTTGGATCTTTTCTTAAGTAAACTTGACCTCCATGAAAACCCATTTTCGAGATTAATACCTCATATTTGTCAATACAATCATCTAATAAAGACAATGGCTTAATCGAGTATGCATAGTCGAGATGCAACTTGAGAAGTTTGTAAATTATTCTAATCTATGCATGCAAAGTACAAATATGAACATTTCTAAGAGAAATTGAAAGACTGGGATCCCATATGTCTTGGTTTTTTAAAAAATTTACTCAAATCTATAAAGTCTCTAGTTGGGGCTCTTCTTGTAGGGTGCAAGTTGCTCCAATCTCTAGATCCAACACTTTCCATGAAATAAACACAATGATATTTTGCATTTGTCCCATTACATATTCCAAGCATATATTTGATAGTTTTTAAGTCAACACTCATATGTCATTCCACATTAAAATTACTAGCCCCATTAACCACCAACATTTTTCCTTCACTTTGAGACTTAATAATGCTTTGAATGCATGTATGAGTGAACAACCATTTCAATGTTTGATGATTCTCAATTGGTACCTAAGCTGCACAAACCCACCAAATCTCCATCTCAAACTGGAACTTATGCACTGGTGCTTGCCCCCACCATTGCTATAGTCTAATGCCCTGTTCATGATGCAAATGCTGACTTTTTCAATCCTTTGTCCTTTTTGAAAATTTCCTTTATCTAATGTCAAGGAAAACTTCAAAACACCATGGCATTCCTCTACTATGAGTCTATATATGTGAACAATTGCAATCTGGACTCTTCTTAGATCAACCCTCGAGGAAGTTACTATATGTATATTCTCTAGATCACGTGAGTTCAAGGCCTATTTATAAATATCCTTATCTGTGATTTTTTTTTGGAATAAAACATAACCCTTTTCTATTCAATCTCTAAATAATCCCTTTATATTACACCCTTCTATATATATATATATATATATATATATATATATATATATATATATATATATATATATATGGTATTTTAAAAATATCTTATTTTGAACCCATGTGATGCACACATATTCATGAGTAACTTACCCAAGGATCAACCCATATAATGTTAAATGCATTGTTTTCAAAACTTTTCGTTTTGTCTTTTTGTATGGCATAGATCTTCAATATGAATATATACCCCAAAAACATGTAGAATCTTATGATTTCCTACTAGGGTCCAAGGCAACTATAGTCTAGAGATAGCATGATAACCTTTTCAACTAAAACCACTTGATCTTGGCACTTGAAAATAGAAGATCTTCTTCACATTATTATATGTTTCTACTTTTTTAAAAAAAACTATATCCTTTAAGTCCTTTACCAATTCTTCGAGAGTTGGGCCTCTCAAATCCACATTTTGAGGTGACTTAAGAATCCTCAAAATATATTTCTTATTCATGATCTCTTTCAAAATATTGAGTCTCTCCTCTCTCTCTTGGATTTTAATGCTCGATATGTTAGAGACATTATTCTTTGCAAGATCTAGTCTTCTTTTTTTTACTCTCTCACACAAACTAGTTATATTTTTCAATGGTCTTTTTCTCTTTCTGAATCCTATTCGAGTTTCATTCGAGTGTGCTAGCTTGTCTTGAAAAGACTTACTAGCATTTTCTAGAATGTCAATCTTATTTGTTAGCTTAGAAATGCTTGTCTATGCAATTAATAATGCTTTTCTCATTTCGTGCATTTGAGCCATGTATGTGCAAAAGATACAAAGCATAACCTTGTACAATAGCCAAGCATCCCATTGTAGCCTTTCCCAATATATCTTACATAGTCATGCATATTTAAAAAGTTAGGAAGTTTACCTATGGAAGGATCCTTGCGATAAATATTTTCATCCACCCACAAATCTATTATTTATTTCCTTGTATCTCAATTTGTTAGCCTCCATCTCATCTGTTAGTACTCCATGATGTATACTTCTCCAAGATGTATAAATTGGATCTAGTTGAATGGTAAGTTTGTACTTTCATATACTCGCATTTGTACTTGAAGAGGTATTGCTAAAAATTTTAGCAAATCAACCACAAATAAATCTCACATTGATAAGAAAGTGAGCACAAAGAAGAGAATGGTGAAAGAGTGATTGGTGTGTGAAAAGAAGATGCGGAAGTAGACAAATACGATTTTAGTGCATATATCTCAAAAATACAAAATCTCCCAAGTTTCAAGACAAATATGGCCGAAAAGATGACATTGACATAAATAAAAGATCAAGGCAATTAATGGCTGACCCCTTTAATCATTAGGGCCAAAAACACTTCCAAAAATGCACTTTTGTTAATCACGGGATTAAGAAACAGGCCAAAGAGAGTTTGTCACGTGTGCAAGAATATGGTATTCTTGTCTCCTCTTTTTTAGAAATAGTGGAGTCCATTTCGTGATTCTCTCTTCTTTTTTAGCCAAAATCCCCAAAGTCTAACATGTTTTGGAGTCCCAAAGACCTTATTTACTCACAAATCTGACAAAATACGTGACAAAGATGTGATGAAATTAATAATGAGTTTTTTGAAAGTCGGGAGATATTTCAATATTCTTTTTGGCGCCCAATACATATTCATTTGTGTTCTTAACGCTACTTTTTAGTTCATTCACCCCTCTTTGAGCTTCTTTCTCTATGCTTTCATTCTTTTCATGGCTTCCTCTAGGCACCCCTCTCGTTTAATACACTCTTGCATAGTCTATAGCCAGGGAGCAGATGGAAATTGGGAGCCCAAAACCTTTACTGTAAACGATTGGGTTACCATGCTGCCATCTTACAAGGGCTCTCATAAGGTGAAAAGAAGAAAACAAGATGATATAAAACATCACTGGAAGGGGAGTATCATTGCCTTCAAAATTATGCCCGAAGGGTGGTTTGTCAAGGTGCAACATGTTTACATGGCCAAGGATATGCACTTGCCTCCAAACAAATGTGTTCCCCAACAAACACATTGTAAGTTATTAGTTGAATAACGTATTTAATTCTTTTCCATTTAGGCAAGTACTAAAAACTGATTCATCATTGCAGATATCTTTTCGTCAACAAGTATTGCATGACAAGGTCCTATGGAAAGCCTAAGTGGGACTTTCCATGCCATTCATAAGGTATTGGCAGACATTATTTATGCTGATCAAACTGTCTTTTTTTAGTGAATGCAAGCTTTTTATATATTATGCACAGTATGTGGTTCCCTCTAAAGCGGATAGGTATGGGAATATTGAAGATTTGCCATTGCCAAGCCTTTCATCTCTAAACTGGGAGATTCCTGACAAGGTAACGGTGCAGAGTTTCAAATTCAAAATATCTCAGGATATTCAAAAGTCCATGACAGCTGGAAGGATCTCAAGAAGAATACATTTATCATGGTTTGTACCCCTCCATATCTTCGTGGCTTGCTTCAAAACAACAAATTTACAAAGAACAAAGGTATCCTGGCTAAGTAGAAACTTTTCGGAAGAGGATTTGGACAACACTATAGGGACGCTTTGGAAATCCAGAGAGTGCAACCATAAGGGTGATATCTTCAGGTGCAGTGCATGCCCTCAATCCTTGGCTTTGGCTTACAGTATCCCTCGCCAAACTCTTGCTTTGGGATTTGATTACAGGAGATACAAACTAAGATTGGGTATTTGGGTTCCCTTGGATTCCGATACAGATTGCACACCGTATAAACTTGCTGTGCACGTTTTGCTGCATGAAGAAGTAAAGGAGGTGAATGTTACTTCCAATTGGAGTCTTAAAGATGTGAGGGATACCTTGGAATTGCTAGACAATACATCCCCTAGATATAAGTTCAAAGTGAATGGCGTAACAATTGGTAAAAGAGCCGAGCACTCTTTCTCTTGTACGAGTTGTTTGTCTCCCACAATTGTGAGTTTTGAGCCTTGAGAATGAAAACTTTGCAGGAATTTATCTTAATTGACTGTCCTTAAGATATTTCTTAGTGGGAACTCATAAGCTATCATGAAGCGAGTTTCCTTTTGAATGTATAGAAATAAATGTACATTACATTCGATTTATAAGTGAAAATTTTCATTATATCATGAGGTACAAAAATGTCATATAAATGTACAAAGCCAAAATAATAAGGCTTGTGTATGCTTATGTTTGCTCTTTTGATTCTTTATCTGTTGCCTTCTCCTTTGTTGGCTTTGTGGTTTCTTTATCGATTTCTTCAAAGATGTTTTTTCTCACAGGGCCTTTCTTCTTTGATTGTTGAAAGAATTTCACCT
Source organism: Lygodium microphyllum (assembly GCF_053477565.2). Lineage (NCBI taxonomy): Eukaryota > Viridiplantae > Streptophyta > Polypodiopsida > Schizaeales > Lygodiaceae > Lygodium > Lygodium microphyllum. The sequence continues at coordinate 29,643,214 of NC_141149.1, forward strand.
TCACATGTACTCTCTTTTCCCGGGATTTAAGAGGGGATGGATCAAATTTCAGAGGAGAAAGCATTGGCATTCCTTTTCTTTTAGGCTCGGCAGCAGTGGTCTTTGTGGCTAACTTACCATTGCCATTGCCATTGCCATTGCCATTGCCATTGCCCTTGCCCTTGCCCTTGCCCTTGCCATTGCCCTTGCCATTGCCCTTGCCATTGCCTTTGCCCTTTCCCTTGCTTGTGCCCTTGGCCATTGAAGTTTTGGGAGGAAGAGGGGAGTCAGGATCATATGGTGTGATTGCCTTGTTCAAAATCAACTCAATGCATCTCTCCCTTATCCACCAAACATATGAATTAGGATAGTCTCTACACTGTAAGAATAAATGTTATAGGTTAGTGAAAAGACATCATGATAAGGGTGACACAAAAATCAAATGAAATTAATAACTTACATTCACTCCTTCTATTTGTAACAACTTTGAATCCATTGTTCTGCAAATATTTGATATAACTCTCCATCCACAAGAATGCACATCACTTTGCAATGGTACTTCTTATAGAAGAAACGTATAAAGCTTTTGAGGATCAGCAATATACTCATATGTAGTATCCAAAAACGTAGAAACAAGTCTACCAGCACTACAAAAGGAAGCTTTGTTAGTTCAAAATATTTTTTGTAAATATAATCAAAGCAAGTAATTTTCTTTCAACATATATTCATGCTTGGCCATGAACACCGCTGAGAGAGTTCATAAAGATAATTTCTCTAGTAAGACAGTTGATATAGATAAGACTCCGATGCCCTCTGCAAATTCAAAATAGAGGTGAGCAGAAGGGTGAAAGCAAATGGATATAAATTTTCCTCTACAGAAAAGAAAAATACATTTCTACATAAGGAAAAAAGATGTGGTAATTTTTTACACTATTAAAAGTACGAAAGAATGGTGCAATATTAGACCCAGATCTTGTAAATAGTTCCACTGAGAGAAGTGGATCAACAACATATATGGCTCTATGGATATCGAGAGTGAGAGAGGAGACGAATGCCCTGCAGTCAATAGCAAAAGCTATTTGAATTGATCAAAATCAATACAAATTACATATAAAGTATACTTGAACCTATAAGCCTTACCTTATGCAACAAAAAACAACGGAGTCAGATAGTTGGACATCCCTTTTCTCCAACATGGGCTTGTCCTCAGGAGATATACTAAGGTAATCCTCCTCATGTTCCGCAGAAACATTCACAAGTATTTACCCATACACTTTACCCATCCTCTCATAGTTGATGGGACCAAGTGATGTGGCTTTCCTCTTGTAAACTTCGTCTTCAGTTTCCAAGACCTCCTGTCTTTTTTCACTCAAGATAGACTCCTTCTGAGTGGCACCCCTTGTAGAGGGAAGGTGAGTTACATCCTCAACCTTTAGCTTTTTCCCTTTCTTGGACAATTTCGAGGAAATGTTAAGGATTTCAAAGGCTTTTTGATCGTTGCAAGGCAAGGGCCTCAACTATTTATCGAACCTATACCTAATTCTATTGATCATGCTGAAATCTTTATTCATTAGGGTAATTCTATGAGCATGCGCAGCAGCAATGTAAGCATCGTTCATGAAATCAATGAGAAAATCTTTTGTAGCCTTTTGTAGAGCAAGAATTGCTGAGAGTTGCCACTTCTTATGAAGACCAGATATAGTTGCCACTCTAGACAATCTGTCAGAGATTTCTTTTACAACTCTTATGAAAGCAACCTTTGGAATCACGTGCTCTGTAGCTCTCTGGGCTTTTCTAATCTCACTGAAACACCTCTGCATGTAGAAGAACCGAGACTTCCTATTTTTATTTTATGGCTTGGGAGGTTCACTGGCTCTAGTAGAAGTAGGCTCAGGTGCAATTGGAGGGGATGAATCCTTCATAGGGGAAGTCTCACCCTTTGCTTCTTCAACTTCAGGAGAAGAAACATTCTCTTCAGTGGAATGCTTTAACTCCATGGAAGATGCCAGGCCAACACCTAGTGTAGGAGGGATCTCTGTGGCAAAATGCTCTGGGGCCTCTGATGGCCAGCCTTAGCAATATTTGAAGAGATTTCCTCCTCAGATTCATCAAATTGTAACTTCCTTCTACCCCCACTATCCTTCCTATCTACATAAACTTTTCTTGCAGTTTGCCTTGTCCTTGCCATGCAGAGGAGAAAATAAAAGAGCCAAAAAGATAAAAATAAGATAGGAATTTTCTAGAAAATCTGACAAGAGGGCAACATGCACGATACGGTGCGAGGAGGAACAAACGAACAAGACGTATGTTAGTGTTCGTGCCGTATCAAAGATGAGGACAGCACGAGAAGAAAGCCCGATATGATGCGAGATGGCAATTAGGTAGACCACCGAAGGACGCGCTCCGTATCGAACAAGCATCCACAAAACGCTGCGAGTAGCAAGGAAAAAGGCCATGAAACGGCGCGAAATGAGGAAACCTGGGTATACGTTTTTTGACCTTCACTCTATATCGAACACACAACCACGAAGTGGCGCAAAATAAGGAAATCCGGAAAGCGGCAACACCCTCGCTCTGTATCAGGAGATGGGAACCGATACGACACGACAGGACAGGGACACAGTTAGGCACAACACTGGGATCGCTCCGTATCGAGCAAGCACGGTGCGAGAGCTCGAGAGAATGTAAAGTGTACACGTAAGTAAAAGGGTCCCTTATATACCCTCGTCAACCATGCCATGTGTCGAACACGTGTCTCGCATTGATTATGTCACGTGTTCGCCTAACGTCTATATGCCACGTGTCGACTAACGATCGGTCCACATGTTTGCCACGTGTTTGTTGGCCACATGTCGCCCAACGGCTAGTGCCACGTGTCGGTGCCCAATGGCTAGTGCCACGTGGCATTATTGCACGCCCTACATAAGGAGGTGTCGGTCATCTATACGACTTTTTCGGCTGCCTTTGCGGACTTCTCACTATTCTCCCGATACGAAGTGAGAGCGAGTGTTCATGTTTTTCACTTTTGCATGCTCGCATCGTTTCTCAGTTTGCATTCCCGATACGGCGCGAGTACGAACATCCGTGTTTTGCATTTGAGTCTCACCGTGCCGTATCGTACAAGCGTTGGAAATATGTCTGAACCTACAGATTTTCTAGGCTCCAAGGTTCTGCCAGGGATTGGGAAAAGGAGAAGGCTTTCTAGAGGCCCAAGGGCTTCAACATGTGATGAGCTTGTGCATTCTAGTTTTTCCCCATGCTCTGCCAACAGTGTCAAAATGCCAAGCACATCTCCAAGGAAGGGAAAGTCTACAATGAGAGTTCTTGGAGTAGCAGAGTTTACTGATGTCACTCCATTAGAGAGGCTTCTTGACTTTATCCTTCAGAATGGCATGGATCTCTCTTTCTATGGAGTTGTTAAGAATGTCTTTAATCCTAATTGGGACCTTAACAGTGTTTTGCAATATTGTAAAAAATATTTTTTGGAGGGCTTTTTGGAGTTTGAAAATCTAGTAGGTCCTGCTTATTGAAGTTGATACAAAGGAATATGTCCATGTTCCCATTGGGTCAACAGGCAATGAAAAGTCAATATTTACTAAGAGGTGTGGTGCCCACTCTCTGGACAGGTTTTATGCAAGAGACATATTGTGCTCCACTCATTCCAAGAACTGCAAGATTATGTCAAAGTCTGCTGCTTTTATTGTTTTCACCCTTGTCAAATATCCTCTGAAAGCTGATGAGCAACAGTTGAAAGGAGCAAAGTCTGCTAGCTTTTGTATGTTAGATGACCTGGCAGATGAAAAGAAAACAGAGGAGGTTGTCAATGCAGATTTTGAGGCTTCTATTGTTGAGAAGTTGGATGTTGCTCACTTCAAAGCTGAGACCATCATTGAGGAGAGCCAAGGAAATGCAAACCTTGCAACTGATGGGAGTTCTCACTATATTGTTCCTTCTCTAATATCTATACCTTTCAAGGAGAAGGAGTACATTTTATTGTCAGATATTCAAAAACTTTTCAATCTTAGGGAAGATTATTGTCTAGCCATTATTGCAAAGGCTTCTGATGTTGCAAATGGGATAGTTGACACAGAGAATGAATCAAAGGAAGAGATACTCAAACTTGATAAAGAAACTGTAGATGATAAGTTTATTGATGCTGGTGAGGCCCTCTCTCTTTGTATTGAAAAGGCAAAAGATGCTGAGAAAGAGTTGAGTATTACTAATGAGGAGTTCGATCTCATGTAAAGCCAACTTGGGATTTCCAATTTTGAAAGAGAGGAGTCTGTATACATTAAAGAATTAATAAACACCAATGAGACATCATCATCAATAAATTTATGGAATCCAGTTAAATTGGAGTACGATGAAAACCAAGTGGTAAGATTATTTTGAATTTTCTTTTACACATTGGTAGGTTTGAGTTTCATGCTCATTTGGTATGGGAGATTGCTGATTCAGATAACTTCTTGGGACGTGGCAAAGGATTGAGAGCTGGTGGTAGTACATTGAAAGACATTGCACTCGGCCACAACTTAGCTAGGATTGACCCTAATTCCTTTTTAGTACTTCATAGTAGTTTCTTAGAGGATGCAGCATGGCCCATACTTTCTATTAAAGCTCTTACAAGGCTTCTAGGTTTCTCAGGATTACAATATAATGCCCATAAAGTAATGTTTTTGGAAAAGACTACATAAATTAGGATTTTTGGCTATGGTCCAAGTTACTCTGCTTCTAGAGCAGGATACTTTTTGGCGTTCACATCCTACGCCTTGACTGCAAACCGAACTGATGTAAAATCTATAGCTAGCTACAAGAGAAGAAAATTTCTACGTTATAGAGGAAAGATTCCTGAGGAGGAAGAGAATGTGAGAGTTTTGGAAAGCTAGCTTTGTATATATTCTATCTTATATATAAAAGTGTGACTGCTCATGTGTCATTCCCATCTTTTATATGCATTCTTTGAAGTTGTCGTCGAAAAAACCAATTGAATAGCTCCTCTAAAGAATTACTTTTTGTAACTCCTCCCCCATGCCTTGTGCTTCGAAAATAACTTGTGTGTGTTTGATAGTGGGTTTTTTCCATGCCTTGGCTACTATAAGTTGTTAAGGGGCCATGCTCCTCCATAAAGTAAGGCCCATGAATATGAAGAATATGTTGCAATACAAAGTAACACTTATTTTATACCAATTGAAAAACCTGTCAAAATAAATCCATATTAAATAATTGTTACTTTACCATATAAAAAGTGATATCTTTTTCTCCCCATGCCTCTTTTATCGCCTGAACAAGATTTGTGACTGATCTTTTGAACTCTTTCACATATGTATATGTTGTCTTATGTTGCCTGAGAAGTTTCAGAAAAACATCAAGGTGTATACAAACCTCCATTCTAAGAAACGCAAGCCTCGGCATGCTTGCAACATTTGTTGTGATCTCATATAGCTCTCTCCAACACTCCCAAGCTGCATTCACCTGCTTTCCTGAATGGTTTCCTAAGAATCGTCTAGCTTTTGAGCCTCCCATAGAGACATCGGCCAAGATATCTCTTGTTTTTCCTGAAAGTATTGGATCCTTTCTCAAGTGAACTTGGCCTCCATGAAATCCCATTTTCGATAGTAATGCCTCACATTTATCAATACACTCATCTGATAAAGATAATGGCTTAATGGAATATGCGTAGTCAAGATGCAACCTGAGAAGCTTATCGATTATTCTAATCTCTGCATGCAAAGTACAAATATGAACATTCTTAAGAGAGATTGAAAGAATGGGATCCCGGATGTCTTCTATGTTTTTAAATTTACTCAAATCTATAGAGTCTCTATTTGGGGCTCTTCTTACTGGTCACAAACTACTCCAATCTTTGGATCCAACACTTTCCATGCAATAAATGCAAGGATATTTTGCATTTGCACCATTACATATTCCAAGCATACATTTGATAGTTTTTAAATCAGCACTCATATGCCATTCCACATTAAAATTACCAACCCCATCAACTACCAACACTTCGCCTTCACTTTGAGACCTAATGATATTTGGAATACCTGTATGGTTGAACAACCATTTCAATGTTTGATGATTTTCAATTGGTACCTGGGCTGCACCAATCCACCAAATCTCCATCTTGGATTGGATCTTATGCAATGGAGCTTGGCCCTCACCATTGTTATGGTCCAATGCCATGTTCATGAGGCAAATGCTAATTCTTTCCATCTTCTGTCCCTTTTAAATCTGTGCTTCATCCAACTTCAAGGCAAAATTTAGAATGCCATAACTTTCTTCTACTGTGATTTTATACATGTGAACCATTGCAATTTGCACCTTTTTTAGATCAACCCATATATTGTTAAATGCATTGTAATAAAAATTACCTTTTTTTTATTTTTCATAGGACATAGACCTTTCAATGTGAATGTAATCTCCAAAAACATGTGGAATCTTGCGATTCATGGCAATTCTTGCAGTCGAAACTGCAAGGGCTCGGGGCAATCCAAATACAGTTACCCTATTGCGTCTAAGATTTTTAAACCATAATCCAGAGATAGTACGATAACCTTTCCGACTTATACCCACAGTATCACACGTCTCTACAATTTCATTTGCTTTCACCGTGCCTTTTAAGTCCTTCACTAACTCTTTAAGAGTTGGACCTCTCAAATCCGCATTTTCGGGTGACTTAAGAATCCTCAAAATATCTTTCTTATTCATGGTCTCCTTCAAAAGTTCGATTCTTTCCTTATTCTCTCGGATATTGATTCCCTAATATGTTAGAGACATATTTCTTTGTAAGATTTAGTCTCCTTTTCTTTGCTCTCTCACACAGGTTGGTTATATTTTTTAATGGTCTCTTTCTCTCTCTAAATCCTACTGGAGTTTCTCTCAAGGGTGTTAGCGTATCCTGCAATGACTTGTTAACATTTTTCAAAACATCAATCTGACTTGTCAACTCTAAAATATTTGTTTGTGCAGTTTCTAGTGCTTTTTTCATTTTATGCATTTGAGCTATATATGTGTAAGATGCAGAGTATAACCTCATACAGTAGCCAAGCATCCCATTGTAACCTTCTCCAACATATCTTATAGTCACTCACATTGAAAAAAGGAGGTGGTTTATCTACAGAAGGATTCCTGGGATAAATATTTTCGTCCACCCACAAATCTATATGCTTCATTCCTTGTGTTCGCAACCTGTTGGCTTCGATCTCATCTATCAATACTCGATGATGTATACTTCTCCAAGATGTGTAAATCGGATCTAGCTGAACGGTTAGCTTGTATTTACGTGTGCTTGTGCCTATGTTATTTGAAGAGGTATTGCTAGACATTTTAGCAAATGAATCGAGCAAGAATCTCATAGTGATAGGAAGCAAGTGCAACAAAAAGAATGGCAAAAGAGAATAGCGTGTAGAAAGAAAACGCAAGAGCAAACAAATGCGATTTTCATGCAAAAATCTCGAAAATACAAAATCTCTCAAGTTCCAAGACAAAAAATGAAAAGGTGACCCCTGACCTGGATTAAAAGATGAGGGCAATTAATGGCCGACCTCTTCAATGAACCAAATATTCTCTCATTAATCACATCTGGACAACCAAATTTAGAGGTTTTATTCTTCCTAAACCTCAACTAATTAGCAACTTAATCACTTTCTTACAAGTGCCGTTTTTGAAGCTTTTTTGGCTCTAATGGAACCAAATATTCTCTCATTAATCACACTTGAGCAACCAAATTTGATGGTTTCATTCTTCCAAATTTGAATAGCCTTTTTTGAATTGTTTATGGTCCTAATGCAACATATAGGTGCTTCAATGTGTTGCCCTAGGTTTCCAATCAAGAATTTCATGCCCCTTTTCCTATCCATGTGCACTAATATATAAATTATATGCTTATATATGAAATGTATGCTGTATGCTTTTTACTACTTTTGAAGTTATTAAAGAAAGTTAAAGGATGATACTTTTTGTCTTTACTAATGTGTTCCATCATTGAAGTGACAAGACCGATTATGAAGCTTAGTTGTGACCTTAGAATGGAGAAAAGAAATACTTCAAACACATCTCTTTTTGTATGCTTTTTGAATTCATTAAATCAATCAAGTAAGCTACTCTTTTTTCGGTACTATGATTCTCCATTGTTGAATTGACAAGACGAACTATCAAGAAGTCTATGTTGTGAATATCAAAAGTCAACTATAGTTAGTACAATTAGAAATAAGCATATTCTTAAGAGAAGATGACATTGCAATACAACCTACAAATAGGAATCTACATGAATTAGGCTTTTGCACCCAAGTTGTATGATTTCACAAATAGTAATCAAAATGTGCTTTGAATGGTTCATGATTTTTATGTGTGGAAGTAACCATATTCTTAAAAGCAGATCATATGACATTGGATTAGATCATATAGCTAAGAAATGAGATGAACCACTTCTTAGCACTAGATATGTATGACTTCACTTAGTCATCGCCATTTGCATTGGAGCTCATACATTTGGAAGCATCTTCATAATTTGAGAAGAACAATACATACAAATATTTGACCTAGAGGTTGAATGGCTTATTGATGTTCATGATTGAAAAAGTTTTGATGTTAGACCTAGTGATTGTTGGATCATCCTCTATATGTTGATGGCAGACACAATCAGTTGCTTTGACAGATTAGCATGGAAATCTTGGAGTGGAAATCTTGGAGCTATCATCAATACAATATGTTGGGAGTTATAGTCATCAACACCCAAATTCATGCTTTAAATAAAAATACTAGTATATAATTAGGCCAACATTTCATAATCATAATCCAATTATTCAAAGCTTACTCCTATTACCAACACTTTATTGTATATGTTTAATTAGGCTAGCTAACAAGACCTTGTAACATGAATTAGGTTTCCTTTTACACTATTCAAAATTTGATTTCAATGCAAATAATGGACAAATTTCATGTTGGGCCACCCAAAAATACAATCATATTATTCGATGATATGTCATCATTTTTAGTAGCAATTGAATATTGCTTACATTTTGATTGAAAGCCTTTTGATTGATTTTTTTAAAAAAAATATTTTTTATCTCATAAGTATTTCAATCGAAGAGTTGTTTTCATATATCATGCAAGAACCTTGCAACAATTGCAAGCACTTGTCTCTGAGCATGTAGCTTTCGGATTGGCAAAAGCTTGCATATTTGAAAATTCAAATGGGTTATTTGGTTGTATTATCTAGCATAAAAAAATAAAAGTGAAATTACTTAGAGTAGTTTAATAATTTAAGTTTAGAATAGATATTTATATTTATTTTCTTTTTGTGTTAAATGTTATGTTATATACTAAAGTAATTTCTTTTTGTCTTAATTTTTATATTATAGATTAAAGTAATTGTGAAATTGGTTAGAGTTATTAAATACCTAAATTTTATGTAATATTTATAAATTAAAAAATAATATAATATAATATAATATTTTAAATAAGTAAATTGTTTTAAAATTTAAATTTATTAATTAATTAAAATTTAGAATATATAAAAAACTATTATATAAAAGTTAGTGTTTCTTTTTAAGTTTCAAAGTTCTAAGGAAAGTGGCCCTAAAATACTTATTTAAATAATAATTTTTAAATTACTTTTTTATATAAATCAAATTATCTTATATTTCAATAATTTTAAAATATGATTAATCTATTTTGTTAAATAAGTTTTCACACTTTAGAATAATTCTAATCATTTAAGTGTTTATTTAGTTTTATGTTAGAGATTTCTCACACTTCAAACTCATAGAAAATTTAATGCTTTGAATTGTTGCATTATGTTTTAAGATATCCCACATATTTGAATGAAAATTTCCAAGGAGAAAAGAGAGTACGTAGGGCTCAAAAACAAGTTGTGCAGTCATTGCAAAAGACAGGGTGGGGGCCAAACCAAAGTACTACTCTATTGATTACAAGGGTTATCGGATGGAATGAGGGAAAATTATTGATGTATAAAGGATCATTATCAACTATGATATATCGGCATGATTAGGGAATGATAAAATGTAAATCTTGATCCATATTCTCTAAAAAATAAAGATTGCAAAGTGGATAGCATGTTGTCTACTACAGGACCCTGCAGTAGTAAATTTGAGATAACATTCTGTAGAGAACTCCGATCAAGGTGTTTGATACATAGAAACATAGTTTTTATCTAGTACTTTCAGCCTATGTGTGGAACTCAATGCTATCCATAATTTAGAATAAAATATGGTTCAAAAAAGAAGGCTACCTGCAAGCTTCCAAAAGATGGGGAACTCTTCCACAATTGATGCTGGCCTCTAAGAAGCTTTCTCAAGTGGTAAACCTTGCCACTTTATCAAATATTCCATGATGGATCAAGTACAAAGCTTCTTTTCTCTTTGGCCAATGACCCCTCTGGAATGTAATGAATGATGCCTTCTTCATCCATGGGATGGAGCTCCTCTATGTAATCCATTGATGATCCAATAAAGTGCTTAAGTTGACTCACATGAAATACATTGTGAATCCTAGTAGAAGGAGGAAATTCTAATCGGTATGCTAAGTCACCCACTCTCTTCATGATCCTGTAAGGCCCATAGAATTTGTAAGCTAGTTTTTTGTTATTAGACCCACTTTTAAGAGTGGCATACCTAGACTTAGGCACTTTTAGTAAAACCAATTCCCCTTCTTGAAACTCAATGTCCCGTCTCTTGTCATCGGCATAAAGCTTGATTTGATCTTGAAATTCTTTGCCAAAAGTTTCTCATGAATTTGGCATCCCAATCATGTACTATGTCTTGCGGTAATCCATGCAATTTAAACACATTCCATGAACTAGCTGGCTACTTGTGATGCAATATACTGGATCTTCATAGGAATAAAATGAGCTATCTTAATAAGTCTTTCCACCACTACATAAATGCTACTCCACCCTTTCTTAGTGAGAGGCAAGCCCATGATAAAGTCCATAGTGATGTGTGTCCATTTGCCTTTAGAAATGGGCAATGGTTGTAGCAACCCACTTGGCTTTGATGTGTTGTCCTTGTTTTGCTTACATGGCACACAACTCAAGATAATTTTCTTGGCATCTTCCCAACAAAGGCCTTTCCAATGAAAACTTTTGGCAATTTTATCGTAGGTTTTAAACACCCCCAAATGCCAGTTGTGGGTAATGAATGAATCTCATGCATGATCTTTTACTTCAATGGGAAAGTGTATGGAATAGCAATTCTGCCTTAAAACCATAAGATGCCATTTTTCAACTGAAATGGAGAGTTCTCCCCATAATGACCTTGTTGTAATTTCTGAAAAATATAGCTGAAATGAGCATCCAACAAATAGGCCTCCTGAAGATCATCTATCTAGTCATTGTGAAGTTCCATGATGGGGGCTGAGACCTTGCATGTCCACACTCTTAATAGGGAATCTTCCACTACATCCCAGGGAGATCAGTCATAAATATATGTGTGTATCACGTGGGTTCAACATAAGGGATTTTTAAAACACCATTTTTACACATTTTTCACATACAGAAAGATCCCATATAAAGGGGTTACTTGCATATTGAATAGAAAAGGGTTATGTTTTATTAAGGGAAAATTCACAGATAATGATATTTATAAATAGGCCTTGAATGCACCTGATATAGAGGGTATACATATAGTGAATTACCCAGGCACTACATTGTCCTTCCCACAAGTATGTGTGATTTGCAAAGTGGCTACCCACCTATGTTGCTTGGGAGTGAGATTAGATTGGAATAAGAAATACTTGAGTACCTTGTGGTCATGTTTGACTCTAAATTGGCTACCATATAAATAATAGTACCACCTTTTAATAGCATGGAGGATGGCTAGTATTTCCTGGTCATAGACATTCATCACCATCTCATCTTCACCAAGTTTACTTCTTTCAAATGCAATCACCCCATGCTCCTGTAAAAGTATTGTACCCATACCTCTCCTACTTACATCACACTATATGGTGAACTTCTTGGAAAAGTCAAGGAAGACTAGAATTGGGGTTGAAGTGAGCAAGTCCTTGAACTAGTTAAAACTTTTATATGTAATAACATCCCAAAAAAGGCTTCCTTCTTAAGTCTATCCATAAGAGGAGCTGCAATAGTTGCCAAATGCTTGATAAACTTGTGGTAAACGGAGGAAAGACCCAGAAAATTCTCTCAATGAAGTAGCGCTAGCAACTTGCACCTTAAGAGGTTGCATAATTCTATGGGAAAACACTTCAACTTATCCATGACTGCTCTATTGATGAAGCTATGTGTACTGCCAGTGTTAATGAATATGAGCACATCCTTGCCTTGAATGTGTAGTGTAGTAGGACTTCTTGATCCTATCCAAGCATCCAATGAGTTAGAACAAACAATGATAAATCACTAGGGTCAAAGAACTCTTCTTGACCGAATTCCTCATCAATGTCTTCAGTTTCAGCAACCATCATTAAGGCATTTGCGTCCTCATGATTATCCTCTGAATCATTAAATAACAACATACTTTGAACCTTTACTTTTGTATTTTGGTAGGCACATTTTGTGGCATGTTCAACTGTATATTTTTCACCACATTTAAATCAAATTCATTTCTCTTTTCTTTTCTTGTACAAGTCCATATTAATGGATTTTTTACTACCAAAAGCTAGAGCATTTTTATTCTTGTTGTCGCCTTGTCTATTATCCATTCTTGCACTGTCTACTATCCTAAAATTACCTTGCTATCTTGAAGCATTGAAGGTGGGGTATGTTGGGATTTTAAGAGTGTTGAATGGTGTATTACCACCACCATAACTAGTCCCAAATTGTCCTTTCTCACATCAGTTCTTTGCTATCCAAAAGATGATTGCACATACTCTCTTTGTTGTCCAAAATCAGTATTGTTGCCAAGGAAGGTGCTATTATTGGAATAATTTCTTTCAAAAGGGTATTGAAATCTTGTGGGAGAGGCATGGGACCTTGTGGAACTTGAGAAGTGTCCCATAGTGCATTGTCCATTGGTTCTTCTTGCCTATGTGAAGGCTCCCCATGCTCAAAAGTGTTGGTAGGAATACCCATTTTCCCCAAGATACCTTGAAAGCTTATATTTACTAATGGAAAGTCACTCTTTTAGCTTGTACATGTGATTTGTCCTCTTGATCTTTTCCTTTCATTTGAAGCTCCATCCACTTAATGTATTGGCCAACAAGTGTATACATGGCAGTTCACATTTGGTGCATTTCATTCATCATTTATACATGGTTGATTGTGTTTACTTCTATGCCCACCATCATAGCTTTATATTTTTCCATCATGGCTTTATATCTTTCAGCATGCCTTGTTTCATGCAAACATAAGGTGCAATTTAGAGCACTTAGGCTTCCCATGTCTTGCAAATACTCTTCATAATCAACTCTGGGATTGTGTCTAGCTTCTAAGTCCCTAGCATCCTTGAACTATTGGTGTACATCCTCACTTGCCTTTGCTTTTTGCTTATTCCCTGCCTTTGCAAGGTGCAGTCTAGCCCAACCCCCATGTCACAAAAAACGGTAATATCTTGAGCTAGAAAACTCTGATTGTAGAACTTTCTAACTCAAATTGAAGATATCAATCCCCTCTATGTTGGTATCAATGCCCTCTATGCAATGAGCATAAGCATGGAATAAGAAGCCTTATACATAAAATTTTGTAATAAGAAATGTGTGGTTGAACTATGTAGTCTAGCACCTTGCAGTTAGCAATTGTGAGAGGCCTATATGGGTCTATAAAAACCATGTGGAGTCTAAATAAAGCTTCTAAACTAAGTGAGAGTCTTGGTACTCCTGGGATCAATTATATCTCTGTAATTGCAAAAGCAGAAAGCTCACAACACCCTATAGAAGTCAAGGGGAGGCTGGGAGGAAGTGATTTATCCTTTATTGCAGGACTGAAACCTTTGTCATAATGTCATGATACATTGCCAACATAACCAAAATCATTGTTTGCATTAACATAGCTCTACTAACCATAAGCATAAGCATCTCAATGCCAAATTTACCAAGCATAGGCATCTCATATGCAACTTGAGCATAGGCATTCCACTGCCAATGATTACATATGCATTCTCATGAGTACATCTTATACATCTTTAGTCAAGAGTGTATCCCATACATGAATACATCAATGGCATACCACTTTCTTGCTGTCCAAAAAGGGGGTACTTGCACCTACACCTAAACTTTAAAATACATGGGCTTTGAGATGCATGGAGGTGTGCAAAGTTCCTCCTTAGCTAGGTTGTGCACCCCTTCTGGATCTTCAATGTGAGGGAGGGTCACCTCTCTTTTATCCCACATCTCACCAAGCATCCAATTTTCCTCATGGAAATATACATAGCAATGGCATGTTAAGTTTAAAAATCAGCATAAGAAAAATTTCAATCCATTCCATGAGATGTAGGGAATTGACGCTGGAATCAAATGAAAAGGGATAGATAAAGGGCTTACCACTACTACAAGATGTAGGCCTTATACCGATATTAAAAGTGACGAAAATGTTCATAAAGAAATTTTCCCCCGTTGTCGCAAAAAACATCATTATTGGTGACGCCATAGAACAGTCGATATCAGCGTCGGTATCAACGTCGCTATTTGCATCGATACCGACGCAAATAGCGATGCGGATAACGATACTTTGCGACACATTTTGCGATGCTAATAGCGACACGTGCAGTAAATTTGGAACGCTAATAGTGACGACAATATGGAAAAGAACAATTTGTGGTAGGGGAGCTGCTTTACTTGGGCCATACAAAATAGTTTCAATAATGTGTACAATGCTCGTGTAAATAAAGGCAAAGTGTACTTAAATCATAACACTGATACATGAAATAAATACATGATCGCATTATGAAAGTGATCGGTACAATCATGGCAAGATACTACTACTACATAGAAAATGTCTACATAGATCATGTGACCAAAAAAGAAGGGTATGTGAGCTCCAGGGATCCAAGGGCGAGCTATAGATCCTCGCCATCTGAAACCTTGTCCCGCTGCAAAGAAGCATTGAACCGACTCTGCTAAAAAAGAAACAACTACACATCAGTCCACCATACAATAATGCATTTTAATTAAACATAGTAACTACGGGCAAGAAAGATGAGTGTCTTACAGAGTCGCCGTACGTCCATACAATCAATCGATCAATGTAGTGAGACCGCGCCTCTCTGCATATCGAGTCTCAAGGCCGATGGTATCACGATTTGTAATGGAGTGCTGCAAAGAAAATAAAGTACAATTCTTAGAAATACGATTGTCAGTACAAAGGATATTGCAAAAAAATAAGCAAGAAAAACAAAAGAAAAACTTACAAAGTCCTCCAAATATGTCATGTGGCCGCCACTCCCAAGATAATGGACCACTCCGGTCTCTAGTCGTGCCCTCACCGCCTCGCGCTGCTATCTCCAATGTTCTGGAGAATATGTAGTCTCCTCCTTGAGTCGACGCCAGTTGTCCACGTCTAGCCACTCATGCTTTAAAGTCCCACTCTTGAGTGCCTTGCATGCATCCGATCGTCTGTGTGACATGTATGTACACATGTAGTCCATTGTCCAGCCCATAGAAAACCTAGCTATTGCGGCTAGTACCAGAAACTCCTCATGCAAGGATGCTACTATGTAGTCCTTACTCCCCTCCGATATGTTCTTCCAATGATCCAAGACATTGTGTCAAAAAACTTGTTGGCACAAGTCTCTCATGTAAGCCATCACCCTCTTCCCCTCATCATTCATGATGATGGCTCCTGACCTATCATCTACAAGGTAGACATACCCCTCTGGGATATGCCTAAGATGGGTTCTCTCCCACCTGCGACCACACTCATGGGCATATCCAGGAGACCCCTGTACATCTGGTGTACCTACCGCGGGGTAGTATCTCTCGGAGTAGCATCCATAGGTGTGCCACCTGTGCTACTATGTAGTCCTTGCTTCCCTCTGGTATGTTCTTCCAATGATCCATGACGTTGTGTCGAAAAACTTGTTGGCACAAGTCTCTCATGCAAGCCATCACCCTCTTCTCCTCATCATTCATGATGATGGCT
This sequence comes from Lygodium microphyllum, assembly GCF_053477565.2. Taxonomy (NCBI): domain Eukaryota; kingdom Viridiplantae; phylum Streptophyta; class Polypodiopsida; order Schizaeales; family Lygodiaceae; genus Lygodium; species Lygodium microphyllum. Next base: position 29,659,247 of record NC_141149.1, read on the forward strand.
CCTGACCTATCATCTACAAGGTAGGCATATACCTCTGGGATATGCCTAATATGGGTTCTCTCCCACCTGCGACCACACTCATGGGCATATCCAGGAGACCCTTGCACATTTGGTGTACCTACTGTGGGGTAGTATCTCTCGGAGTAGCACCCATAGGGGTGCCACTTGCGGACGATTGAGCAAAACACGGAGTGAGTGGAGTAGATGTCTCCACAGGTATCACAAATCTCGGAGGTGACGCAACTCCAGCAGAATGACGAGACGAAGACACTACATTGGTACCTCCATAGCAACCACCTGAGCCACGCTCTCTAGAACCACCACGAGAGCAAGGAGTAGCACTTGTATCCTGAGTCGACCACGGGCTCGCTGCATCCGGATCTCCGTAGCATCCCCCTGAACCACTCCCTCCGTCTGGCCCAAGTCTGGAGCATTGACCTCGTCTATTAGAAACTGAAGTATCAGAGCACGCCGAAGTAGATCTGATAGAGCGGCCTGATGGTGTTCAAGACAGCTCCTGGTCCGCCATATCTCTGAATCTCACCATCTGATCTAGAGACATACACGTGAAGATCTCCTGTAGCTCCACGTCACTCATCCCTTGACTCATCCTGATGATCTAAATATCCACAAATGTCACCTGCACAGATAAAAAATGATGTTAGCATAATCAATATAAATCATACAAAGCACGGTAATATAAATCTTTAAAAAATAATCTTACTTAAAATACATATCTTATGTACCCTTATAAGCAATTTGTCAATGAATTGAGTAGGTGAACGCTCCAAGTATGAAGTACCCTATGGTCCCATGTCAATCTCCTAACACAACTCTGCATACACTGGAATGCCGATAGACATATCACCACAAAAGGATGAGTCTACCTCGTTCTCAAAGAATTCTTGGACTCATGTATTTCCATCATTGTTACCCGATGTTGGCTCCTCTACATGCTCCAAGCTTTCAGTGGCCTCCACCCCTTGCAATATCGACCCCTCTATTTGCATATTGTCCTCATCTATGCTCAGAACATCGCTTTGATCATATACTCTCGCACTTTAGTGAGCTGAAGATATAACGTACCACCATTGAGGTTGTCGAGGGTTTGGAGAGAAAATTACCTGTTCACAAACATGTACAAGAGAGATTTAACTATTGTGACATGTACCATGTTGTAATACAATTAAAAAACACATGAGTTCATGCACTTGTTCACAATGGGCAGGCAACACAAACGTGTCGTGTAAATCCATCCATTTTTTTTCGAAATCTATTTCAAGAAACCTAGATGGACCTCGTCGAATTGTTGCTCTAGCTCCTTCAACTACCACTTTAAACCACTACACATCGAATAGGATCATGGAGAAGCTATGTTAATCCACCATGACAATACTTTGCAAGTTTCCAAAATACTCCATCTCATCTATAACCGTGTTTGGATCCATTGCTCGTCATCGGCTCTCTTACTCAAACCTTGCCATGATACCACAATCTGTTGTGGAGCACATTTTATCAATACGCTCCACGTGGAAATGCCATCCGTGCGACCACGCTGCACTATATATTTTGTATTGTACATTGAAACACTCAATTAGTTGTCGCATATAAAATATAGATATGACAAACCCTAAACACGACATCACCTTTGGACTACATCCCCTCAAAAATTCCCACTCCTCGATTGAGACCTCCGCCCCTTCGTGAGACACTACGGTCAAAGCTCCATGCAACCATCACATTGATACAAACCGTGGCATCCCCTGCATGTCCTCGGGATATCAAATCGGTTGATGGTACATACTACGTTAAAATTCAGATCGCATTTCCTCTCGATCTTTCCTGGCTTGCTGGTACCTAGCAAGCCACGACTCCATAGAGGCATGGTGCAACATACAAAAGCGATTCACTTTCTCCTCCATTACAACATCCATTTGTTTTTCTACCCCATTTCCAACCACCACATCTCCAGTCAGTCTATCATCGTCCTTCAACAACCATAACATATTGTTGTCTGAATCCACTGTTGTAAAATATGCACTAGCGCCTCAGACACCAACCAATCTTCAGTCATGCTACCTTCTAGCCGAGCTCGTTGTCACATAAAGCCACATCCATCGCATATGGATAGGTCCAGTAATCTCCACTTCATCTACAAGATGCACAAGAAGGTGGATTTGTATCATGAGCAGGCTGGTAGGTAGATATTTCTCAAAGAGATAGACCATCTCCACTACTCCCCGCCTCATGGATTCAATAGAGGACGTCTTAATCTCCTTCTGTGAGATCCATTGCATTAAAATCGACAACTTGTAAATCGCCGTGCGTATTTCTGGAGTAAGGCATCCTATGATCGCGATCGGTAGTACAAACTGCCACAAACAAGAAAGCATTATGAACAATGACTACACTCCAAATAGCAGAATATGCATGCCACTTACAATCCATTCATAGTACAAACCTGACATATCTTATGCCAATCATGGGATTTTAGCCTTGATAGTCATCTTTAGAAAATGCGAACCTGAGAGAACGCATCATACCCGTCGGAGTATGGATAGACTTGACTATTTGCTTCACAATGCGCTCTTCTTTAGTGGACAAAACCCAAGGAGCGCGAGGTAGCTGCAAGTGACCATCAGTACTCAACTGCGGCCAAAGCACCTTCATCTTGCCTACCTCCTTCAAATCCATTCGTGCCCCTACAGTGTCTCTCTTTCCTGTGATGTGGTCCCATAGTAAGCTGCCCATGTTCTTGAAAATATGCATGGGATCCAACAAGTGGTTGATCTGTAAGTGGGTCCAATACGAAAACTCATAGAAAACTGAGAACCATCGCATTCCATTTGGATGTAACTCCGTGTGGACCATTTTTCACTCGTACCAGCTTTGGGCATTCGTACATGTTGAAGGTTGTCCAAGAAAACCTTCCTTGAGTTCATGACCCTCTGGCAAGAAAGCGGCATATCCTTGATATACCATCTTCTTCATAGTTCGTGACTTTCGGAAGTCTAACTGTGGCCCACACAATGAACATGCATGATAACCTGAGGTAACCAGACTTGTCCCAACACCTCTATCTAGTGAATACAAACTTGAACGAGCTATGATAGATATTACTAACGAGAATGGAAGCCTACTTACTTGAGCACTCTCTGAATCCCGAAAATTCATGCATGGTCTACATGAGAATGGCTCGAATATTGGCGAACCGTCGATCATCACTCTTTCTTATATCTTGCACGATAACCCCCTCCTCCCACAAAATCTTAAGCTCATCGACTAATGGACGAAGATATACGTTCATATTTTTAACTTTGTAGCGGTCGGGAACAAGTAAGCTAAGGATGAGATATTCTTTCTTCGTAGAAAGCCATGGAGGGATATTGTAGTTGACAAGGACTATAGGCCATACACTATAAGAAGTTGAGCGCAAATCGAATGGGTTCACGCCATCCATAGCAAGACCGAGCTGAAGATTTCTTGGCTCTTGGGCAAAGCCTGGGAAGGTAGAATCAATGTGGCTCCATGCACATGAATCCTTCATTGAACTCCATTTGTGGACTCTGCACATGATGCCACGTTTTCCAGCTCGCCATTCCGGACGTACGAAACATGTGGTTTATGCGGGGAATAAGCGAAAAGTGTCTAAGAACTTTTTGAGAGATGGTTTGCTCTTGTAAGTCTTGTCGATACCTGTGAGCACCACACTTTGGACATGTCTCCATAGTCTTGTATTCTCCTCGAAATAGTATGCAATCATTGATATGTGCATGGATGTTATTGTAGTCCATGCCAAGCTTTCGTAAAACATGTCGTATATCATCACAAGACTCGGGCATGGTATTTACAAGTGGTAATATATGATACTTCAGTAACCTTTAAAAAAACATAAAATACCTTGAAAAAGTACAAATTTTTTTAAAGGTAGTGCCGAAAAAAAATCAACGAAGCGTACGTATAAGGTACCTGAACAACTCAGTCGCACTCGTATCACTCCACCCGTATTTTGCTTGTAATTTTCTTATGGTCAGTCAATCAACAAAAGACCAAGTGGTTAAGGTTAGGAAAGAGTGTCAACACCAATAAAATTTTAGCATTAAATGACTCGTTCCAATGCAAAGAAAGCATAATAATAGGACTAAGGTAAAAGGGACAATATTCAAGTAATCAAGCCTTCACCTAATGCATCAATTAGCTCTTGAATCTCTTCAACAATGGCATAGGTTCAGCAAGAGTATGAAATGAGAGAGATCAAGAATCAAATACCTCTTAATCCTTGATGAAGATGTGTTTCCAATTAGTAATCATAGCCTCCAAGATTGCTCCACAATGCTCTACCATACTCCATGATTGTAATGCTCACCAAGGATTAGTTCCTTTGAGCCTGAGAATGAAGGATTGAGCATTTTTAGAGATGCTCAAGGTCAAGATGTGTTATTCTTTATTGGCAACTGACCTAGAATGGCATTAATAAGAGCTCTAGTCATTTGGTAAAACCCTATGTCTTCTCATGGATCCTAGACATTTCAACCTCCTCATATTTGTTCTCAGGAAAGGAGAGGTCGTGGCCTTATTATCTTTTGATATAGTGGATGCCTCCTATGAAGAAAAAGAATCCATCTCGTTGTCAGAGTGTATGTGGTGGTGGGTGGGGGCCACTATACCTCCCTCAGCACCGCCTAATGCTGTTGATTGGCAAGAACACACAACACCAGATGGAAGAAGGTACTACTGTAATAGAGAGACCAAGTTATCAAGTTGGAAAAATCCCTAAGAGCTCATTACAATAGTGGAGAAAATCCCTCAGAGTTTATGATAGTAATGGAAGAAAGTACTAGTATAACACGGTGACAAAGTAGTCTAAATGGGCAATGCCAGAGGAGATGAAGTTAGCCCGTGAGAAAGCTAAAAAATTGGTCAATGGCTCAAGAATACCATGACTAGATGTAGTACTTGCTCTAGGAATTGCAATAGTTGTTATTGCCTCTTGATTGTAGAAACTACCACAGTTGCTACTACCTCTGGTACTTCTCTTTCCCCACCACCAAGTTCGTTGTCTGGATACCCTCAGACCAAGAAAAAATGCCAGATAGTATAGGAAGTGCATGTGCAAGGTCGCACAAGCATCTGTGATGATGTGGATGAATCAACCAAAGAACTAAAAATGTAGTCTCAGAAGATGATGATGAGCCACTCCCACCAATTCGTCGATGCCCAAGGAAGTTTAGAGGGCCTGACAAGGAAGATGAGATTGTGATGGGCATTCCACCAGTGCGGAGGAAGGTGTGATAAAAAATGTCATCAAGCTCAAGGTTCATAGTAAGCTTGAGGCAGCAACATGAGTCACTTCCACAACTGATAGCATTCGGCAACAATCGCCTTTACCACCACAAAATGCAATCTCATCAAGTAGCCATCTCGAAAAGACTATCAAGAAACTAAAGCAACCAGGTACTGAATTCCAAGCTATTAAGGTCGCAAAGGTTTCTAAACTGACCATATCGGATTAGGAGGCTGAAGTAGCTGATGCCTTTTTGTTCTTGCAAGAAGTGTGCCTTCGACTATGGGACAAATGAGAGGGTGCTTTGAGGGTCAAGTCTGAGATCAAGAAGATGGAAGGAATAATGGGCTAATCTCCTCCATGGAAGATTGAGAGGAGCTTGAAAAGAAACAGAGAGAAAGACTCTCCTTGAAAAGTAATAGTAGCTATGGATTGATGAGAGATTATCCATGGCATAGTCATGATTTTTATTGATGAAAACACCCTTTATAGGGCTAGGTAAATTTCCATCTAATTTCAATAGCTATCTTAGAGAGGAGATAGATAGTTAATAGGAGACAACATAGTGTTGATTCTCTTTTCTATACTATTGACTTGTTGATGGTAGTACCCTCTCTAAAGGGCTAGGTGAAATTCCATTGGATTTTTGAAAAATATATTCATGTAGGGTTGGTGTGGTAGAGACTCGGTAGACATGAGATGGGTAGAGAGGACTAAAAGAAAACAAGGAGGAGGAATGTATCATGTACTTGGGTTTGGAAGTGCTTGTTAATAAGGATATCCCAAGATACATCACGTCTACATAAAAGAGGGTCTATGGCTACCATACCTTGATAGAGGTGTAGCACATGGGTATATATTATCCAATTTGATGGTTTTCAATACCTCTATAAAGTCATTTAAATATATTGTCTCAAATTTGATGAGTGCATATTCTCCAATTCGATGCATGCAAATACCTCTACCAAGGTATTTGAAAACATTCACCAAATTATGCGACTGCATATTTTGAATTTGAGGGTATGCAAACATCTATCAAGGTATTTGGACATGTATAAAAACCTTGATAGAGGTACACTAGACCAAAATCAAAGTAGAGATGTAGACACCAAATGTGGATTTAGGGGCACATCTAAATATGTATGTAAATTCCCATTGAACTTCACAGAAATCACAGAGATCTTAGAGCCAACTTAAACATGTATTTTAAACGTATAATAGAGAACACATTTTAATGCATTGTTAATGATTCATTTTGACACGATAAAAAGTGTTATTCAACTCAAATTTTTTTAACATTATTATTTTTTACACTTGTTTTATTGTTATAGCTTAATTTGTCAAAACTCATAGACAAATAAGGTTCATGCAAACAAGGTAAACTTCATAACTAATTGAAACACAAGCTAAAAAAAACAAAAATTTGAACTAGGGCCAAAATAATTGCAAGCTTTCAAAAATGCTCTAATTCTACTAAACTTTACAAGCTAACCATTTACATTTGGGTCTCCTTTTGTATCAAACCCCAAATAATGATGCCTGCTCTTGGATTATCCTCTCCTAGCTATAACAAGAAATTGGAGCATGATATTGTTGAGATATCGAGCTCCACTCGTGATATGCCAGGATGACCGTTGTGCATTTATGTCACCGACTTGTCAGTTGCAGATGCGGTTGGTACACCGCCCATGAATAATAGCTAGATGACAGCTATCCTTATCTACTCTAGTTCGTGGCTCAGTTAGTATGCCACCTTAGTTAGTTGAGTTTGGTTTGAGACCCATATATAGGGTTCTTCTATTTCTCTGTACAAGAGTTCTTTTTGGCTTACACAACTAAGAAGAGGAAAACTGTTTTCAGCCTCCACCTTTGTGTGTATTCCCCCATTGTGCAAGTGAGAAAGCTACAAGTGAGACTCCTTCCTTCTCTCCCACAATCTTGACATGGTATCAGAGCCGGGTTCGTGGTAAGGAGCTCAAGAAAGCAAACCAAGTTCGCGGCGTTCTTGTAAGAGGACCAGTGTTGCTTTCATTTTTCGAGTTTGGGAGCAAGTCTCTGCAGGTAGCACAGCCAGAAAGTGCAAGAGTGCATTGTCTCAGATTGAGACGCCCTTCGCGGTGTAGCAAGAGGATAGTATATGCTGCGGGAAAGGGCTTTAGTCTTTAGTTGCCGTGTTTTTTTTATTTGAGGCCATTTCGGGGCCTGTTTTGGAGGCGAAAGTTTTCCGCACGCACTCAAGAAAAGGCCCTGTTTTTTGTTGTGCGACCACTGTTCTACAAGTCGGTGAAAAGTTACCGTAGAAATTGCAGTGTATGCCTATGCGTAGAGACATTGGGAGTTACAGAATCATCCTTGTTGCCTGTTGATGCAAAATCGTCACTAGGAAGTGACTGTGTGGTCAAATACCACTTTCATCAGTTTTGCAGATTTGCCCTTGTGAGACTGAAGCTGTGTTTTTTGCAATGACATAATTTTTTGCAGTGTTCTGTAATGGCGTCTGATTCTCTTTCACAGATTGTAACTAAAAAGCTTGACAAGAACAACTTCCAAGCATGGAAGTTTAGAATGACGAATTTCCTTATGGGAAAAGGATATTGGGAATTCATTGTAGGAAATGAAGAAGAACCAGTTCTTCCTGATGTTCCCAATCAACAGCAAATGCAGGCATTTAAAGGATGGCATGAGAGAGCCAGAAAAGTTATGTACTGGCTGTCTATCAGTATTTCAGACTCTATGATTGTGCATATTTAGGATGCAAGTACGCCAAAGGAGGCATGGAATACTTTGTCAAAAATGTATAGCACAAATACGCAAGCAAGGAAAATGCAGCTCAAGCAAGAGTAAATGCAGCTCAAGCAAGAGTTTCACAATGTGCAAAGAGAAAGTATGAGCATCAATGACTACCACATGAAGGTGAAGAAGATTGCAGATGCACTGGCTTCCATTGGGTCACCGATGATGACTTAGTTTCTCTGGACCTTGAATGGTCTAGGAAAGGATTATGCATAGTTCCGAACATCCATTTCCGTCCGTGAAAGATTTCCTGATTTTGAGGAGTTGATTGCTCTTCTAATTTCTGAGGAGCAGAGAAATGGTGGTGCATCTTCTTCAGGAGGAACTTCAAAAGAAGTTGTCTTCTACTCAAATGCTCGAAGAGGTAGAGGCAGAGGTAGAGGAGGCCGATCTGGAGGCCGTGGTAGAAATCAGAATATGCAACAAACTCAAGAAAACCAGTCCTATGGAGGAGGACGTGGTGACTCTAGAGGCAGGGGAAGCCAAAGAGGTCGTGGTGGATGGCAAAGAGGCCAAAATGCAAACAATAATGTTGAATGCTACTACTGTGGTAAAATGGGTCATATGGCTAAAGACTGCTATAAAAAGCAGAATGACCTCATAAATGGAAAATTGTAACAAGGGAAATATGCATCTTCTAGTAGATAGGATGATGACAGAAATGAGCATTTGTTTATGGTGCAACACATGAACAATTCTGTGACAAGTGCAGAAGAAAGCAACGATGTGTGGTATGTTGACTCAGGTGCATCAAACCACATGACAGGTCATGCAGAATGGATGCAGGATGCAAGGAAAATGGAAAAACCAGGATTTGTGGAGACTGGTGATGATACTGCACATTCTATTGTGCAGATTGGAAAAATTCATTTGTCTATGCAGGATGGGCAAAAGAAATACCTGTCAGATGTATTTCATGTCCCGAATATCACCAAGAACCTGGTTTCTGTTGTGGTCAAATGGTTGAGCAGGGCTTGCAGGTTAGATTTAATCCTCATGGATGCTTTGTTGAGGATATGAAAAATAATGGTCGCTTGATATCAAAAGGAAAGAAGAAGGGCAGAATGTTTACGTTGGATGCAGACATGCCTGAATTGAGTACAACAATGTTTGCACATGGGACCGGTGTGGTTGCAGATGTTAATATCTGGCATAAACACATTGGTCATGTTAATGTACAGCGACTTAAATCAATGCAAGCCCAAAATATTGTTGCAGGATTGCCTAAATTCAAGGTTGCAGAAATGCATAAGGTATGTGAAGCTTGTCAATTTGGAAAACAGGCAAGGAAACCATTTCCTAGACATGTTCAAGAGAGTAAGAAGCCATTGTAATTAATCTACTCTGATGTGTGGACTACTAAAGCTACATCTATTGGAGGCTATCATTATTTTGTCACTTTTATTGACGACTATAGCAAAAAAGTTTGGGTGTATTTTATGAAAAAGAAAAGTGAAGTTTTTGGGCATTTCAAAACTCTTAAAGCTATGGTTGAAAAAGAAACAGGCCTGCAAATAAAATGCCTAAGGTCAGATAGAGGGGGACAGTACCTCTCAAATGAGTTTGCAAGGTTCTTGCAGGAGCATGGCATAAAGCAGCAATATTCATGTAGTCATATCCCACAGCAAAATGGAATTGCAGAAAGAAAAAACAGGCATATTGGAGAGGTATCTCGTGCCATGCTCAATGAAAAAGACTTGCTAGATTTTTACTAGGTTGAAGCAGTTTCCACAGTAGTCTACATAATGAACAGGACTCCCACTGTAGTAATGCATGACATGACTCCAGAGGAGAGGTATACTGGTAGGAAACCAGATATTTCTCATTTCAAAATTTTTTGTTGCATTGCCCATGTTCATGTGCTAGATGAGTTGAGATCCAAGTTGGATCTAAAGGCTGAGAAGTGCATCTTTCCTTCTACTCGTAAGTTTACAGTGAGCAGAGATGTTGTTTTTTATGAGATGAGTAGCTGGTATAAACCAGTAAATGTGATTGATAATGTAGATGCACAAAATGCTAATGCTGCACAGAATTCAGAGCAGCAGTCACAAGATATTAGTGGACCTAGAGTGTCCTCTAGCATTGGTTCACATTCTTCGCCATGGACAGGTGGATTGAGATCAGGAGAATCTCTTCAAAGCAATGCAGATAGTGGTATGCAAGTATCACGAAAAGGAAAAGAGAAGGTAGATCAGCCCATGTTTGATGTGAATGCAGGTCACTCTTATGTGGATGGTGAATCCAGTGGTTTAGAATAGAGCATTGATGATGAGTTGGGTATTCCTTCTGTTGTTACATCTGGAGTAAGGAAGGCCAGGGATGTTTTGAGAGCACCTGGAAGTGAGCCTACTTTGCGCAGGTCTACCAGAGCTAGGTATCCTGTGGATAGGCTGAAATATGATGGATTTACAGCCATTCACTATGCCTATATAGTCAAAGTGATACAGGAACCAGAAACCACTTCTTTTGAGCAAGCCATGGGAAAAGAAAAATGGGAGAACGTCATGGATGAAGAAATGGATGCCTTGGAAGCAAATGCTACATGGGAATTGGTACCTTTGCCTAAAGATAAGAATGAAATTGGTTGTAAGTGGGTTTATAAGGTGAATCACAATGCAGATGGTTCTGTAAACAGATACAAGGCAAGATTAGTAGTCAAGGGGTATGCACAAACATATGGCATTGATAATGAAAAAACATTTAGTCTGGTTGCAAGGATGGCAACAGTAAGAGCAGTCATTGCTATGGCTGCATCAAAGGGATGGTCTTTACATCAGATGGATGTAAAGAATGCCTTCTTGCATGGTGATTTGCAAGAAGAGATCTATATGGAGCAGCCACCAGGTTATGTGCATACTGTTCATCCTGAGTTTGTTTGCAGGTTGAAGAAAGCCTTGTATGGCTTGAAGCAAGCACCTAGAGCATGGTCTGACAAGATAGAACAGTATCTTGTTACTATTGGCTTTCAGATTTCCAAGGAAGATTTCTCACTTTATGTGAGAAAAACAGAGAAAGATATTATGCTGCTCGTCATTTATGTTGATGATTTGATTATCACAGGTGATAGTGATGAAGATATCCTTCATGTGAAAATGCTATTGAAGCAGAAGTTTGAGATGAAGGATTTGGGAGAGCTGCGTTATTTCTTGGGCATTGAGGTGATTAGATCACCAAGTGGGATATGGCTCTTGCAAAGGCAGTAAGGATTGGACATGCTGTCCAAATATGGGATGACAGGCTGTAAGCCTATTTCAGTTCCTTTGGAGCAGAATGTGAAGTTGAGCGCAGATGCAGGTGAGCTTCTGGAAGACCCTACTATGTACAGACGCATAGTAGGAAGTTTGATTTATATGACTATTACCAGGCCAGATTTGAGCTATGCTATTGGATTGATAAGTCAGTTTATGCAGGCTCAAAGCAAACCGCATTTGGATACAGCTAGACGCATACTCAGGTATGTGAAGTCCACATTGCAGTATGGACTATTTTATGAGACTGGGGTTCAGATACAATTGCATGGATACACTGATGTTGATTTGGCTGGTAGTATTTCTAATAGACGAACTACCAGTGGATATGTGTTCTCTTTTGGGAGTGCTGTAGTCACTTGGAGTAGCAAGAAACAACCTACAATTGCCTTGTCCAGCACAGAGGCTGGGTACAGGGGTGCAGCAATGGTTGCGTGTGAGGTAGCTTGGTTGCATAAGCTACTTTATGATATGCATCAGCCTACAGATGGGCCAGTTGTCATTTATTGTGACAACATGAGCAGTATACACTTGGCAAATAATCCAGTCTATCATGCTAAAACAAAGCGCATTGAGGTGCATTATCACTATGTGCGGGAGAGGGTTTTACTAGGTCTTATTGATCTAGTTTATGTCAGCACAGAGGATCAGGTAGCTGACATATTCACGAAGGCATTGGGCGCAGAGAAGCTGCGCAAGTTCAGAGACCTGCTTGGTGTACATGAATTGGGATTGAGCTCGGGGGGGAGTGTTGAGATATCGAGCTCCACTCGTGATATGCCAGGGTGACCATTGTGCATTTATGTCACCGACTTGTTAGCTGCAGATGCGGTTGGTACACCACCTATGAATAATAGCTAGATGACAGCTATCCTTATCTACTCTAGTTCATGGCTCAGTTAGTATGCCACCTTAGTTAGTTGAGTTTGGTTTGAGACCCATATATAGGGTTCTTCTATTTCTCTGTACAAGAGTTCTTTTTGGTTTACACAACTAAGAAGAGGAAAACTGTTTTCAGCTTCCATCTGTGTGTATTCCCCCATTGTGCAAGTGAGAAAGCTACAAGTGAGACTCTTTCCTTCTCTCCCACAATCTTGACAGATATCTTCTTGGTGTAGAGCACAATATAAGTTTCGTAAAATGAATATGGCACTACCATGTAGGGCATTAAACAACGTGCATAGGATCACTGATGAGGGAATGTGATCAACAAAGGAACAACTTCATATGATATAGCCAAGGTTTGATTGAGGTAGCCAACCCCACGTCTATCTCTAATCGCATTTATTACTATAATGATATTTTCTAGGTGTAGTCTAGCCACATTTAATACCTTCTATTGATATTTTCTAGGTGTAGTTTAGTCACATTGAAGACCTTGTATGGATACTTGTCCTTTGTCCTCTAATTAGAATAGGTCAATGTGCAATCAAATATATTGTAGCTTGATGTTCTCTTGATTTCATTCACCAATTCTTAGTTAATGAAGTGAGTAATCTCACTTGAGTTTAGCAAATATAAGGTTTAGGGTTTAGAGTTTTAGATTTACCTTAAACCCTAAACCCTAAACGCTAAGCTAATACAAGTGTTGATGACTTATGCTTAACCTAGTTGATATATACTCAATGAGTGGAAGAGAGGTGCATGTGGGAACTCATTCATGTTGTTCACCTAAGGATAGGACTATTGAAGGTACCCTCAGTTATTACTAAAGGGTGTGTGGTCATCTAACCAAAAGGGTATGCCCAAAAGACCTAAGTATATAGCTAGTTTAGGGTTTAGGATTTTAGGGTTTAGAGTGTCAGACTTTTCCTAAACCCTTAATCAATTCAAGTATTGAGGACTTAGGCTAGAACTAGGTTATACCTAATGAGTGAAAGAGAGGTGCTTACATCATGTTCATGTTTGTGGGATACCTTCACATTTGTTGTCACGTAATGATAAGATTATTAGGGATATCCTAGGTTATTATTAGAGGGTGTGTGCTTCTCTAACAAAAAGGGTATGCATGCAAGTCCTTATAGATGTGCAACCTATGTGGACATCAAATAATGTGTGTAATAGAGGAAAATTTAGACCTTAAGCCTTATAATTAACCTATGCTGCCTAGTGTTAGGGAAGAACTATAAATACTGCACAAGGTGCTATTGTAGGGGTCTTTTGTCATTTTGATGTATCAAAAATGGTGAGTTAGTTCCATTTTCTTAGGTTAATGTAGTTTAGGCTATGGCTTCCAATCATTTTCTTGCAATTAGAGTAATTCATTTCCAATTCTCTAGTTAGATTTAGGTTAGACTAGGTTCCCTTCTTTATAATGTGGATATATGTACTTAGGATAAGGTGTGTGTGTTGAGGATTTAAGTTATACCTAGGTGATATCTAACTTATGGAGAAATGTAGTCTATGTGGGAACTAGATGCTATAGTGTTTTCTTAAAAGTGGTAGGCTTAAGTGCTAATATGGTTGTCACCATATATTGAGGCATGCCTAGAAGTTGGACAGTGTGTATATTCTCTTAAGCCCTAACCTGAAGTGTGTTTTTAGGTGCCATTACATTTGCTCTAAGCTGCACTATCAAAATTATGATCTATGCAAGAGCATGTGTGACCTAGGCCAAAAGCCACATATATAACAAGGTACGTCCCTTGCCCTGAGGATGAGTGTGACTGGATGCAAGTATTGGCAACCATTGATCTCCCATTCTCAAAGGGTGAGGATAAGTATAGGCAAGTTGTAGACTCAACTAGCAAGCCTAACAACACCATGACTTCTAACCTACCCACTGTGTCCTTATGCATGATGGCTAGAAGTTTCATCAGCTGACCAACACCAATCACCTATCATGTCCCAACTAATAAGTTTGAACTCCATAAAATCCTCGAGTGCTTGTCAAGTGAGTTGACTGGCAATCTAGTTGCTGCCAATTCAAAGCCCCTTAAGGATCGTATGGAAAGCAAAGAGTAGCAATGGACTAATGTGCACGACTTAAACTTGTCATATAACTGGACTCTAATGACAAGTGAGAAAAAACTTAAAAATAGGAAACCTGAAAACGATGCACAATCCAAGTATGCGGATTCAAAGGATGCGTGTGAAGACTATGACTCCATCGATGAGGAAAGCAAGGATGAAGTAGAGACTACAAAGTATGACATGGATGGAAGAGTAATTGAGCAAATTAGAGTAGACATTAGACCTTGAGAGGTCAACACGTTTAGAGTGAGCAAAGGAGTGGCCAAGGTAGATTGTGATAAAGCTTGGCTAGAATGCCTAGATGTGGTAAATTATGAGCAAACGGGATTAATACGGCCTTGCACCACACGAGTATTTGGAGTGCAATCAACCTTAGAGTTGTGACCACTAAGGCTAAAGGAGGAGAGAGAAATAGTCAAATGCTTCAGAAGTTGAACAACGGAAAAAACCCTAAGACTTGCCCATGCATTTCATGAAGTTTAAGAAGGTGCTATGGCTCCACTATCACTTGCTATGGCTCGAATGTGCTAGTGATGGTGGCTCAACTTTGCACTTGATTAGCGATAGACTGTAGCTTCCTTCAACTTGATCGCAAATCACTCTAGCTCAAGTGTGGCCCCCTCTGGATGGATGGAGAGAGAGAGAGAGAGTGTGTGTGTGTGTGTGTGTGTGTGTGTGTGTGTGTGACCCTTCCCCCAAGAAGGAACAAATACTTGTGGACCCCCATTCAAACATTAGGTCACTTAACATTACACACAATAACTATCTAACTCACAATCTAATGACTTATCTTTTGAAGTGCCTTGCACAATAGCATGTGGTGATCTTGTGTACCATTTGGATACTCGATTTGAAACAACATTTGTTGTGCATGGTGCAACCGTCAATATAATTGTTGTTTCATCCTCACCCAATTTTAGCCAATCAATTAGCAATGTTGTTGCTTTGCTTAGATATCTTCCAAATAAGTGATCCTTAAAACTGGGATTCACAATGGTAAAAGAAATTATATAGGTTAAGGAGTTGCTATTGAGGCTTGATAGAAACATTTTGTTTGAACTTCCTTATACACAATCTTCATCATGGAGGGTGGGCCTAGAAATCAGATTTGATGGGCATGTATGGAGAAGTACTATGACTAACAATATTTCTACCTTTTGTGGAGTTATTAGACAAATAAAATGTGTGGGACATTTACAATGTGTAAATCCTCTATGTTCAAATTTCTTGAGAACAAGACAAAGAACTGAGCATCATTGGCAAGCCAAGCTCACATGATCATAGTGTATGAATAAAACACGACTATTCAGATCTGACGTGGGAGCTTAAATCGTGTCTTTTGCAATGCACCTCCAATATGTGTTCTTACTAGGCGGCAGGAGGATCGCAAGGGGAACCGCGGGCACCATTCATTTGGGTTTGCACTCATAAAATGTTTGATTTCTCACCATTTTGTGAAGAACAGTCGTTCAGGGGAGCCCCGTTCTCGCCGTTGTTGCACGAATTGCCAATATTCAAATGACACGGAAAACAACTGGAAAATGGAATCGATTGATGGCACGCATAGGCCGAATAAATTGCAGTAATTACATCGGATCAGCGAGGATAGCTTGCTATATTGTGGCGTCCCTAAAGGGCCGGCGGTCTCAAATTCTAGTTATCGTAGTCCGCATTGGTATGATTAGGCGCCCACGAGTCGTGATGAAAGCTGTGAGATATATAAATAGAAAGCTACTAGAAGTTAATAAAGATCTGCTTGTTCATTAGACATCTTGATCTACAAAGGCGCTATTGCTGTGTGATTACAAGCAACCTCCAAGAAGGGCCGGGGGTGGAGGAGCAGTCGTGTAAGAGAAGTAATTAAAGAGACAGCAGAAGAGAGAGAGATAGAGAGAGAGAGAGAGAGAGATCAGTCCTGATTACAGGAAAATTAAAAAGGGCCATTGGTTTTGATTAACTTGGCTTAATTTGTTATGGGTGTTGGGTTTTGGGCTAATGATGATTAGATTAGCACAAGCGTAAACCAGTCCCCCCCCTCCCCCCACATGTGTCTTTTCTCATGTGTGGCTGTAGATTCCTGTTAAAAGTTTGATGGGTATAAGAAGGCAGCAACTGCATGTCCAAAACAAAAAAAATCCTGTCAATTTTGAAGGACAAGGGAGCCCTTCAAAAATAATCAGGCCCTCAGGTACTCCTGGGTCTTGAAGAGTACTAAGATGTAAACCTGCCACCATAGCCTGCTTAACAAGCTGCTGATGGCTGTGAGAGGGCCTGGTGGTGAGAGGGATTGGGCTTGGCAAAGCCCAGTGTGCGGCCATTATCAGCCAGCGTGGCGAGGCGCTCGCAGGAGGGGCACATGGTGAGGGTGGCCGCCGGCAGTGGCATGTAGAGGTCGTGCGCTATGACGCACGGCGGCGCCACCTTGATGGCCCTCAGCTCCTGCACCTCCTTCTTCAGCCTCCGGTTCTCCTCTTTCAGTGACTCACAGCACCTCTTCAATAGCTCACAGTCCACCTCAGTCTGCTTCAGCTTTGTCCTGCAGGTAGCACTGGTCTTTAGTATCACTCCATGAGAGACTGTACTCATCGACAAACACCATATAAATATCACACTATGCTCTAAAAGCACTCCGTGGGAGACTCTATTCATGTACACACACAAAGACATATCAGATGATGCTCTAAAACCACTCCATGAAAGACTACTCATCTATATGTGCGTCTACATACACACATACATATCACATGATGCTCTAACACCACGCCATGAAAAACTCTCCTCATCTTCATATGCAGATCACCCGCGTACACACAGTATACCACATGCAATATTGCCATGACTATGCTTCTACATATGTACATAATGCCAAGCCATCACAATACGTGATAATGCAAACTTTTCTGTAGTGGAAGAACTTTGGACATACAACTTCCTTCCATGGATAACATAAATCCAATCTCAGACTACACTGAATGAGTTGGCAGCAGGTATGAAGTTGGCTCACCTTGCTCTTCTGTTTTGGAACCACACTTCTACTTGCCGCGGCCGCAGATTCAACTGTTTTGCCAGCGCAGCCTTCTGCTTCTGCACAGCATCAAGGGAGATTGTGTTGGAGCTAGTCCCATATTTCTGATGAAACACTAAGTTAGAGGCGTCCATGTTAAGCTCAAAGGTGCCCTAGGTAAGGGGATCCAATATGAAGGTGAAGTACACCCTTGAGATAGAGGCTCTAATTCCACTCTCAAAGGGGCGCCATCAGATAGAGGATATTGTAGCATCCTAAAGTTGAAGCCTCTAAGGAAACAACTACGGAACAAGCAATGAATGACTAGCTTCAACATGAGAAGCTTTAGACATCTTCACTGAGAAGTTATAGACATTTTCACATGTGGGAGAAGGGGCTGTTTTCCCTAATTTTTCCCTATCGTGTTCAAAACCATGAGCTTCTGTTTCGGAGGCACCGCATACCTAACTAGCCAGTGCGGTTGGGAGCAGGGGGCTGCCAGTCCCCCCAGCCCCGGGCCTGGGCCAGCAACCCCTTGTCCCCAACCACACCTAGCTAGGCGTGGAGTCCCTCCCTCACAGAAGCTCATGATGTTGCTATAATTTGCAATGTGGGATTTGTAGTGGGAATTCATCTAAAACATCTTGTGCAACCAGGCTAAAGCACATAACATATATGTGATATGATATCATATATGTCATACAGGGATTGCTTGCCACACAATACTGGTAAGTACTACAGATGAAGGATATGATGAGACAAACGCTTACAGGATTGAGGGTGGGATGCTCCTTGAAGCTCTCCTCCAGAAGTGAAGACTGCTCCTTGGAGAGCCTGAGCTTCTTCCTGGTGCCGCCGCCCTCGGCTTCTTCGTCGCTGGCACGGGAGCTGACCTCGCAGGTGCGGTCCTGCTCGATATCAGAGCTGAGCTTCTCCCTCTCGCGCTTGGGCAGGAGCTGCGTCGTCCCGGCGCTCGCTGTGTCCCCGCTGGTCCGGCACAGTGCCGCCTCCGTCGCCAAGGAAGAGAAGCCTGCATGACCCGCGGCCGTACTGGGCGAAGACTCGGCCACCTGCACATCCTGATCCCCCTCAGCCACAGGCGGGATCTGGTTCACATCGATGCTCCTCACAGCAGCCATGGAGCTCGCATTAGCTAGATGAGTGCTCATCATCATCTGCATCGGCATGTTCATGGTAGTTGCAGGCAGCTGCGGCGCCGTCCTTTGCTGCTGCTGCCAGCTGACGAAAGGATTGATGGCGGCTGCGTGAGGATTATATTGTGGAGGAGGAGCTGCAGAAGCTGTAGGAGTTACAGCATGTGTCGGCCGCAGCGGTAGCAGCTCCAGCTGCACAGGCGCGGCCTGCCTCGTAGTACTGCAGACGCCATAGCCGCCACTGGTGCCGCTGCTGCTGATATGATCGACCTGCTCGAATCTGTGAAGCTGGAACGGCGCCATCGCTGCAGTGTAATTGTAAGGGAAAGGGGTTGCGTACACAGGAGGCGCCGGCTGCAGCATGCTATTGTTCTTGGTGGATGGGGGAGTTGCTGCTGGAGCAGAGGGCCCCGTGCAGTTTCTGACAGACGACGCCGAGGCAGCCGGGGTGGAGGAGAGGCCGAGGCCGAGAGTGGTATTGCAAGGCGGGTGGAGACTCATGATTGGCTCTTTGGGGTCGGAGCAGGTCTGCATAAGGCTGTATGGGGAAGGTCAAGTCTGCGCTGTAAGGAGAAGAAGAAGAAGAGGAAGAAGAAGCAGAAGAAGGAGAGATCAGTACTGTGTGTGATCTATAGTGGCGAGACTGGTGTGGCTTAAATGAGGCACCGCCAGGCAGTATCGTTTTCGATGGAGCACAAGAGAAGGCAGCTGAGAGAACTAGAAGTGGCGTCGGAAGGTCCAACAGTGCTAGCCCTTGGAAATCCCAACGGGGAAGAGAGAGAGAGAGAGAGAGAGAGAGAGAGATAGATAGATAGATCGGATATGGGAGGCGAGGCAATCAATCACCCTGCATATAATACCATCCTCGACCCCACACGGTATAGAAAAACGGAAGGCACAAAGATATGGAGGTAGAGAATGGCCGCCGATAGAAGAGGAGAACAGACCGAATGGAATGATAGATAGAGAGACGGAGCCAGAGAGAGAAGGGGTGGGGGGGGGGGGGGGGAGGTGAGTCTGGAGAGAGGAGGGCTGGTCAAGGCTGCGCTACTGTGAATACCAAAGAGACATAATACGAGGGATTTGGACGAGGAAGAGATGCTCTACCTTACAGAACAACGCTATATAGGAAGAAGCGATGGCATAATAATTGGGAATATAGAAGTCTGAAGCACGGGAGACAAACAAACAAACCTGGCTTTTTTTCTTTTTCTTTTAAAATGTTTCCATGGCTCCGGTGGATTAATGCAATTATTTGGCCCCTAAACCCTAACCCGGCAGATTAAGATGCCGATTACGTAGGCCTAATTATACCCCTCTCGTCCAGAAAGTCTACTAGGGCCTCATTATTGTCGCACGATTCGCACCACCACCACCACCACCACCATCATCATCATCATCATCATCAGCTATATCTTTCCTCCCTTTGAACAGCTATTCCTTTCCTCCCTTTGAATAAAAATTCAGAGCGGTCAACCGACTCGCCGGCGGTAGCCCGTGCCCGAGCGCGGGCAACCGGCTGGCCCGAGCCTGCGCGAAGGTCCGACGTGGCACCACGTCGGCCGGGCCCGGCCCACGTGAAAGTCGGAGGCGGGGCCCACAGCCGACATAGCAAATGATCGCGCCGGGGGGGCCTTTATGAGTCATGCTCCCCGGCGGAAGGCCCGCCACGTCAGCGTGTCCCCCTTGCGGGGGACCGGGCCTGCGATCATGCCGATGATTAGCAGGCTGCAGGAGCCATCCACGCCGGCCCACGTGGCGCGGCCTGGAACGTGGCGTGCAGCAGGCATTCATCATCATTAGGAGTGGGCGGGGTGGACCCCGCCCTTCCTAATAAGCCCACCAAGACACGAGCCCCTTTCAGAATAAAACGTCTGTTCCCTGCCCTCCTAAACCCCCCACCCCCCTCCCTTCTCCCTCTCTTTCTGTGACTGGCCTAGTAGCCACCCCCTCATTATTGTGTGTGCCCCCCTTTAGGACCCTTCACACCAGACGCACCCCAACACACACAACATTCAACCTCCCTTCCCTCCGGTCAAACCCCCAGTCAAACTTTGGTAGCATAATCTTCCCTTTTATTTATTCTCTAAAATTTAGCATTAGTGAAAACTGGCCATGGTCCATGGTATAGTGTTCTTGTACCAGCTGGAATTCTAGAATGCCTACTGGAATTTCGTCGTGCCTTTTAAGACAAGGGCGAAATTTCCCAGTGTTTCAATTTATAAAACCGGTATTGTATACAGATTTTGAATAGCAAAACCGGTTGCTTTGGGAACTTGCATTTGTTTTTACCAATCGATCACAAAAGTATTTCATGGGTTAAATCACTAGAAATCTTCTTCTTCATGTGTGGAAACATGAGGTTAGGTGTATTAAAAATGTGAAAAAGGGAGGTAGTTACATGCTCTTTTTATCAAAGAGAGTCTAACTTCCCATGTGAAGGTTTTAAAAATCGAGTCTTTTTTTTAAAAGCACAATCTCCTTTTTCTTTACGAGGGGATTACAAAATGGACTTACTTTTCTAACATAATCTTTCGTTGAAGCAACATAGAGAAACTTAGCCAAAACTAGTTTTAGAAGGTACATAAATAAACTGGCAAAGATAATCTTCTTTATTTCATTTGAATTCTAATAAGTAAAAGTAGTCTTACTTTCTTGGATTTCCTAGAATAATCTTCCTTATGTCGAAGTGGTAATAAAGCTAGCATCTTATTAATAGAACCATACCTTTTCCAATAATTATAGAATTAATAACATAACCAAAACAACTCCTATCGTCCCCCTCCCTTGCCCTAAAAATAGTATATGGAAAAACTCTTTTTAAAAAGTTGCAACAATTTATTTTTTTTGAAAACCTTACAAAAACATAACTTTAAACCTAACACCATGCACACCATCTTCATGGCCTCCCCCCATTCACTCATCTCTCTCTCTCTCTCTCTCTCTCTCTCTCTCTCTCTCTCTCTCTCTCTCTCTCCATCATTCTCCATTATTCTACATTATCACATTACCTCTCCCAACCCTCCAATTATTATGCATCAAGCACTTCCCTTTCCCCTAATTTGTGCATGCTTCCATAGGAGCATGCTCCCATGTCTCATATTGAATATACTTGAGGCTTGTTCCTTAGCCAATTTAAAGTAGTTGAAGATGCCCATACAAAATCTTGGAAGAAGATGCTTCTATTGTTCTTATATGGGATTTTCATGTAGTAGATGTGCTCCTTTATTTTACTCTTAACTACATTACATATATTGCATGCCACTCACCTCTTTTGAGCATTTAAATCTTGAAGTATAGTAGATAAGGATAGACACTAGGAAACATCACCAACAAATATAGTCACCCTTATACATAATAGATCAATGGTCTTCACTATCAAGTAGTAAATGTGGGAACATTTCCATTAAAGAAAGACAATATATGATTTAATAGCACCCCAAGATGTTCAAAGGTGGACAAAACCATGACTTTACATTGATTTATTGCACCACACTTGTCATGAATTGCACATTCAATATTACAATTACCTTCATAATGTTCTAAGATATCAAGAATGCTTGTATAACAATGCAAAACTAAGGTAGTTCCATGTTTGAAAAGAAAAAGCTCATTCAAGTCCAAGTTAAAACATATAACTTATTATGTTAGCTTCCGATTATGCTCATATAATCAACAACATCCATTAGGGCTGATTTGGAGTGAACTTTGGACCATGTAAGAATTTCACTTATTTATATTACTTCAACCAATGGCTGCATGGTAGTTTTCTTACAAAGTATCACGTCTTATGTCCAAACCACATCTTTCTATATACCATTGGAATGAGCTTAACAAGTAGATTTTAGAATTTTCCATCTTTGATAAGTTAGGAGGTGATCTAGCAAAAGTGTACAATGCCCTTGTATTTTAAAGGAATATTCTCTTGTGAAATCCTTGAAGGGCAAAATTTTCAATCATATTGTTCCTAATTGGCCTAGAATAATCATATGCAATATACATTAATGGTCTTCACTATCACTCAAGTAGAAAAGGTGGTTGTTTTTGCTTGAATTGTGATAGTGTATGGTTATATATGATTTAACTAGCAACCCAAGATGTTCAACATTGTACAAAATCATAACTTTACCATGATTTCTTTCGCCACACTTGTCATGAATGACCTATTTAATATTACCGTTACCTTCTTAGTTACATTTCAACACATCATGAATGTTTATTTTATGGAAAACTAAGGTAGTTCCACGTCTAAAAAGAAAAAGCTCATTAACATCCAAATTAAAATATATTACTTGTTTCATCAATATAACTTTTTTCATCTACTTCTTGTCATGTTAAGCTTATCAACAAAACCCATTAGAACTACTTTGGAGAGTGAATTTTGAACCGTGTAAGGACTTTTCTTACTTCTATTGGGTCAAATAATTGGTGATTGTAGTTTCTCTCAAAGTCTTACATCCTATGTCCAAACCACATCAACCTGGGTAACGTTGGAACAAATTTAAGTAATTATAGAAGTTTCCATATTTGATAAGTTTGGAGGTGATTTGGCAAAAGTGTAGAATGCCCTTGTATTTAAAAGATCATTCTCCATGTAAATGGCCCAAATTTTCATCGTTCCTAATTGGCATAGAATAATCACATATAGTTACCTAACAACATAAAAATATGTATTTTTTAAGCATTTTCAAAAGAGTCTAAGCATCAAGCTAAATTTTTTAGTCAATTTCATAACACCTAATAAAGGAAAGCCTCTTTGAAAGTAATTTTTAAACACTCCCCTTTATTTTTCCTTTTGGTACACTTATGTTTATCTCTTTGGTAAACTCTCAAGAAGTATGAAAATTTATAAGAATCTCACTAACTTGTTCAATGAGGTCCACAACCAATGAAGGATATTATGACATGGCATGCAACAAATTGATCTTGCTCCCAAAGTTGTTTTTAGAGGATCCATTAAACAATTTTGTAGAATATGGTTCCAACTGGATCATATTTGCTAGAATACCATTACTGTTAATGTGGATTCAAGCGGCCATGATGGTTTGCATAACATCATACCATATGCCACTAATTACTAGTGCAATAAAATCTTTGAAGCTCTTCAAAGATTGGAATATATCTTGCTCTATATGGAATATTGGGGAAACATGAAGAAGATTTCATTTTGAGCCAAAAGAAATTATTTCGTGTGACTTACTATTGACATTATATAGCATAAGCATAGTGTTCATCATTTTGTAAGTAACAAGTAGAGAACATGATGTGTCAACCGAGTTGGAATTCTCTAGTTGTTAAACATAGCATAATTTTCGTGATGGCCAAGAAGTTGTAGAGACACATATGGCCTATGTTTGTTGCACTGTAAGGTCTAAAAAATCTTTAGACTTTGATTGACATGTAACTCATGATGCAAGAACAGAAAACAAAATGACAATGTGGCCACTTCAAGGATTTAATAAGGTTATGAAAGTTTCACAAGAAGGCATCATTGGATCCTTATTATCTCCGATATTGTGGTCATTTGAGAGTAGAGGCTCTTTTAACTCTAATGGAAAAGGCATTTTGAATACTTATGAGCTTTAACATGAGGGTTGATAGCATGGGCTCTTTTAGCTCAAAGAAGTGTGCCTTCAGGATTTTAGACTTTCGAGGTAGGAATGCCTCTATTTGAATTGAAACCAGTTACGTATGTCCATTCATCAATATATAAAGATAAAACAAAGGGTAGGTTGGATATGCCCCGCTCTTAAGCATTAAATACAATCCTTTTTTTTTATCACCACTCTTGTCATAGAGCCACAACTAGTTGAAAGCCATGGAATTGGCTTAAATTGGGTGTTGACGTATCTCTCTAATTTAATAGTGTGTCTCAAATGTATTATCCAAGCATTCTATGATTCATTAATTTGAGGTAAATAGCTATGACTAAAAAAAAAGGTGATGTTCTTTTGTATATGTGGTTGATTGGAAAATTTGCAATACAAAGAAAGCATTACTTATGTCCACTCGTCAATATATGAAGATAAAACAAAGGGTAGGATGGATGTGCCCCACTCTTAGTCATTGGATACAATCCTTTGTTATCGCCACTCTTGTCTTAAATTGGCTTAAATTGGTTGTTGAAATATTTCTCTAATTTGATAATGTATTTCAAATGTATTATCCAAGCATTTGCTAATTTGAGATAAATAGCCATTACTTAAATATTAGGTGATGTTCTTTTGTATGTGGTTGATTACAAAAATTCCAATACAATGAAAGCAACAAGTAGGTTTATCTTCCTAGACACTTCAAGTGCTTCAAATAGTTCATAGTTCATCTTCAAGAGATATGTTATTCTCAGGAGAGATATTAAGCACATGGCCAAATAACATGCATATCAAAGGATTGCTTTTAGGATTTATGAGTGCCTAACATTGAAAGGTACACAAATAGTTCCCCAAATAGCCCATCTTTAGGGTTTCTACTACTAGAAAATTAATATTATGCCAAATAGTCCATTATAGCTACATTAGAATTGCAAAATGGTACACTATAGATGTAGTAGAGTTGCAAAAAATAGTGCTAAGTAGCCATATGGACAACAAATATCACACGATTGATATCAAGCTAGGCATATCTACTAACATTGCTCCACTAGTGACTTAAGTTTCCAATAAGTGAAATACCAATAGAGAGAGAGTAGTCCTACTGTCCCAAGTAATGTTCAAACAGAAATTTGATGTAATCTCATTTGGTACTGATATAAAAATGGATGATACCTAAAAATGGAGGATACCAAAGAGAAGATACTACAAATTCTTCTATTGGACAAGAAAAATACATTGCTCTCCCATTTAGGGGAGACATGCTCTCCACTTTAGGGATACAACATTGAAGCCAAAAGCTTCTTAGAAAATGTCACAAGCCAACGTCTTTTAACAAACGGTCCTAAATATTGCATTTGTCCTCATAAGTGTCTAGCCATGATGTATAAGGAATAAAGATGTCTTACTAAATTGCGCCTTAAACAAAATTTCTAAGAAAAAGTTGGATATTTTAGAGAATTTTGTTGGAGTTTAAGCGAAATAAATGCAAACACTTTTAGCTTTGGGATGATTTGTTAAATATATGTTATCTATGACTTACAAATGAAGTTTTCCATTTGGGCTACAACTATTAAAAAAGACATGGCCAACAAATCAAGAAAGAAGTCCTAACTAGAAAATGTCTATTACGTTGTTGAGGAAATCATTACCATTTGATATCTAGAATTACACAGTGCACTTGGTTTTTCACTAGACAAGGAAACACTATGATTCTCACACATCTTTTTTGTAATCTTGTAGAAAAGGAATGGTTATGCTTCTACATCTTTTTCAACACATGTGTTGTATTGTGATTTACTACATATTTTGTGAGCAAAGTCATAGATACACCATTTCAATGAAAAAATACATTTGTGATATTGTTTACACAACATAGAAGTTTCTCTAAAGAAAAGTTTATATATAGGTCATTGAAGGCTAAAATATAGTCATTGCAACTATTTTAGGAATATGAATAAAAAAAGATGTTACAAAGCTTTATATGCAAGTGGTCGAAATGTAAATTATGTCACTTCAACAGAATTGACATATAATGGAAGTGCTTGAAGCATATGCGAAACAATTTAAGAAGAATGGTGTGGGCTCATTTTAATAGTTGTCAACATTAAGCAAAGGTTTAATCGAAGAATGGTGTGGGTTCATTTTAATAGTTGTCAACATTAAGCAAAGGTTTAATCGAAGAGCACCCATTTTTCCCAACAATATTATCGATCTTCAACTTCAAACCATTACCATGTGGCTTTAGCAACTTATCTAGCTCGGTTAAATACTAATGGTATAAGTAATAAAAGGCGCCCACACACATCCTCCTTATTTTCTTACAATAATGGAATGATTAAGTAATACTTGTGCTTAATGGCTACTTAGAACAATGCATTCAACCCATAAACTAGGGCTTTCATTTCAATAGATCCTTGTTGGCTACAGTCAATGATCCTAGATCCTCCTAATATGCCCACAATCCATCATTTTGATAGACAGTGCCCCTTAATTGTTTCTCAAGATTGTGTCCTTATTAGTTTTCATGGTGCTGCTCAAAGAGTTTTCATTGCAACCAAAGTCCTATGGCACCCTTTACCAAATTTACTTGAAGTCATGACCTTTCTTGCACGTCCACTCCCTATGAGTGTTATCACAAAAAAGTCACCCACAAATGCACTTGTTTCAAAAAGTCACTCATTTTAAGGTTGCACATCATATCTATAAAGTGGCTTTATGAAGCTCGAAGCCTTTGGTTATAAGGAAAATCATCACATCCTCATGCCGCATTCACATGGATCACAAATTTTTGGTACACTTAAAGTTCTTTAGAATGTCCTTCTCTATGTGTTTAAATTTACTTGTTGCTACACACATAACTAACGTCAAGTACAAGAAGTATGATCATGTCTTTGAATTTCAACCTCCTAGTGGGATTACGTTTGAAAGGGTTATCAAAGACAGCTTAGATTGCTTTCAACACATCTAATCAAAGAGCAAAACCCTCTAGGTGACTTTACAGATCCCCTGATTGTGCATCATACTTGTAGATCTTTCTGTGATCTCATGCTCTAAAAAATCAATGCGATTAACTTTGATTTTTAGAAATTTGACTTGTCCTCTCTTGAAGTTAAGTAGTGTAAACATTAGCTTTGCATTCAAAAGGCCATAGCACAACAATCTATTAATTATCCGCAATCATTAACTGCATAATTTATTGTATTCCCAATAGGTTACTCATCAACAACCCAACTAACGTTTTAATAATCACAACATGAAATAATAGAAATCATTTGATTTTGATTTTCTACAGACAAAATATGCTCCTTTAGTAAAATGTCATGATCTTTGTGTGAGTTCAAGAATAATACATTTAATCATGGTAGGATAACACTAAAAGGACATGTTTCTTTTGAAGGATTGTCTGATGTCACGGAACCACGTTTCCCACTTGTTACTATGAGAAAGCATCAATTACATTGAAAGACCAATCGTATTATTCATTCTATCACTTACATTTCATACGGTTCCTTCTTTATGGTAATCTATTTTAAGTTAAATGATAAGTTAGGCTCTTCAAATGTCTACATGTTTAAAGTGAATTATTTTTGTAGCACTTGATAAATGAGCCTTCTAGTCATAACATTGTAGCAATTATGCCATTACCTATATAATGAGGAATTATCTATATAATTAGGTAATCAAAACTTACCTATGAAATGGGAAGATGTGCATTATGTTTTGCATTGATGCTTCACCTTGAAGATACTTTTATAGCATGACACAATGACCTAGGCACAATAATTGAGCAATAAAGCTTCATGATTAAAAGTAATGGCTTAATGTACGATTCCACGTGAGCTTGTCCAAGTGGTTTGACGGTCCACGGTACTAGATCTTAATATTCAAACATGATACAATCATGTGAGAATGCACTCTAAAAATTGTATAATAATGGTTATGATGGGAAGAAATCAAAGCCTCATATCTAGCTACCATAAATCATGAATAGGTTATGTAACACATCTTTCAATGCAATCATCTCTAAAGAAATAGTTCTCTTGGAAAGAACAACTTTGAGTTATTTGTTTATATTAAAGTGTTTGGTCAGAAAATTGAAGAGATTTAGCATAGAAGTATCAATCGACATCCCAATTCTTTTGATAATGAGCACAAAAGAAACGTAAATATTTAAGATATTTCTTGATGATTGCAAAATTGAATCTGCATTCATGAATGTTGCCTACTCTACCAAGGGAGGATGGGCCACAATCTTGAGGATAGAGCAAGACAAGCACTCATTTCTTACCTATCAAAATGATTATGGGGATAAAGTATATACCCATTGATATGTGACAACTTGCAATTTGGCTCTATATCATTGTCCTTTGTGGTGGTTGATTAGTTCATTCAAGGCAACTCATAGGTTAAACATGATTTCAAACATTTTGTGTGTTTACCTTACTCTTATAGCCATACTAGAAATCCAAATCTTTTTTAAAAAAAAGGAATGTGTTGTTTCAAGTACAATGCCAAAAACAATGTCATATTAAATAGAGATGTTACACCTTGCCAATATGAAAAATGGACTTGTGGCAATTCGGTGTAGACAATCTAAATGGAAAGTTATAGTGGCCTTTCTTATAACAGTGCCCCATGGATCATGCATACAATAATCTCATGGTACATGAGGAAAAATAAAGGCATGTTCCTAGTAGTGCTTCTCATTGCATAAGGAGACTTTATGGGATGGCATTATTGGGTCTTTCTTATAATGGAGATTGGAAGAAAATGACCCTGTTATTGGAAAAGCTACCAAAAGTCTCGTGTCTAAGGATGAACCCCTTTTTAAAAATGTTGTAAAGGTTGTGAAAAGAAAACTCAAAGTGGAAGGAGAGGACTAAAGTACCACCATTTACCAATCTTCAATGGAAGGGTTTTCCAAAATGTCATTTTCCTTCATTATTTTATTCATGCTGTAAGTTCCTTTATTCATACTATGAGTTCCTTTATGATTGTGTGGTGGGGTCTTGTGGAAACACTATATTCGAGAAGCCAATATCTCAAACATTTGTTGAAAGGTGTTTTCCTAGTCAAAATTGTGCCACAATTATGTTTGTAGTAGTAGCATGGCACTAACCAAAGCTTGGGACTTGATCCAAATCTTGTCTTCTGGTCTCACATTTTAATCATAAACCCGCATGTGCACAGACATTTGTTTATAACACAAAGGCAAGTTATGGGTTTTTGTAAAATTAGTGACAAAAAATACTTCCTTTCTCTTCGTGCACACGTTCATGTACATATTATATCATTACTTTGTAGATTAACACATTTAGATATCATAAATTTTGGATCTTGGTGGCCACTAGGGTCAATGGTGCATTCTTTGTAGAAGAACACTTTTCAAGGTTGCATATGCGCCTCCATTACCTTGCAATTAGAAAAGAATAGATAAAACACTAGGTTTAGCTAGTCTTGGAACTTTCTTCTCCTTTGATAATAAAAACAATCAAATGTACAATAGTGCAAGTAATTAACTTGGACCAATGATACCAATAACCTCTAGGGAGAAATATTTATTGCATGAACCCTAGTATTAAATTAATCAAATTGCCAAGAAGCGGGGCTCATTTATGCCATTCTTTATTCCACTCAAATGGGGGTACAAGAGGCACATATTTTTGCAACACTTAAAGTATGGATTGGGGCACAAAATGAAAGCCATTTTGTATTCCACTCAGATGGGAATAGGAAGCAACAAAACTTGAAGTATGGATTTGGGCAGACAAGTTGAAGTATGGATTTTCACCAATTCTCATCAAGGCCAATCCAATGAGCATGCAAGATCCATCCAATCTCTAAAGCCTTCATGGAATGCATTTTAGAAGTTTCATATCAACAAAACTATTAGCTTCGTCTAAGGGCAAGCTCCAATAAGAATTAAAGATTTTTAGTCGGTCTATATACTTGTCATTACTTGTCAAGAAATAGTAAACATAGGAGACATCTTTCCCTTAAAAGAGTATACATAATTCCAAATGTTATGATATGTAAATCTATAATTTGGAGCCACCTTTGAATTTCCTTGCCAAAATATTAGCCTTATTTTAACATTCTTCAAAAGGAAGTAAAAAAAACCAAGTGCCTATATTGTGGGAGGCAAAAATGAGGCTCATAATGGTGGATTTTGTGGCACAAGGAGGAAAGAGAGGATCCAATGCACATGAAGAAGATCAAGTTTGCATGAAGAGGATGTAAAGAAGTGAAGACACAAGTAAGAATTTGAATTATCATTACTAAAGAGAAGAATACATGTTGATCTTGGTGGTGCACCTCATAATCATTTCAATGTTCCAAATGAGGTTAGTAGGATAGATGTTTTACTTAAAAAATGAGTTTAGTAGGAAGGATGTTTTATTGAAAAAATAATGGCATACATTATTATGAGAAGAAAATTATAATTACTAAAAATAAGCAAGTAATTAACAAACAAAGATATTCATTTATCCATGAAAATGTGGTTTTGTAAGAGGGCTTCTAGATACCCTTGACTAAATTTTACACAAATATTTATTAGGGTTTCACCTTTAGAGGTTGAGGCTAACATATGTTGTTTGATGAGCAATGATCAAAGACAAACATCGATATTTCAAGGGGTGGAGGTCGAAGAGGGCTTAGAGCATGTAGAGAGGTCGAAGAGGGCTTGTAGCATATAGAGAGGGCTTGGAGCATGTAGAGAGGTAGATTCGGATAATGATGACTGAAAGACAGAGGCTAGGAATTCTTTGAGGATGAAGTGGACTCCTCCTTTTGTGGTGACCTATCTATAGACCTTCCAATGTACGCGGAATTGTGTCAAGAGATTCACATGGGACCATAGGCTATGTCACACTTGCAATATCCGCCTACTCAATTTGTTGATGAATCACTTTTAAGGGCACTTTAGAATATGCATTTTAAGTAACATCATTTTTTTCAGAGTTATATTACCATGCTTTACTTGAATCTTTATATTGATTATGCTAACATCATTTTCTATATGTGCAGGTTACCTTTGACGATATTTGGAGAGCAGGATGAGTCGAGAGATGAGCGACGAGAAGTTGGAGATATTCACACATATGTCTCCAGATCAGATGGCCTGATTCAGAGATATGGTGGACCAGGATCTGTCTCGAACACCATCAAGCCATTCTATTAAATCTACTTTGGCACGCTATGATGCTTCGGTTTCTAGTAAATGAGGTCAATGCTTCAGACTAGGCCCGGACGGAGGGAGTGGCTCTGAGGGGTGTTGTGGAGATGTGTATGCTGTGAGCCCGTGGTTGGCTCCAGTTAGGGGTGCTACTCCTCGCTCTCATACCATGTTTCAAAGAGGGTGGCTCATGTGGGTGTTGTGGAGGCACCGATGCAATGTCTCTGTCTCGATGTTCTGGTGAAAGCATGTCACTTGTAGGATTTGTCACACCTATGGGGACATCTACTCCAGTGACTCTAGCTTTTGCTCAGCCGTCAGGTGGCACCCCTATGGATGCTACTCCGAGAGATACTACCCACATAGGTACACCATATGTACAAGGGTCTCCTGGTTATGCCTAGGAGTACGATCATAGGTGGAAGAGGACACACCTTAGACATACCCCAGAGGGGTATGGATACCTCGGATGATAGGATAGGAGCTGTGATTATGAATGATAAGGGGAGGAGGGTGATATCTCGCATGAGCGAGTTATGCCAACAAGTTTTTCGGCACAACGTCTTGGACCATTGGAAGAATATACCAGAAGGGAGTAAGGACTATATAGTGGCATCCTTGCATGAGGAGTTTCTAGTAGCTACTGCAATAGAGAGGTTTTCCACTGGGTGGATGATGGAGTGTATGCGTGCATACATGTCACATAGATGATCGGACACACGCAAGACACTCAAGAGTGGTGCCTCTCAAAGCGCGAGTAACTAGACACAGATGATTGGTGAAGACTCAAGGAGGTGGCTACAGATTCTCCAAGATGTTAGCGATAGCAGAGCGGGAGGCAGTAAGGGCACAATTGGAGACAGGGGAGTGGCGGTCGTAGGACTTATCTGGAGGACTTTGTAAGTTTTTCTTTTGTTCTTCTCACTTTTTTATTTGCAATATCACTTGTACTAATAGTCATGTTTCTAATAGTTGTATATTGTTTTCTTTGTAGCACTCCATTACAAATCGCGATCCCACCGGTATGGAGACTCGATATGTAGAGAGACACAGTCTCACTGTACTGATCGATAGATTGTATACACGTGGTGGCCTAGTAAGTCAATCATCTTTATTTCCCATAGTTACGTTTTAAAAAAAATACATTATGTATGGTGGACTAATGTGTAGTTGTTCATTTTGCAGAGTCTGTTCGATGCTCCTTTGCGTCGGGATGAGCTTTCGAATGGCGAGGATGTATTTTTGTCGCAACGCAAATGGCGAGGATGAGCTTTCGAATGAGCTAATTGCGACAAAAATTGCAACGCATATAGTGACGGTTTTATAGAGACATTGATACTGACGCGTTTAACGACGATGAGAGCAAATTTTTTAATGAACATTTGCATTGCTTTGAACATCGATATGATGCCTGTATCTTGTAGTGATTCCTCTCTCCTTACATAAGAAACAAGCATAGCAATGAAGAGAAAAGGACCCTAATGACTCTCTTTTCCCCCTTTTTATAGATTTGTTTCACAAACACGTCATGAAAGCTGGGGGCTTTTCCAACGTTAATAAAGCTTTCCACGAAGGTTTTTAAGCTAAATATCATGGATTGCCTTTGTTTCTTCGTTTAGTCGCCACCCTTCCAAGTGATTGCAGGAATGTCTGTAGGGCTTTCTTTGCGTTGTTTGGAATCCAACTGCTGTGCCAAAGCTGAATTGTCTAGTTTAGATTGCTCGAAACAGGCTGTCGCTCATATCTCACAATCTGGCTAGAGTCATACTCTGCCATGACAGTACTCCCTCGTCATTCTCATCTCACCATCCAGGCAAGCAGCTACACAAAACCTTGGCGTCACAGCAGCATTTGCGGTCCATTAACACAGGTTAATTAGGTCTTGCGGACCTCAATCATTTCGTGTCGGATCTTTGAGAGCTGCACTTAAATGGAAGAAAACATGGTATATGCAGACTGAGGGGAAGCCTTTATATGATCAGGAGAGCATTTTGGAGAAACCTGAAGCAAACTGCAGTCGATGGGCTGAAAGTTACAGGAAAACGAGAGACGTAGAGAGGAACGGGAACCTTTCTCGTCCGTCAACCAGCTTTTGCTTTCGATACAGCTCGGACTTCTCTGTTTCTATGCGCGGCAACAGTAAACACATGCAGGATGACGAAGGGGAAGAAGTCGACGATCAGCTAACAGCTCATAAAATATCAAATCCTTGTGCCACTTTCTTCTTAATAGTAAGCGTTACTCTCCGATCTCTGGAGCGGAATGAACCAACAGGATCGACAAAGAAATCTGCCTCTCAAGATGGAGATCAATAGCGTAGAGCGTGGGCTTGTGTCGCTTGAGATCATAGATATACATTAGGCCAACTTTGCTCATTTGATTGCAATCGCAATGGTATCAACTTCGTCTATTGAGCTGTAATCACCAATATCCCATGTAGTAAGCCTCAATGTCATGCATTTGCTTCCACTCACCTGATCCTTTCCTCATATGCTTTGCATCACTCTTACTCAACCTAGCTGAAAGGCTTCCTAAAACTAGAATCCCCTCCATTGTCCCCCACTTCCTCATCATATTCATTAATAGAATCAGAACCAAAGAGTGCTCCTTAACTGCACGAGCTACCTTCATTATTGGAAGAAAACTTTGGCATGTCTTCAACATAACATTCCTGTAATGCCTTTCCTTTTGTAGGCCCTTTGGAAATCTTGAATATCCAGGTCTCATAGCTTCACCACTTCTACCCTTAGCTCCTCAAACTTTTCCACCAAAAATACTCAATCCACCGACAACGGAACTCGCATTGACCAATCAAGAGTGGATACAACACTGTCACAACAGGGTGACAAATTGATACCAGTCACATCTAAGGAGAGCCATGACGCAATAACAAAGCCTGGGAAACATGGAAACCCCGAGAGCATAAGCAATCCTAGCGTTGACCAATCTTGCTCATCTAGGCCTAAGCCCTCAGCTATGCTAAAGCCTAGGGAAACTCCTAGAACCTTGCATGAGATAGCAACAGACCAAGCCCTGATTGAACATAGAAGTGTCGCAAAATGCTTAACCGAGTTGGATGCTAAACTCAGGGTATTCACACACATGTCTACGTCCTTGCAGACATGGGCACATTCCCTAAGGAGCAGCTTGAAGGATACTTGCATTTTCCCTATCCTGGGAAGAGCAAGAACATCTTGACGAGCACTATGACAGGCTCCTGCATGAATACATGCGACTCACCTTTGACGAGGAAGCCGACGAACTACACTTAACTATAACATTCAATTATATGCTCTGCCAACCAAATCTCTTAGAGATAGAGAAACTAAAGCAACAATCACAGGGTCGAAGTCAATTAAAAAAACATTGGGTTGAAAACTGTGTTGCAATGGCTGAACTAGGAGCCCAAATTATGACAGTCTCAGAGGAGCGATTGGCCAAATGGCGATCTCAAAGAGACCCAACCTATGTGGTACCAACTTCCTTTCGAATTTTGGCTACCATTCAAGGTACGGACTTAGTTGAAACTAGCCAAGAGAACTCTTTGGCTGATAAGGTTCTCACTGAGAAGGAGTTACATGTTGCCAGTAGACTCGGATAAGATGCCATGCTACTTGATGTTGCAAAATATCTATCGTTATTGAGTAAGCTGCTACGAGTACTGGATGCATGTGCCACACTCCAATACAATCCAGAGTTCTACAATTGGTTTTTATCCTCGTGAAGTGACATGGATTCATAAATATGTACATAAATAAACAATGAATTTCGTGACCTTGTATAGATAATATCAACACATATAAGCAATGATAGTCAACCACAGGGAGAAGAGTTGGGTTTGATAAGCTGAGCTCCTCAGGTCCTCCTCTCATCACACATTTAGAAGTTGTGTGACCATTCCCGCCTCCAGGTGGAGGGCATGCAACCCTCATTACCACCATAGGAAGCCCTGACCAACATCTATGATGGTGTAGACAGGGCACCGTCCCTTCCTATACATCTTTTCCCTTTCCGGTCTATCCTTCCGAGGATGAGCCCTGCCCCACTCCATGCCAACCAGTCTACGCAACTTAGCATAAGCCAAGATCTGCTAATGGCTAGAGGCAAAATGAACATCATCATGGGGGCCATCCCTCTACAACGAACGATACATGCCTCACCTCTCCCCTCCTCGTCATATGCGCTTGATAACCCACTATATAATCCCTTCCATGCGAATAGTTTTATCCTACCTCAGGGCCTAATCCTTGGTTCACATTTTGCAGGTCCCCCTCCTACGGTAGCAGTCATGGACCACATAGTGCAACTGGCATGCAAGAAAGCGCTCCGCCGTTGGAAAGAGCATAAGGCACTAGTGCCCCTACCAGAACGCTACGTGCCTACTCTAAAGAGGTATGCACTAAAAAGAGGCCCCAAATGACATGGCCCAGGATGCAGGCCGAAAACCCCCCAAGCCAAGAGGATGAGGGCTCATCAAGGAAGCACACGGGGTGTGGCAACACCAGTCGTGCAGGCTCCCACCAGACGCTCAAGCACTAGGTGCTCAAAAGAGGAGAGGGTAGCTCGAGACAAGTAGGAATTTGACACATTGTTAAAAGCATTCTAGAA
This sequence comes from Lygodium microphyllum, assembly GCF_053477565.2. Lineage (NCBI taxonomy): Eukaryota > Viridiplantae > Streptophyta > Polypodiopsida > Schizaeales > Lygodiaceae > Lygodium > Lygodium microphyllum. Next base: position 29,695,079 of record NC_141149.1, read on the forward strand.
ACAGTTGCGGCCAGGGACTACACCATCTGGGTCCTAGCCGACACCTTCCCCGCCCAGCCTCTCACAGGAACCCCTCATCGGCACAGCCTCGGTCGCCCGACCACCCAAAATCGCCCCACCTCGTGCAAATAGAGTAGCCCCTATGATATATAAGTAGCTTAACAAAGGCCATCTTGCCATAACTTTTTGTCTTTAAATTGTTAAAGGGGCAGGCTCCCCACCTATATACACTTTCCTTACCTATTGCTAATATATGCCACGTCTTTAGCAAGCACCGGAGTATGCATCGCAATTAGTATCATAGGATTTTGATAAAGTAATATCTTGATATGATTGCATCTATTTGTTGTACTTGAGGCATGCGACTTGCATATACTCTCATGAAGTGACAAGTGGATGCAGGATGACACAGGTCTTCGTGCAAACATGTTCAATGTCCAAGTCACCACAAGACTATCAACCTCACAAAGAGCCGCAACAAAGCTACGCTACCGAAAGTGAAAACCACCATTGTGAGTGCCCACATTGCATGGACAAAGCATGATTTTAACCACTTCCTCTTTCTGGCAACTTCCTTAAAAAACAACAAAATTTGATAGGAAGTAGATACCCAGATGAGGGTGCACCTTCAAGGTTTAGTTGCAAATGGTGTGGTGGGCAACACTATCCAAGAGATTGCCCAAATGTTAAGTGCGATATCTGTGGAAAATCCGGCCATTTAGCAGCTACTTGCTGGAGTAAGATCAGTTCCCTCCAACGAGGTAGTCGGCAAACCAGGGCCTGTTAATCATCTTGCCCAAGGAAATGATTCCCAGCGAGAAGACGAGCCTAAACAAATACTTCAACGACCAAAGACTATAGTGGAGGAGCTACCTAGTGGTAGTGGGGTGAGTTTGATTGAGGCTGTACGCGTTAATGATGCTGAAACCTCTAATCTGCGAGCTGTTCTTACAAGAGGTCAAAAGAGTAGAGAAGCCGACAAGGATAAGCCTGTCGACGAAAACCCTAAACAAGGCGACAAAGGAACGCAAGTTTTGGATCCTGCTATGGAAGGGGGACCTTTGAAGCCCGTGGAGAGTAAATAAGGAACTACCAAAGAAGAAGGTGAAAGTTAAGAAAGAGGCAATAAAGCCGATTCAGCGACCTAAAGAACGGATGGTTTGGCGTGAAAAGCGAGCTCTATCGAACTATCACACTCTATGCCGAGCACTCACGACAGCTGTTACCTCAGTTGTACCAATATCGCACATTCCAAAGAGGGTTGTAGTATCTTAAGTGTATCTCCCCATCTCAACAACTGCTTCTCTAACAATGAGGCTAGGGCACAATCATCACTGTAATATCCATTTCTTGAGACTTCGAAGCTTGACATTTCCCAACCCATTGAAAGGTTGATAGCCTCAACATATTGCAATGGTTGTACTTAGGCAAGTCCAAAAAAGAGAAAATAAAGATAGAAAGAAAAAAAAACAAGAAAAAGAAACGAAAAAGAAAATAGAAAAGAAAAAAAGAAAAGAAAAGAACGAAAAAATAAAAAGCACCCACGATCACAGCACATCACCTAAGGGTTCTCAAATTAGGTACATCCAGTGACCTTGGTCGGCTAACTCCGTCCCTAGTCCCCTAGCCCTTTAGCATCATCCACAATTGTTCAGGGTACATCAAGGGCAGGACATACCTATGTTGAGATATCGAGCTCTACTCGTGATACGCCAGGGTGACCGTTGAATACTTATGTCACCGACTTGTCAGTTGCAGACGCGGTTGGTACACCGCCGATGAATAATAGCTACATGATAGCTATCCTTATCTACTCTAGTTCGTGGCTCAGTTAGTATGCCACCTTAGTTAGTTGAGTTTGGTTTGAGACCCATATAGAGGGTTCTTCTATTTCTTTGTACTTGAGTTCTTTTGGCTTACACAACTAAGAAGAGAAAAAAACAGTTTTCAGCCTCCACCATTGTGTGTCTTCCCCCATTGTGCAAGCAAGAAAGCTACAAGTGAGATTCCTTCCTTCTCTCCCACAATCTTGACATGGTATCAGAGCCTTGTTCGTGGTAAGGAGCTCAAGAAAGCAAGCCAAGCTCGCGGTGGTCTGGTAAGAGGAGCAGTGTTGCTTTCATTTTCTGTTTTGGGAGCAGATCTCTGCAGGTAGCACAACCGGAAATTGCAGGAGTGCATTGTCTCAGGTTGAGACGCCCTTCGCGCTGAAGCAAGAGGGCAGTATATGCTGCGGGTGAGAGCTTTAGCTCTCGGCGACCCTATTTTTTTGATTTGAGGCCATTTCGGGGCCTGTTTTGAAGGCGGAAGTTTTCTGCACGCACTCAGGAAAAGACCCTATTTTATGCTGTGCGACCACTGTTCTACAGGTCGGTGAAAAGTTACTGTAGAGATTGCATTGTATGCTTGTGCGCAGAGACATTGGGAGTTTCAGAATCATCATTGGTTCTTGTTTATGCAAAATCGTCACTAGGAAGTGACTGTGTGGTCAAATACCACTTTCGCCAGTTTTGCAGATTTGCCCTTGTGAGGGTGAAGCTGTGTTTTTTGCAGTGACAGAATTTTTTGCAGTATTCTGTAATGGCATCTGATTCTCTTTCACAGATTGTCACTGAAAAGCTTGACAAGAACAACTTCCAGGCATGGAAGTTTAGAATGACGAATTTCCTTATGGGAAAAGGATATTGGGAATTTGTTGCAGGAAATGAAGAAGAACCAGTTCTTCCTGATGTTCCCAATCAACAGCAAATGCAGGCATTCAAAGCATGGCATGAGAGAGCCAGGAAAGTTATGTACTGGCTGTCTATCAGCATTTCAGACTCTATGATTGTGCATATTCAGGATGCAAGTACGCCAAAGGAGGCATGGGATACTCTATCAAAAATGTATAGCACAAATACACAAGCCAGGAAAATGCAGCTCAAGCAAGAGTTGCATAATGTGCAAAGAGAAAATATGAGCATCAATGACTACCACATGAAGGTGAAGAAGATTGCAGATGCACTTGCTTCCATTGGGTCGCCAGTGGAAGATGATGATTTAGTTTCTGTGACCTTGAATGGTCTAGGAAAGGATTATGCACAGTTTCGGACATCCATTTCAGTTCGTGAAAGATTTCCTGATTTTGAGGAGTTGATTGCTCTTCTAATTTCTGAGGAACAGAGAAATGGTGGTACATCTTCTTCAGGAGGAACTTCAAAAGAAGCTGTCTTCTACTCAAATGCTGGAAGAGGTAGAGGCAGAGGTAGAGGAGGCCGATTTGGAGGCCGTGGTAGAAATCAGAATATGCAGCAAACTCAAGAAAACCAGTCCTATGGAGGAGGACGTGGTAACTCTAGAGGCAGGGGGAGCCAAAGAGGTCATGGTGGATGGCAAAGAGGTCAAAATGCAAACAGTAATGTTGAATGCTACTATTGTGGTAAAATGGGTCATATGGCTAAAGACTGCTATAAAAAGCAGAATGACATCATGAATGGAAAACTGCAACAAGGGAATTATGCATCTTCTAGTAGACAGGGTGATGACAGAAATGAGCATTTGTTCATGGTGCAGCACATGAACAATTCTGTGACAAGTGCAGAAGAAAGCAACGATGTATGGTATGTTGACTCAGGTGCATCAAACCACATGACAGGTCATGCAGAATGGATGGAGGATGCAAGGAAAATGAAAAAACCAGGATTTGTGGAGACTGGTGATGATACTGCACATCCTATTGTGCAGATTGGAAAAATTCATTTGTCTATGCAGGATGGAAAAAAAGAAATACCTGTCCGATGTATTTCATGTCCCGAATATCACCAAGAATCTGGTTTCTGTCGGTCAAATGGTTGAGCAGGGCTTGCAGGTCAGATTTAATCCTCATGGATGCTTTGTTGAGGATATGAAAAATAAAGGTCGCTTGATAGCAAAAGGAAAGAAGAAGGGCAGAATGTTTACGTTAGATGCAGACATGTCTGAATTGAGTGCAGCAATGTTTGCACATGGGACCGGTGTAGTTGCAGATATTGATATCTGGCATAAACGCATTGGTCATGTTAATGTACAGCGACTTAAATCAATGCAGGCCCAAAATATTGTTGCAGGATTGCCAAAATTCAAGGTTGTAGAAATGCATAAGGTATGTGAAGCCTGTCAGTTTGGAAAACAGGCAAGGAAACCATTTTCTAGACATGTTCAAGAGAGTGAGAAGCCATTGGAATTAATCCACTCTGATGTGTGGACTACTAAAGCTGCATCTCTTGGAGGCTGTCATTATTTTGTCACATTTATTGATGACTATAGCAGAAAAGTTTGGGTGTATTTTATGAAAAAGAAAAGTGAAGTTTTTGGGCATTTCAAAACCCTTAAAGCTATGGCTGAAAAAGAAACAGGTCTGCAAATAAAATGCCTAAGGTCAGATGGAGGGGGAGAGTACCTCTCAAATGAGTTTGCAAGGTTCCTGCAGGAGCATGGCATAAAGCAGCAATATTCATGCAGTTATACCCCACAACAAAATGGAATTGCAGAAAGGAAAAACAGGCATATTGGAGAGGTATCTCGTGCCATGCTCAATGAAAAAGACTTGCCAGATTTTTATTGGGCTGAAGCAGTTGCTACAGCAGTCTACATAATGAACAGGACTCCCACTGCAGCAATACATGGAATGACTCCAGAGGAGAGGTATACTGGTAGGAAACCAGATATTTCTCATTTGAAAATTTTTGGTTGCATTGCCTATGTACATGTGCCAGATGAGCTGAGATCCAAGTTGGATCCAAAAGCTGAGAAGTGCATCTTTATTGGTTACTCTCTGCAGCAAAAAGGGTATAGATGCTATAACCCTTCTACTCGTAAGTTTACAGTGAGCAGAGATGTTGTTTTTGATGAGATGAGTAGCTGGTATAAACCAGTAAATGTGATTGATGATGTACATGCACAAAATGGTAATGCTGCACAGAATTCACAGCAACCGTCACAAAATATTAGTGGACCTGGAGCGTCCTCTAGCAGTGGTTCACATTCTTCGCCATGGACAGGCAGATTGAGATCAGGAGAATCTTCTCAAAGTAATGCAGATAGTGGTATGCAGGTATCACGAAAAGGAAAAGAGAAGGTTGATCAGCCCATGTTTGATGTGAATGCAGGTCACTCTTATGTGGATGGTGAATCCAGTGGCTCAGAACAGAGCATTGATGATGAGTTGGGTATTCCTTCTATTGTTACACCTGGAGTAAGGAAGACCAGGGATGTTTTGAGAGCACCTGGGAGTGAACCTACTTTGCGCAGGTCTACGAGAGCTAGATATCCTGTGGATAGGCTGAAATATGATGGATTTACAGCCATTCACTATGCATATATGGTCAAAGTGATACAGGAACCAGAACCCACTTCTTTTGAGCAAGCCATGGGAAAAGAAAAATGGGAGAAAGCCATGGATGAAGAAATGGATGCCTTGGAAGCAAATGCTACATGGGAGTTAGTACCTTTGCCTAAAGGTAAGAATGCAATTGGCTGTAAGTGGGTTTATAAGGTGAAGCACAATGCAGATGGTTCTGTGAATAGATACAAGGCAAGATTAGTAGTCAAGGGGTATGCACAAACATATGGCATTGACTATGAAGAAACATTCAGTCCGGTTGCAAGGATGGCAACCGTAAGAGCAGTCATTGCTATGGCTGCATCAAAGGGATGGTCTTTACATCAGATGGATGTAAAGAATGCCTTCTTGCATGGTGATTTGCAAGAAGAGGTCTATATGGAGCAGCCACCAGGTTATGTGCATGCTGTTCATCCTGAGTTTGTTTGCAGGTTGAAGAAAGCCTTGTATGGCTTGAAGCAAGCACCTAGAGCATGGTCTGACAAGATAGGACAGTATCTTGTCACTATTGGCTTTCAGATTTCCAAGGCAGATTTCTCACTTTATGTGAGAAAAACAGAGAAAGGTATAATGCTACTTGTCATTTATGTTGATGATTTGATTATGACAGGTGACAGTGATGAAGATATCCTTCATGTGAAAATGCTATTGAAGCAGAAGTTTGAGATGAAGGATTTGGGAGAGCTGCGTTATTTCTTGGGCATTGAGGTGATTAGATCACCAAGTGGGATACAGCTCTTGCAGAGGCAGTATGGATTGGACATGCTGTCCAAATATGGGATGACAGGCTGTAAGCCTATTTCAGTTCCTTTGGAGCAAAATGTGAAGCTGAGCACAGATGCAGGTGAGCTTCTAGAAGACCCTACTATGTACAGACGCATAGTAGGAAGTTTGATTTATATGACTATTACCAGGCCAGATTTGAGCTATGCTGTTGGATTGGTAAGTCAGTTTATGCAGGCTCCAAGGAAACCACATTTGGATGCGGCTAGACGCATACTCAGGTATGTGAAGTCCACATTGCAGTATGGACTATTTTATGAGACTGGGGTTCAGATACAGTTGCATGGATACACTGATGCTGATTGGGCTGGTAGTATTTCTGATAGACGTTCTACGAGTGGATATGTGTTCTCTTTTGGGAGTGCTGCAGTCACTTGGAGCAGCAAGAAACAGCCTACAGTTGCCTTGTCGAGCACAGAGGCTGAGTACAGGGGTGCAGCAATGGCTGCATGTGAGGTAGCTTGGTTGCATAAGCTACTTTATGATATGCATTAGTCTACAGATGGGCCAGTTGTCATTTATTGTGACAACATGAGTAGTATACACTTGGCAAATAACCCAGTCTATCATGCTAGAACAAAGCACATTGAGGTGCATTATCACTATGTGCGAGAGAGGGTTTTACTAGGTCTTATTGATCTAGTTTATGTCAGCACAGAGGATCAGGTAGCTGACATATTCACGAAGGCATTGGGCGCAGAGAAGCTGCGCAAGTTCAGAGACCTGCTTGGTGTGCAGGAATTGGGATTGAGCTCGAGGGGGAGTGTTGAGATATCGAGCTCTACTCGTGATACGCCAGGGTGACCGTTGAATACTTATGTCACCGACTTGTCAGTTGCAGACGCGGTTGGTACACCGCCGATGAATAATAGCTACATGATAGCTATCCTTATCTACTCTAGTTCGTGGCTCAGTTAGTATGCCACCTTAGTTAGTTGAGTTTGGTTTGAGACCCATATAGAGGGTTCTTCTATTTCTTTGTACTTGAGTTCTTTTGGCTTACACAACTAAGAAGAGAAAAAAACAGTTTTCAGCCTCCACCATTGTGTGTCTTCCCCCATTGTGCAAGCAAGAAAGCTACAAGTGAGACTCCTTCCTTCTCTCCCACAATCTTGACAACCTAGGAAGCTTGTCTCGCCTATGGTTAGACCTGTCATCCCGACCCATTCGCACGATTCCCTCTTGCACTCTACCTTAATACCATTGCAATCAATCATGGTAAGCACCGCACAAATGGCCATGAAAAGTACACTGTCCTCATCACCCATGTCCAATAGCTACCAACTACCGAACGTGCAGTGCCCTTGAGTTCAAATATTCTACATCATGCAGTCACAACGCAAAGAATGTCTTATATACCTTCACATGTACTTCTTCTCAACATGGACAACTTTGCTTCATCCACACATTGTTACAAGAAACTAGCCCGCGGTCTTCTAACTACGTAATATCTAAGTATACACGAGCACTCATATAATATCTGCACCGAAATATATACACAGTTTGGGTCCTCAAGTGTAGGACAATACTCTCAGCTTGCTTAGAGTTCGACCTGTCTCCCAAACTACTTGAACTATGTCTTGTGCATGATAGAGAAGACTAGTACTACCCCTAGGGAGATACCACCTATGAGAGGTTTTCAATTGCAGGTATTGAAGAATCCAACAAAAGTATCGTTTGCTCTTCATCGACACCCAACTTTGAATTCTTATCCTTTATTATCCTGCAAGCCCGCCAAGAATCGTCATGTGCTGAATCCCCAACAAACCAACACTTGTGCTAGCCATCAGTGCAATCCCCAACAAAGAGCAACCCTACCACCAACTCCAACAACCCTACCACCAACCACCTAGGTCACCAACGTGCCCCCAATGACCTTCCTCCACACCACCACCAACACTCCTCCACGACAACCACCAATGTTCCTTCCACCCACGTCTTCAGTGTAGGTCAAAGCCTGCTACCTACGATGGTGAGTTCCATGGGACTGACACTCGTCTAGGAGGGGGTAATGTTAACCGTCAGACGAACAAGGTGAAAAATCTAGAAAAGCTAAAGCAGAGGACAAAGGCCAAGGTAAAGTGAAACAGAAGATGAAGGTGCGCCAAGAAAAATTTGGAAACATAAGAAGCAAAGAAAATTCCTAAATAAGGGAAAAAGGCGCACAAGGAAAAGTGCAAATCAATACTTTTGTAAAAGAGCGTAAGCGCATCATGGTTTAATTTAAAGAGTGCCGGGCTCTCACCTGTGCAATTTGTAAATGTAGATGGGCGGTGGAAAGGAAGCTAGAAAGCTAGAAAGACAATGGGAAAAAGGGCCTAGGCCATGGACGGCCATGTAAAAAATGGGATAAGGGGATGGCCGCCCAAAGGGATTTAGGGTTTTGTATATAAAGTTGAAAAGTGAATGAGAAGCTCATTCTTGTGTGTGGCTAAAAGTGGGTCTCCTCTTCTTCTTCTTGCTTGCTTGAGCTTGTGCATGAGAGAGGGAGTGTAAGAGTCTGAGGAAGTGAGTGTGTGAGGGTGAGGGACCGAGGAGGAGAAGCTCTCCATCTTCTCCTCTCTTATTCTCTTCTCTTCTCTTCTCTTCTCTTGCTCGCGGCTATGGAGCTTGGAGCGTGGAACTTGAGGATGGAGCTTGCTTGAAGCTTGTACTTGGATCATGGAGCTACCGGAGTGCGTGGAAGAGGAGATAACTCGATCGGCATGGAGGTAAGCTCACTACACCCATAGATATGGATGGCACGTCGGTTATGTAAGAGGTAGCCATTAGTGCTCGGCTTGGAACATTTGAAACAATAAGTGGTCCATGGGTCTTGGCGGTTGAGTGAAAGCTTCCACACCTGTTAGACTTAGACCCTCTTATGAGCGGTGATCGATTCTAACCTTGGATGTAGACCTAGCTGAAAATACTAGGGACAACTTGGTTGATTGCCTAAGACACTTGAACGTTACTTTAATGACATTGGCTGAAAGCTACGATTGACTAGACTAGACTTAGGTCTCTTGGAAGAACCTATAGCAACGGAAGTAGGAACACTCCCGTGCTCTTGGGAGGAGTTGGAATTGGCATTCGTTAAGCCTTCCCAAGAAGCTGAGGAGTTAATTGCAACCGATATATCCAAGGAACAAGCAATCAAACAATGTCTCATCACGTCGTATAGCAAGAACATGATCATGGACACAAACCAAGAAATCGAGAAGTTGAAACAACTTGCTGACAACGACTTCTCCTTCTTGCAAAAATGGTATGCTCTATGATTGCAATGGGAGCTAGAGAGATGCCAAATAATGACTAATGTTGAGCAACGAGGCGCAATCAAGGCGTTAGAATATGACCCAACCTATGTAGCTCCAACTTCATATAGGGTGTTGACTGCCCTCCGTAATCGACCCCTCAAAGAACACATTAAGGGACATCCTTATTTAGATCACATCCTCACTAAGGAGGAGTTGCATGTTGCTAGTCGAGTGGACTCTGGTGACTTCTTGCTTGTTGTCCTCACTTACATTACACATGTAGGCATCCACCCTTTCAATAAGGATAGCTATGCTAACTTAGAATATAATCTGAATTTCTACGCCTAGCTCATACAAAAGTAAAACACGAAGATTATGTGCTGAAGGCCCTTCATCCTCTAACCCTTTAATCTTAGGAAGGATTCTTTTCATTTCAGAAGGGAGAGGGGATAAGGTGAATCAAACCAAACACATAAGGAAAACAATAAAGGCAAAGCACACATTGCAAGGGTAGGATGCAACAACTTGGGATTGAGGAAAATGTCAAAAAAAGTTGAAATCAATAGACTACTTGGAGGAAAAAGTCTACTTTTGCACTCAAGCATTTCAGTTCAGCAAGTATGTAGTCATTTTCTATTGCTTGTAATTATTTTGAAAAACATTAATGGTGAATATGGCTTCATGAGAGGCACTCATCATGGCAGGCCAAGAAAAAACTGGCAATTTACCTTTTTCATAAGAAGAACAAGCAAAATATAAACTTTCAGTGGAAACACGAGCCTTCAACCAATTCAAGTTCTGGAATATCTTCAACCTAGAAAACGTGGCCATTAAAGAACGGACTGTGAGGCAGATCATTGAGCAATGCAATCTACAAAAATACGCCGAAGAAGTAAGCTAGGGGGTGGACTACTTCCAATGTGAATAGTTCCTGAGGACTTTCCACAAGAACCATGGCACCATAATTGTGCATGAGGGAGAGGAAACTCGTCAGGTGCAGATTGAATTGACCCCGGAGCTGGTGGAAAAGGCATTGGGCTTGGCAAACAAAGTAGAGAGGAAGCTGAAAAGAGATGTATATGCCTTACTAGGAATGGACAAGGTAAAGGTCCACACCAACGACAGCATCAACTAGGTGGATATCCCGGATCTCAAAGTTCAACTCCAAGCCAAGATGGTGCACACATTGAGTCATAGTCAATGCTACAGTGATTTTGTTTCTTGAAATTGCAACCCAAAAGTGATTCCTTTCCAATGCCTTTTTTGTTAGGTAGTACATAAAAGATGATCATGAGGCTCTCAGTCCCTCGATAGAAACCATTAATTTACACTTCCCTAGTAGTGGATAGGATTGTCCCCCAAAGAGACCAAGTTTGGCATCAGTCATAGTTGAACTTGGGGCTGACCAATGAGGGTCCAATGATCATAAGTGAGGATGTTTTTGTCAGCTCTCTTATCGATTATAATGCATCAAAGATGTGTGCCTTTTGGGCGATTACTATTCAGTTCAAGTAGGCTGGTGCTATTGTTTTTTCATCCTCATCCTCCATGCTTGTGATAGTTGCTACTCTAACATTCATGGGTGGTGTTATCATTAGAGGCTCATGTAGTGGGTGTGATGGAGGGTAGTACTTCTTGATGGGACTATCATTGAAAAAGTGTATACCCTCTCCTTCTAGGGTTTCAAACTCCATGTTGCATGTTCTATTAATATTACAAACTTTGAAAAGTCCCAATCCCCTCAACTTCATCTTTTTTTTGTGACTCTTTATAGGGTATAACAACACTAAGTCTCCTTGTTCAAAGTGGCATTGTTTGACATGCTTATCAAACCAATTCTTGTGTCATGCCTTCTCACATATTAGAGCATGGATTGCAATGAGCTAGATTTTAGATATGCATTCTAGCTCTACTAGGAAAATTTCCCATGCTTCCTTGCCATTCCATCTCTCTTGGATTGCTATTCTCAAGCTTTGAATGAAGAACTCTACTAGCAAGATTACTTCAATTCCATACGTTAACTTGAATGGCGTCTGTCCTACAACCATTTTGTAGGTCATCTTGTAAGCCCATAATGCTACCATTAGCTTATTGTGTGAGTCACTATGTGAGGCAAATACCACCTTGATTAGGATAGTCATTAGGATTTTAGTTGTGGCTTCAACTTGACCATTGGCTTGAGGGTAATATGGTGAGGATTTTTGATGGATTATCAAGAAGGTGGATAACGAGTGGGCAATCACTTCGTTAATGAAGTGTATGCCTTGATCACTAACTACTTCTATGGGACATCCAAACCATGAGATGACTTACTCCCAAAGAAATTTGATAGTGGTCCTACCATCATTTTTTTGAGTTTCCCGAGCTTCAACACACTCAGTGAGATAGTCTACGGCTCTGCTATGGCTATGATTAGGTACCTTGCTTGTGAGTATTATGCTACAAGGCTGATTGGACCAATGAAATCAATCCCCTATTTTTCAAATGGTCAACATGCTATCATTGGGATCAACTCCATCTTATCCTTATGAAAAGGGACTTTGGCTCATTGGCACTAATCACAATGCTTCACAAATTTAGTTGCATCATGAAATAGTGTAGGCCACTACAATTGAAATTGGAGCATCTTACGTCCCATAGTGTCCCCATTGAAATTTCCTCCAACAATTATGCCATGAGATTCTACAAGAAAATCATGCATTTCATGCTCATAGACACATCTCCTCAAAAGTCCATCCTGACCTAATTGGTAGTGTTAGTCATTAATCAATTGATAGGGTTGGATCTTTAGAAAGAGATGTTTTAGCTCGGGGGGGTCACTACGTATAAAAATGTGTGTAACATGAGTTCAAAAAAAGGGAATATAAAAATACATAGGCTTACATGTGTACATTTATGGAATGCAATATTTTAAAAGCAATAAATCTATTCACAAAAGGGGTCTTTATATTAAACATGTAAATTTTTTACAAAAGGGTATTATTAAATCATAACATTGGCTTGGATCTTTAACAAAAGGATCTGACGAACCTCAACAAGAAATCATAGTACCCCTAATCTTTAGGGTATTATGCCCTCTCTCTCTCTGTCTCTCACACACACATACATAAAAGAGGTGGAGGATGAGTGAAAAGACCTAAGATTGAAGAGACATTCTCTATTGTGGTCAAGCACTTGGACTTAGATTTTGTAAAATTAACCCAAAAGAGGAGAAATAGTGATTGTTACATTATTTTGTGGAGTTGTATGCTCTCTCTCTCTCTCTCTCTCTCTCAAAGATGGAATTAATCTTCATTCTTCTATTAGAAGTTAATCAAAAGCAACAAACACATTCAGGACTAAAGTATTCTCTGAAGGCAACTATCAAGATTGTTTATAATTCTTTTATTATTAATAGATAGATTATGCATGTAGCGTGACGATTTGATTTGTCTTCTTTTTCATATTCCTTCATATCTCCTATATATATATATATATATATATGTATGTATGTATGTATGTATGTATGTGAAACTAGGCTCAAAGGAGTATGACCATGAACAATTGATGGCATTCTTTTCTCTTCTTAGGAGGTATAAAAGAGTAATTTTGAGAACACTCCAATTTAAGATGAAAGGGACACATAATTAACAAGTAGTTATGTAAGTCAGTGTAATGACAAGATTTTGTAACACATGCCTTCAAAAGTGATATTACCCTATTATCATAAGGCACATGTTAAGCTTCCTAATAATAACTATTGTAAAAACCTTATGTAGTGTCTTTATCTTTAACATAACATGTACTTTCTTCATACATGTACATATATATACATATACATAAATGCACTTTCTTTATATATGTACATTTATATACATCTACACACATATGTACATCCACACATACATGCATGCCTGCACGTGCACACACACACACACACACGCATACACACAAAAAGAGAAGTTAATTCACATAATGTAATAAAAAAGAGTTTGAAAATAGCTCTTGAATCAGAAATAAGGGTTTTGTAACCCTTTCAAAACTTTCTAATGAGCATGGCATTAACAAACTTGTCAAAGAACTGGAGATATCTCAAGACGAGGAGAAAATCTCTTGAGGAAGCCACATGAAAGCAATTCTCCTACTAATCAATTACAAGCCAATGATTCTCATGCATCTATTTTTGTTTGTAACTTTGTTCAAACACTACAAGGATTTAAGCTTATAGCGACGGTGGGTAGCGGCGTCGCTAAGCAACGTTCCACAGGGAAAAAAAATAGGCCGAAACCGAGCATGAATTTATTTCGCGTTTTTGCGTTTTGTGTTTTGAGAGCGAGAGCGAGAGAGAGAGAGAGAGCGACCATCGTGAGAGAAGGAGAGGAAGAAAACTTGCCGCCACCGCCACCGCCGTTGTTCGTGAAGGAGAGGAGGAGCCTTCATTGCGAAGAGGAGCCGCCCCACAGTTGCCATATCTCATCGGTGAGTCTCTCTCTCTCTCCTTCTTTCGCTTGTTTAAGGTTTAAATCACTTTCTATTTTGCTTGTTTAGGAGAGGAAATGAGAGAGAAAGAGAGGGAGAGGGAGAGGGAGGGAGAGAAAGAGAAAGAGAAAGAGAGAGACGGAGAGGGAGGAAATGAGAGAGGGAGAGAAAGAGAAAGAGAAAGAGAAAGAGAAAGAGAAAGAGAGGGAGAGGGAGAGGGAGGGAGAGTGCATTCTCTCTCTCTCTCTCCCTTTTGCTTTTGGAGAGTGTTAGGATATATTGTGAGAGGGAGAGGAAATGAGAGAGAAAGAGAGGGAGAGGGAGAGGGAGGGAGAGAAAGAGAGAGAGAGAGGGAGAGAAAGATAAAGAGAAATACACGGAGAGGGAGAGGGAGGGGGAGGGGGAGGAAATGAGAGAGGGAGAGAAAGAGAAAGAGAAAGAGAGAGAGAGGGAGAGGGAGAGGGAGAGGGAGAGGGAGAGGGAGGGAGAGTGCATTCTCTCTCTCCCTCTCCCTTTTGCTTTTGGAGAGTGTTAAGATATATTGTGAGAGGGAGAGGAAATGAGAGAGAAAGAGAGGGAGAGGGAGAGGGAGGGGGAGGAAATGAGAGAGGGAGAGAAAGAGAAAGAGATGTATACTCAAATGGATAGCTTTATGGAGATGTATGTCTACTCAAATGGATAGCTTTTGTCTACTCAAGATGTAGTCCACCTGTGTGTGTATATATTGGAACGATAACATATCCATGATTATGGTAATGGTATGCACTTTGCTTTTTTTATGGGTACCATTACATCGACTCCTTAAGAGTGCTAAAAATTGGTCATACACTTTATAAAGTCTAATTAGGAGATTTAAGATGCACGATAATAGACTTATCGATAATGGTATGCAATGTGCTTTACCATGGGCCACATACATTGGTGACTCTTTAAGATGGCTTAAAATTGGTCATATCCTTCATAATGTCCAAGTAGGGGATCTAATTGTGATATGCATAATTCCTTGTTTTTGTATTAACTTTATAGGCATAACAAATTAGTAATCATGCCAACTAGTCAACGGAAGGACTAAAATAAAATGATCCCCTAGCTAATGGTCATTATGGTACTTCATCAAAATGAACCCAAAAGTATTGCCATAGAAGAAGAATCCCTTAAATTGAGCATGGGATATTTTCTTCAAAGGTTATGACTATGATTATAATTGATTGGAACAAATTTTATAACTATGGTACACACACACCCCCCCCCACACAGGCACAAATATTTTTACTATTTGATATTGTCTTTGACATGGTAACCTTGTATTACATTGTTGCATTTGATGTCTTCCAATCATTACAATAAAAGTTGATAAATTTCATAGATGGCATTAATTTTTATACATGGACCTAGGACAAAAAAACCACATTACTAAGATGCTTTTTGTTGAGATTGATTTATTATTAGACTAAGAGATCCTCAATGATACTCATAAATTTTGTTGACTAGGATTACTTATACTCAAAGCCCTCTAGTGCACTTGTATAAGTAATCCTAGTAGAGCCCCTCTAAGATACTCAAAGTACATAACCTAGAGACTGTAGCTAGGTATATAAGGTATAATGGCCATACAAGAAGACACCTCAATAATTGACTGATCACCACTAAATCCCAAAGAAGAATCGTGTTTCATCCCCTTCAACTTTATATTCACCTCGTGAAGAACTTTATTAATCATAGCATCCTTGTCACCAATCTTTTTGTTGCAATGATGAAGCAACATATTCATCACTTTTCCTTTTAGTATCTAAGGCATTATCCAATCTTTTAGTCAAGTCCAAACATTTAGTCTTCAACTCATGAACCTTATGAACCAATGCCTTTTTTTTCTATAATAATGAATAATTATCTACCGAGACAAACAAATCCTTAAGCATGGTATATGGCTGAGATATAACATCAATAAATCTCTCAACTACTATGTCCCATGCATTTTTTACATCAATCAGCAAAGCATTTCTTATATCTTGAAGTTTAGATTTCAACACCATGGATGCATCAATATCAACCTCAATGTTTTTCAAAATTTTCTTCTCAACCTCTTGCAGAGGCTAAAACCTCTAAAGCAAGAGCTTATGGTCAACTTGCAACTTGACATACATCTCCATAAAGCTATCCATTTGAGCCTCGTTTTCCCAAATTGTATTACAAGTCATTAAATTGTTTGTTGTAATGTAGACAAGATGGAAAACGAAGAAGATCTTGTTGTTCAAGATCGCGAGGTGTATCTTAATCAGTGTGTCCCATGTCCTTGCTCTCAATGCAAGTTGGCAATTAGATGAAAATGCCGATTGTCTATAGAACACGTACGAGATTTGGCAAGTTTCAATCTGAGATCATTGATTAGGTGATTGCAGATTTTCAGCAAACGGTAATTTGAAGTTAATATCAATCATGCATTGTACTTGCAAGCTAATTGAATAACATATACAATAAGATTGGGTCTTGCTGGCAAATTTTCTATCCAGGGAGGTGATGTCTCGTCCCAAGGGGGAGTGCACCCTTTGCACCCAATTAGAAGAGTTCGTGGGCGTGCGATGGATGGAGTGCAGGAGCCAATCCACCACTCGTAAGGCCAATCTATACCGTCAATGCCAGAGGACACAGACAACCTTCCAGACCTACTTACAATCTTGGAGCCTGAGATGGAGGCAATGATCGATGCATTGATTCCCATGGACGTCGAGACTTTTGATCCGCTTAGAGAGGAAGCATCCATACCATTATATGATGGGTACCGAGTATCTCAGTTGAAGACACTGCTTGCACTCTTAAGTGTGCAAGCAAAATACGGGTGGAGCGATACGAGTGTGACCGAGTTGTTCAGGTACCTTGTACATAGGCTTCATTGAAATTTTTTTTTGACACTATTATTACAAACATTTGTGCTTTTTCAAGGTGTTTTATGATTTTTTTCAAGTTATTGAAATATCATATATTACCACCTGCAAATACCATGCTTGAGTCTCGTGATGATGCACGAGATGTTTTACGAAAGCTTGGCATGGACTACAATAACATCCATGCATGTATCAATGATTGCATACTGTTTTGAGGAGAATACGAGACTATGGAGACATGTCCAAACTGTGGTGCTCATAGGTATCGACAGGATTTGCAAGGGCAAACCATCCCTCAAAAAGTTCTCATACACTTTTTGCTCATCCCCCGCATAAACCACATGTTTCGTACGTCCCGCATGGCGAGCTTGACAATGTGGCATGCGCAGAATAGTTCCACGGATGGAGTTCAACGAATATCAGCGGATTCGCACGCATGGAGCCATATTGACTCTACCTTCCCAGGCTTTGCCGAGAGCCAAGGAATCTTCGGCTTGGTCTCGCAATGTATGGCGTGAACCCATTCGATCTACGCTCAACTTCTTACAGTGTGTGGCCTATAGTCCTTGTCAACTACAACATCCCTCCATGGCTTTCTATGAAGAAAGGACATCTCATCCTTAGCTTGCTCGTCCCAGGCCGCTACAAAGTAAAAAATATGGACGTGTATCTTCGTCCATTAGTCAATGAGCCTAAGATTTTGTGGGAGGAGGGGGTCACTGTGCAAGATATGAGCAGGTGCGATGGTCGGCGGCGGTCAATCAATATTCGAGCCATTCTCATGTGGACGATGCACGACTTTCTGGGATTGGGACAATGCTCAAGTGAGCAGGTCTCCATTCTTGCTGGTAATATCTATATTTTATCTCATTCAATCAAGTATTCACTAGATCATGGTGTTGAAACATGTCTGGTTACCTCAGGTTATCATGCATGTCCATTGTGCGGGCCATAGTTAGACTCTCGAAGGTCACGAACCATGAACAAGATGGTTTATCAAGGACACGCTGCTTTCTTGCCGGAGGATCATGAACTCAGGGAAGGTTTCCTTGGATGACCTCCAATACGTATGAACGCCGCAAGCTGGTATGAGTTGAAAGTGGTCCACGTGGAATCACATCCAAATGGAATGCGGTGGTTCTCAGTTTTCTACGAGTTGCCATATTGGATCCACTTATAGGTCAACCACTTGTTGGATCCCATGCATATTTTCAAGAATGTGGGCAGCTTGCTATGGGACCACATCACAGGAAAGAGAGACACTATAGGGGCACGAATGGATTTGAAGGAGGTAGGCAAGATGGAGGCGCTTTGGCCATAGTCGAGTGTTGATGGTCGCGTGCAGCTTCCTCGCGCTCCTTGGGTTTTGTCCACTAAAAAAGAGTGCATTGTGAAGCAAGTAATCAAGTCTATCTGCATTCCGACGGGTATGATGCGTTCTCTCAGGTCCGCATTTTCTAAAGACGACCAATTATCGGGACTAAAATCCCATGATTGGCATAAGATATGTCAGGTTTGTGCTACAAATGGATTGTCATTAGAGTGGGCATTTTGTTATTTGGAATGTGGCCATTATTCATAATGCTTTCTCATTTGTGGCAGTTTGTACTATCGATCGCAATCGCAGGATGCCTTACTCGAGAAATTCGCGAGGCCATTTACAAGTTGTCGACTTTGGTGCAATGGATCTCACAAAAAGAGATTAAGATGTCCTCTATTGAATTGGCGAGGTGGAGAGCAGTGGAGACGATCTGTCTCTTTGAGAAATACCTGCCCACTAGCATGCTCATGATACAAATCCACTTCTTGTGCATTTTGTGGACGAAGTGGAGATTGCTGGACCTGTTCATACACGATGGATGTTCTTCCTAGAGCGCTTCATGAAAACCCTGAAAGGCTTTGTGCCACAACGAGATCGGCCAGAAGGTAGCATGGCCGAAGGTTGGTTGGTGTCTGAGACGCTAGTGCATATTTCACAATGGCTACCAACGGTGGAACCAGACAATGAAATGCTATGGTCGCTGAAGGACGATGATAGACTAACTAGAGATGTGGTGGTTAGAAATGGGGTAGAAAAAATAATGGATGCCTCAATGGAAGAGAAGGTGAATCGCTTTTGTATGTTGCACCATGCCTCCATGGAGACATGGCTCGCCAAGTACCAGATTGCAAGGCAAGATCAAGAGAAAGTGTGAGCTAGATTCCAACGTAGTACATGTCATCAACTGATTCGATATCCCGAAGGCATGGAGGAGATGCCGTGGTTTGTTAATGCGATGGTTGCATGGAGGCTTGCCCACAGCATCTCGCGAAGGGACAGAGGTCTCAATGGAGGAGTGGAAATTCTTGAGGGGATGTAGTCCAAAGGTGATAAGGGGTTTAGAATCTGTCATATCTAAATTTTATATGCGATATCTAATTTGAGTGTTTCAATGTACAGTACAAAATATATAGTGCAGCGTGGTCGCGTGGACGGCATTTTCGTGTGGAGAGTATTGACAAAATGCGCTCCACAATGGACTGTGGTGTCATGGCAAGGTTCGAGCAAGAGAGCCGGCGACGAGCAACGGATCCAAACATGGTTGTGGATGAGATGGAGTATTTTGAGAACTTGCAAAGTATTATTATGGTGGATTACTGTAGCTTCTCGATGATACTATTCGATGTGCAGTGGTTCAAAGTGGTACTTGGAGGAGCTGGAGCAACAGTTCAACGAGATCCATTTGGATTTCTCGAAATAGATTTCGAAAAAAAATGGACGGATTTGTGCGACACCTTTGTGTTGCCAGCCCATTGTGAACAGGTGTATGGAGTCATTTGCTTGCTAATTGTATTACGACATGGTTTATGTCACAATGGTTTGAACTCTCTTGTACGTGTTTGTGAATAGGTAATCTTCTATCCAAACCCCCGATAACCTCGATGGTGGTATGTTATACCTTCAACTCTCCGAAGTGCGAGAGTATATGATCAAAGCGATGTTTCGAGCATAGATGAAGATAATATGCAAATAGAGGGGTCGATATTGCAAGGGGTCGAGGCAGTCGAAAGCTTGGAGCTAGCATCGGCTAATAGTGATGGAAATACAGGAGTCTAAGAATTTTTTGAGAATGAGGCAGACTCATTCTTTTGTGGTGACATGTCTATCAACCTTCCAGTGTATGCGGAGTTGTGTCAGGAGATTAACATTGGACCATAGGATACTTCATACTTGGAGCATCCACTTACTCAATTCATTGACCAATCTCTTATAAAGGTACATAAGATATGCATTTTAAGTGAGATTTTTAAAATGATTTATATTACTGTGTTTTGTATGATTTAAATTGATTATTCTAACATCATTTTTTGTCTGTGCAGGTGACATTTTCAGGATGAGTCGAGGGATGAGCGATGAGGCGTTACAAGACATCTTCGCATGCATGTCTCCAGACCATCTTGCCAGATTCAAAGAGATGGCAGACCAGGAGCTATCTCATTCTTCATCAAGGCGCTCTGCTAGTTCTACTTCAGCGTGATCGGATGCTTCGGCTTCGAGCAAACGATCTCGACGCTCATGACTTGGGCCAGAGAGAGGGAGTGCATTGGGATCAGGGGGATACTGCTGTGGAGACATAGATGTGGTGTCGCCGTCTCGTCGTTCAACTGGAGCTGCATCACCTCCAAGATTTGTCACACCTGTGGGGACGTCTACTCCAGTTACTCCGGCTTTTGCGCAGCCGTCAGCAGGTGGCACCCCTTTGGGTGCCACTCCGAGAGAGATTACCCCCGTCGGTACACTGGATGCAGAGGGGTCTCCTGGATATGCCCAAGAGCGTGGACGCAGATGGGAGAGGACCCATCTTAGGCAGACTCCTAGGGGTTATGGATATCTGGTCGATAGTAGGTCAGGAGCCATCATCATGAATGATGAGGGGAGGAGGGTGATGGCTCGCATGAGAGAGTTGTGCCAACAAGTTTTTTGGCACAACGTCTTGGATCATTGGAAGAACATACAGGAGGGAAGCAAGGACTACATAGTAGCATCCTTGCACGAGGAGTTTTTGATGCCAGCCGTAGTAGATAGATTCTCTACAGGCTCGATGATGGATTGCATGCATGCATACATGTCACATAGACGATCCGACGTACGCAAGGCAATCAAGAGTGGGGCTGCAAAGCTCAAGTGGTTAGATGTAAACAACTGGCGCTGACTGAGGGAGGAGGCTATAGATTCTCTAGGACGTTGGAGTCAGCAGCGCAAGGCGGCGAGGGCATGACTCGAGACCGGAGTGGTCCATCATCTTGGGAGTGGCGGCCACAGGACATATTTGGAGGACTTTGTAAGTTTTTCTTTTGTTTTGCTTGTTTGTTTTTTTGGAATATTCTTTGTATTGACAATCATGTTTCTAACAGTTAGCATTTTGTTTTCTTTGCATCACTCCATTACAAATCGTGATCCGACCAGCCTTGAGACTCGATATGCAGAGAGGCACGGCCTCAATGGATTGATTGACCGATTGTATAGACGCGGCGGCCTTGTAAGTCACTCATCTTTCTTGTCCGTAGTTACCATGAGATATTTGAATGCATTATTGTATGGTAGACTGATGTGTTGTTTCTTTTTCTGCAGAGTCCGTTCGATGCTCCTTTGCGGCGGGACAAGCTTTCGGGGGACGAGGATGCGTAGCTCGCCCTTGGATCCCTGGAGCTCACACACCTTTATTTTTGAGTCGCCTAATCTATGTAGACATGTACTATGTATTAGTAATATCCTGTCATGATTGTAATAATCGCTTTTTATGCGATCATGTATTTATTTCATGTATCAATTTTATGATTTCAGTATACATTCTTTTTGTTTGCAAGCGCTTTGTACACAGTAGTGCAGAAACTATTTTGTATGGCTCTCACAAAGCACACAGTGCTATATGTAGCAGGGCCCTGTCCTACCACAAATTTTTTTTAATCCCTGTTACCGTCACTATTAGCGTCGCAAATTTCACTGCTCGCATCGCTATTGGCGTCACTATGCGCGTCGCAAACTGTCGATATTAGCATTGCTATTTGCATTGTTATTAGCATCGCATTTATGATGCTGATAGCAATGCCAATAGCGACGCCAATAGGGATGCTAATAGTGACGCCAATACCAACGTTTCTATGGCGTCGTTAATAATGACACTTTTTACGATGACGAGAGCAAATTTTGTTGTTTGTATTTTCATCGCTTTAAAAGTCGGTATAAGGCCTATATCTTGTAGTGAAACAAGAGCTGAATATCTTAAATAAAGGGTTAATAGCATCACACAGACTATTGTTGACAAAAATAAGTTACACTAGTGAGGGCCAATACTAAGATACCTTCCAACAAGTAAAGATAGCCTCAAAGAGTGTAAAGCATATAGAATGCTGATGTGCTCTTACTAGCCCAATTATGTTAATGTATAAGAAGTTATTTTTTCTACACATTACATCCAAATTTCATTATCCATGGTCTAATGGAAGTAGACTCGTGAAAGTCACTAAAATGGTTTTGAAGCAAGCACAATATACATGCTTTTTTATCATGCAAAAGCTTTGTGACCAAATGATGGACCTAAAAAAGGGCCGGCGCTGGCTCATGCACTAGCCGGGCCTCGTCACTACGCACAAGACAACCCCTCGGCCTCACGGCCAGGAGCGTCTATCGAAATCTCTGCCTTCCTAAACATTGCGTTTGTAATACGTTGTAGTCCAACTGATCCTAACCCAATATTACTCCTGAAAGGGAGTCCCTTTCACATAGCCAAATAGGCTCGAATCACATACACATGGGGTTCCTCCTACGGCTGAATGCCGTCAACCCTCTGCGACTCTCCTACACCTTGGGGATTGGCCCCTCAGTGCGTCGCTCAACAAATAGACATTTCGCACAAACGTCGCTCAGGGTACCAAATAAGCGTGTCCAGGAATGTACCATTGTCCTCACTTGATTTTCCCTTTTGGATCCCCGTCTACCTACCGCATGGGTGCCTCACTGCCTCTCAACGTAGGTCATATTCTAAAAAACCAATTGCAATGCATGTCCAAGAGCTGATCACCGATACTTTTAAATTCTTTTCATGCTCCATGCAGTTGGTGGATGCCTAGTACTCAAACATTTAGCAAAACAGTATCGTGCACAAGTGCAAAAACATCCTTTTAATGGTTTCCAACTACCGATTGTGCTTCGTTGCATGGGCCTAGCACCGAGGTGATCCTCGTGCTACTAAGCTCTCAATTTTAATTATCATCAGTCCTAAATGCTATGCATAGAAATCAGCAACTTCCCCATCATTTCACACGGCATTTAGACATATTTCAACTTCTCTACCCTTCCCCGTTTAAATAGTGCATTGTTGGATGGATTTATAGGGTATTTTGACATCATTTTTTGTGTAGAAAGCGGAAAAAAACGAACTAGAACAAGAAAGTGGGGTTGAACTGAGGCAAATCCTCATGCTTCAGTCCCCACAGACATTCACAAACATTGCTCTTATTTATCCTTATTTTTCGGAACCCAAAATGTAATTTTCCCCTATTTTTAGGGTTTTTCCACCATTTTCTTGTAATTTTTCCCATTTTCTCCCATTTTTCAATTACTGAAAATTAAGTTCAGTTTATGGGCTGTGGCCCTTAGTTCATTTCAGCAGAAAAAGAATTTTAGTAGGTGTGGATTAATTTATTGCATCATTTTTAGCCCAAAAAACCCTATTTTCCTTCATTTTTATGGTTTTTCGTGTCTCGGTTTTCTATTTTCTACTATCCCACACATGTTTTTCTGATTTTTAAATGATGAACAGCCAGAAAACAACTCAAAGCACGACATACTCAAAACTCAATCCATATGAACACATTTTTATCAACCAAATTTGCACCAAAATGCCATTTTCTTTGTAAAAATAATTATTACCGTGTCTTGTGGGTTTTTCCATTAAATTTGGCACGTCCCACGACTGATTTCCAGTCATGAATTCTACTTGGAATCAGCAATCTACAATGATTTGGCATTGCCCTTCAGTCTCGTCAAGAATCGGCATCCATCCGGCCATCCATTTCCATTCTACTCTTCCACGCACGAACGGGGGTTAAGAGGAGAGAGAAGGAGGAGAGAGAAAGATTGGTTTCCTCTCTCTCTCTCTACAGTCCATCATTGCGGGAGCGGAGACCGGCGATACGGAGCGTAGGATAGATGTAGAAGCCTGGCATAATAATCTTCATGGCTTGCTTGTCAAGCCTCATCATGATTGGGGGGGGGGGCCGCGTTTTTTTCGGCGGCTGAAAACAGCCGCCACCGCCGCCCCCCCCCCCCCCCCCCCCCCCCCCCCCCCCCCCGCCCCCTACATCACGTTTTTTTGAAAGGGGGGGGGGGTGCCAAAGGTCACCCCCCTCTCTTACACCTTTTGGAATTTCAAATTTGGGCCCCCTTTTGGGCACCCCGGCCAGTTTCGGGCCATCTTCCGCGTACGGACTCCGATCGTCAGTTTGAAAATTTCTATGAGCTCGTCTCCACATCCTGCACTGACTGGCAGCTCCACTGACTGGCACAGGCGCACGAAAAAATTATGAAAATTCTCAGAGTGTCGTACGGGCACCCGTCAAGCACTTGATGCTTAAAATCGTCCTAGATCGAGCCGCCACCTTTGACAGTGAATATTTTTCCCTTGATATTCATAATTTTTTGCTATTTTTAAGCACTTCTTGTCACCTAAATTCCGCTCTCATTGGCGACCATGGGATAGGGCGACTCAGCCCGTCGAATCCACGAACATATCTGCACATAAACAACCAAAGAAGCATCAAACTGAGACAAAACAATTATATACTAAAACTCAGCACAATGCTTCCCCTACCCCTGGAGAGAACCAAGGCATGACATCCATAAGGAGTAGGCCTAGCATCATCTAATAGAAGATCCGAAGTGAGTCACTAACCAGCTGCTCTAACACAACCAAACTAAAAAAACCTATCAAAGAGGTTGCCCTAAATGGTAGTCTACACTACTTACCAACTAAAGACAGCACAACTAGGAGCTCCTGCAAGGCGAGGGCTCCTATAGTCTGATCAAAGAGTATTTTCTTTCAGTACATTTCGTCTTTTAGGGTTGTTATTGGATGAACATACTTGGGCATGTAAAAAGGAGGGAGCTGAGCGTAGTGACCCAAGGAGAACAGGGCATCGGCCTCAGGACCTGTCTCGGCACCCAAGAACCTACCAAGCCCTCGCAAGGCAACACTTAATCCTTTTTAACGCTCACTTTTATTTTCGCTCCAACCTTCCTTGTTTGGGTATCATATTTGGCAAGAAGCCACCCCTAGGAAGACAAGGTATCGGCCCCGGGTCTGACTCGTCCCCAGGAACCTACCAGGCCTTCACAAGGCAATGATCAACTACTTAGATATTTTCATTTCTTTTCTTTTCTTCGATAGGGGTTAGAACCCTTTTTACACACCTTCGTATGTATATTCATCTTTTAGGATGTACAGAGTTTCTGGGCATCATCATTATGATCTTCTGGCAGGCCTCTCTAACTGCCTCACTACTAACAAGAACTCCTAGAACGGCTGCCTAGCAGGCTAGTAGGACAGGGCCACTGGGACTTCCTTATAAAACAGGTCTTTTGATGCTTGACAATGTCTTTACAGGAGGCAATGACTACTCTGACCTCCCTCAAACATACTAAGCCTAAACCTGGGACTTCATGCCTTGGTTGCCGGTCCCCAACAAAAGGTATCCCCTCGACAAGTACAGATACACATATAACAGGAAAGAAAGGTACTCGTAATAGAGAAATATCACCTGGATTGGCCACAAGAAGCTTCCATTGATGCTGCGACAAAGGCTCCCTCCAAGCTTGCCTTCAAACCTGTCTAGCACAGAACTTAAAACAAAAACCCAATTAAACGCACCTGCAGTAGACAGGGAAATGGCCCTCTTGGCCTAATGAAATGAAACACTTCACTACAAAACTGAATCGGCCCTCTTGGCCTAATGAAATCAAACAATACTATACAGAACATCCACCTGGAAACAACCATGATAAACATCAAAGCATACTATTCCCAGGGGAACAAAGGCGCATAGCCCTAAACTAGGTGCATTAAATTATGACCTATCCCTCCTGCGTATATCGCAAGAGGTGTTCGCATCACGTGTCGTCTAATCAGTCTATGCGTCCCAGATAATAAAGGTAGATGAGTCTCGCTTACCCTCTGCATCATCCAAATCAACCATCGTCTGCTAAAGAGGGCATGTTCAGAAAGCATACCCCACAAACGACCAGGTCCTGTCTCATCATCAATAGATATATCGGGACAAGGCCCACAATTAAAGAAGAGGTCCTCTTCATATGCAAGATTAGCCAAAGAATCGGCAAACTGATTCCAATTCCGTGGAATCAGCTGAAAAGACACTCTATCGAATTCGTCTAGCAGGGCTATGGTAGTATGATGGTACATACAAAGGATGGGATTCCGTACCATATATGTCCCATTGAGTTGATTTGAAACCAACTGAGAATCCCCTTTCACCAACAACTGGCGAATACCACCCTTCTTCGCAATATTCAAACCCATAATCAGGGCTTTGTATTCTGCCATATTATTGGTAAAATTCACCCCGAGATAAGCAGCTAACTTCATGACAATGCGTCGTCGGGGGTCTCGGATGACAACTCCTACACTGCCTTTTTTGCATGCACCCCTGGACGCCCCATCAAAGTACAAGGTGTATGTCCATAAAGGGTTTACATATCCCGCCATCCTGAACTCTACTCGTAATTATGGTAATCGAAATTCAGCATATTCAACGGGTGGACTGTAGGCTCCATCCCTCCATCATCATTGAATTCAACAGGGATGCTCGTCAAAATTTGTAGGCAGTGATGGCAGAAGACCTTGATCTCCCACATAAATGTCCCGCCTTCTTGCTCAATCACCTTGTATCCTTTGCTCCACCAAATGAGCTTTTCCTGATGATACCTCTGTTCCAAATATGGGTGTTCTAAATAAGGGATCAGACGACCCATCAACCTCTATCACGATTTTCTTGCAGATGCTTGATCGATCTCTCCTAGACCTGCAAGGCAGTCATAGCATTAGTGCAATCAGAAATAATAAGGTTTAATCTTATTAAGATTAACCTTATTTTTAAATTCTATCCCCTCAAGGTCAGCTAACAAGACTGTGGATTTATTCTTTCCTATTCTAACGATCCTATAGGGCCCATCCCATTTGGGCTCTAGCTTGCCTGGAAATAATTCACGTCGTGCATCATAATACAGAACAAGCTGTCCTTTCTTGAAGGTGTATTTCTTGGCTTTGAGGTCGTGTAGATGCTTCATTCGGCGCTTTGCCACTTCTTGGTGCAATAAGCTCTGCAGCTTAAGCTCATTTAAATGTGCTAGTGTCTTCAAACGCTCAAGGAGTGCATCTTCATCGCTCAAAGAATGATTGATGGCAAACCGAATAGTCGGCAGCTCAATCTCTAAAGGCAAGACACACTCCTCCCCATATACTAGCTTGAACGGGGTATGGCCAGTGGCTTGTTTGAAGGTCATATTATAAGCCCACACTGCCACGTATAACTTTTTATCCCGATCCCGTTTCTTTTCCGACACAATTTTGGACAGGATGCCCACAAGCTGCTTGTTGGTGCTTTCAACTTGCCCATTAGCTTGCGGATTATAGGGGGTTGTCTTGTTATGCTTGATTTGCCACATCTCTGTCAAACCTTTGATCACCTTATTCAAGAAATGGGTTCCGCGGTCCGACACTAATTCTTTCGGCGGACCAAACCGACATATTATTCGCTCTAAAAGGAAACTAGCAGTTTCTTTAGCATCATCTTTCCTTGTTGCACGTGCTTCTGACCACTTTGTGAAGTAGTCAGTTGCGACAATGATATACCTCTTTTGCGTAGTCGACGACGGAGTAATAGGACCCACAAAGTCTATTCCCCACTTCTCAAATGGAAGTATCACCATAATAGGGGTGAGTGGTCGTTTCCTATTCTCTCGACTATCATGTCGTTGGCAAATATCGCATCTCTTAACATACGCAAACGCATCCTGGAAGATGGCAGACCACCAATAACCTGCTCTCAAAGCCTTTTGTGCTGTAAGCCGTCCAGCAAAATGGCCGTCGCAAGCAAAATCATGGCACTCTTCCAAAATGAATGGTACCTCGCCAGGCATCACACATCGGCGATAGATATCATCAACCCCTTGCCGGTATAATGTACCTGCGATCAAGGTAAACTTTAATGCTTGCTGCTTAATTTTCCTTCTCTCAACTTTAGATAATTCGGATCCCGCCTCTCCTGTTGATAAATAATGCGTTATTGCAGCATACCAAGAGGGAATAGATGCCGTATCTATTTTAAATAACAACTCCATGTCACTACCTTCAGCCACAGATTCTTTCGGCTCCCCAAAGTCCACAAGACATTCCACGATGCTTTGCAACCTTGGTGGCTTACTCTTGATTTCATAATCAAATTCCTGCAAAGTGATCAACCACTTTGCTAGACGATCAGGCGGCTGTAACTTATTCATCAATAATCGAAGCCCCTCCGCCTTTGTATAAAGCACGACTTTCTCATAGAGAATGTAATGCCTGAATTTCTTGGTCCCAAAGACCATCGCTAGACACAATTTCTCCATGTAAGTATAGTTGATTTCAGATACCCCCAGCTTCCGACTAGCAAAAGCAATCGGGTGGTACCACTTCTCTTCCCAAATTTGGGCTAAACAGCAGCTGATACTATACATCGTGGCTGCTGAAAAGATATAAAACACCTCACCTCTTTTAGGTGCTTTTAAAACGGGTGCTCTTGCTAGCTCCTGTTTTACATCCTCGAATGCTACCTTACAAGGGTCACCCCATACAAACGAACAGCTAAAGGACAATAAATTTGTAAGCGGCAACATTCTTTCTGCTAAGGCATTGATGAATCTACGGTAGTAACCAACCGAAGACAGAAAGCTATGAACTTCCTTCGGAGTGCGTGGTGGACCCATGGCAACTATAACTTTAACCTTCTCGGGGTCTGTCGCAATTCCCACCGAACTGAACACATGACCCAACAACAGCCCATAAGGTACTCCAAAAACACACTTCCGTGGGTTTAGGGCGATGCAGAATTGTCTACAGCGCTCGAAGCATTTTCTTAAAATGATCAACTGCCTCACTCTCACGGTGGCGGCCCCTAAGTCATCAATAAACACCTTCAACTCTTCAGGGGATATGTCACCGAATGTCTTATCTGCTATTCGTTGCCACGAACCAGGCGCATTGCATAAACCAAAGGCCATCACATGGTACGCAAAAGTACAAAATACAGTGATAAAGGTTGTTTTCAACTTATCCTCTTCTGCAATTGCCATTTGGTTGTATCCTGCAAAGCAATCCATAAACGAATATATCTCCCTACCCGCTAATTGATCCAAAATCTGGTCAATAAATGGCAATGGGTAGTAGTCCTTAACTGTCTGCTTATTCAACTCCCTAAATTCTACACACAAACGGATTTGATTATTCTTCTTCTTTCTAATCACAACTGGCGAACACCATTCCGTGTGTTGCACAGGAAAAATCAAACCCGCTTTTCGAAGCTTCTGTAACTCTTCAAACAGGCCGTCCCTCAATTCGAAAGGCATACGCCTTACTTTCTGTCGTACAGGACGACTGCCCTCTTTCAACGGAATTGTATGAACAGCAAGACTAGGAGGAATGCCTCTCAACTCATCATAACTCCAGGCAAAAATATCACGGAATTCCTGGATCAAGGCCACATAGTCCTCCCTTTCTGCTGTGCTGAGCATAGAACCTAATTTGATTGGCCACGAATCACCAAGCGTACCAAGGTCTAGCTCGATAACATCTGCATCTCTTATACGTTCTTGGCCCTCTATCGGCTCATTCAAAGTGATCTGATAGATGTCCTCTGTGGTGGATCCCTCTTTGGACTCATCACTTGATGATGTCTCACTACTGGATAAATCTTCTAATGTCTCCAATTCTGTAGAAGATAGAGGAGCTCTCTCACTCTGCGGGGACTCAGGATAAGCATCAACCACCACACGCTGGGCACCTCTGTCGAATATCAGTCGACCGGCAGGTATATCTACTTGGAAATCCGCTTGCAAGATCCAAGGTCGTCCGAGTAATACTTGGTAACTTGGCCAGCCTGCAAAACGAATCAGCCTAAAGTCCAACAGGCATTCTACATTTGCAACAGTAACATGGGCCTTAGTAATGCAGCCTTCTGGCTGTCTCAAACTATCATCTGCCATTCTGAGAATTGTGGAGGTATCTTTCTGGATCGCAAGACCCAACCTTTCCATCAGTTCAGAACTCATAATGTTAACAGATGATCCCGTGTCGACAATGGCATAATCTACTAATATCCCATCGACATAGGCTACAACCCTTGGGCAATGCTTCTCAGCATGCTCGAACCAGTCATCACCAACTCGCGCAATACCCAAAGGTTCTACGATATACCCGGTACGTAGGATCTTTCTAAATTCCTTACGTACTCCTGGGGAAAGCTTAATAAGCTGCAAAAGATTCACATCCGGTTTGACTTCACAAAGAGAGCTTGCCAAATCGAATTCATGATAGTTCGATAGAGCTCACTTTTCACGCCAAACCATCTGCTCTTTAGGTCGCTGAACCGGCTTTATTGCCTCTTTCTTAACTTTCACCTTCTTCTTTGGTGGTTCCTTATCGTCTTTACTTTCTACGGGCTTCAAAGGTCCCCCTTCCAGGGAAGGGTCCAAAACTTGCGTTCCTTTGTCACCTTGTTTAGGGTTTTCGTCGGCAGGCTTATCCTTGTCGGCTTCTCTACCCTTTTGACCTCTTGTAAGGACAGCTCGCAGATTAGAGGTTTCAGCATCGTTAACGCGTACAGCCTCAATCAAACTAACCCCACTACCACTTGGTAGCTCCTCCACTGTAGTCTTTGGTCGTTGAAGTATTTGTTTAGGCCCATCTTCTCGCTGGGAATCATTTCCTTGGGCACGATGATTAACAGGCCCTGGTTGCCGACTTCCTCGCTGGAGGGAACTGATCTTACTCTAGCAAGTGGCTGCTAAATGGCCGGATTTTCCACAGATGTCGCACTTAACATTCGGGCAATTCCTTGGATAGTGCTGCCCACCACACCATTTGCAACTAAACCTCGAAGGTGAACCCTCCTCTGGGTATCTACTTCCTATCAAATTTTGTTGTTTTTTAAGGAAGTTGACATCAACGGCTATTTGTTGATACTGCTCCGTAATCATGTCGGTATAATGCTTCATCATGTCCTTAACCTCGCCAAGAACATTGGAAGAACTCGACTCATAGCCTTGGTCATTACCATGTCGTTCAATCGGCCTAACAATTCGATTAGGCACAGGTTGTTGAGCCACAGGCATGGTATTAGAATTAACCACCTGGCCTCCACCATTTGGAGCCATTTGACTGCCCGTAGGCATCGACATGCTAGGGGGAGCTGGTAATAAAGGGACATTCTGCATCATGTTCCCTCTCCCATTAGGGTTAGCCATTGCTATCCCTTGGCCACTACTGCCATTGGCCATTGCCAGATTATTTCCCAATACTAAACCCATGTTCGAATTGCCTCGAGAAGCATAGGCTGCTTGTAGTCGGGATTCCACCTCTTGTGCTCGTGTAATGGCAGTATCTATATCCCCCAAGGGGACACTACTCAACTGCAATTGGATATTAAAGTCCAAACCATGAAGGAAATATTGCAATTGGGCAGCTGCGGGGATAGGAATAGAGGTGTCCAACTTACGGAAAACCTCTTTTATCTTCTTCGCATAAGCACGAATATCCTTGTGTGGATCTTGGCGGGTCACGTTGAGTACACGCAACCAATATTGCCCACCCCTTTCAGGGGCAAACTCCCTTCGAAAAGCTCCATAAAATGCATCAATGTTCAATATGGTTCCGGCTTCTAAACCATGATACCATATAGCGGCTCTTCCTTTGAGAGTCATATTGAAGAACATCATTAAATGCCCTTCTTCTTGGATGCGACAATTAAACATCAGCTTTTGAAACTCCCTTATGCGGAGTTCCGCATCTTCCTCAACTAGCCCATTAAAAATGGGTAGCGGGTAACCTAGAGCCGGCAAATCCGTCGTTCCTGCTGGAATTGCAATAGGCTGCGCCATGACAAAGGTTGGATTTGCACTAGGAATAGGGGACGGTGGGGTTACACTTCCCGTACTTGACGTGGACTGGCTTATAGAAGGAAGGGGAGCACGAGAGCTTCCACCTTCTCCTAACTTACTGCTCGTGGTACTAAGACCACTAAATCCACTCCCTTGTAAGGGTTCAGCACCGCTACGCTTAGGGGAATATCTCCTAAAAATTTCAGCACGTCGCCTAGCTCTTTCGTCTCTTTCTTACTTTTGGATTTCTGCTAGACGATGCTTATCAATAAATAACGGATCAATCTCAGTATCCTTTGGCATAAACTGCTAGTTGGTCCCTAAACAACCAGGATTCGAGAACCGCCACTTTTAAGCGGCTCCCGGCAGATGCACCACTGATGGACCTAAAAACGGGCCGGCGCTGGCTCATGCACTAGCCGGGCCTCGTCACTACGCACAAGACAACCCCTCGGCCTCGCGGCCAGGAGCGTCTATCGAAATCTCTGCCTTCCTAAACATTGCGTTTGTAATACGTTGTAGTCCAACTGATCCTAACCCAATATTACTCCTCAGAGGGAGTCCCTTTCACATAGCCAAATAGGCTTGAATCACATACATATGGGGTTCCTCCTACGGCTGAATGCCGTCAACCCTCTGCGACTCTCCTACACCTTGGGGATTGGCCCCTCAATGCGTCGCCCAACAAATAGACATTTCGCACAAACGTCGCTCAGGGTACCAAATAAGCATGTCTAGGAATGTACCATTGTCCTCACTTGATTTCCCCTTTTGGATCCCCGTCTACCTACCGCATGGGTGCCTCACTGCCTCTCAATGTAGGTCATATTCTAAAAAACCAATTGCAATGCATGTCCAAGAGCTAATCACCAATACTTTTAAATTCTTTTCATGCTCCATGCAGTTGGTGGATGCCTAGTACTCAAACATTTAGCAAAACAGTATCGTGCACAAGTGCAAAAACATTCTTTTAATGGTTTCCAACTACCGATCGTGCTTCATTGCATGGGCCTAGCACCGAGGTGATCCTCGTGCTACTAAGCTCTCAATTTTAATTAT
Organism: Lygodium microphyllum; assembly: GCF_053477565.2. Classification (NCBI taxonomy): domain Eukaryota; kingdom Viridiplantae; phylum Streptophyta; class Polypodiopsida; order Schizaeales; family Lygodiaceae; genus Lygodium; species Lygodium microphyllum. The sequence goes on from NC_141149.1 coordinate 29,728,046, forward strand.
CATCCATCCTAAATGCTATGCATAGAAATCAGCAACTTCCCCATCATTTCACACGGCATTTAGACATATTTCAACTTCTCTACCCTTCCCCGTTTAAATAGTGCATCATTGGATGGATTTATAGGGTATTTTGACATCATTTTTTGTGTAGAAAGCGGAAAAAACTCACTAGAACAAGAACGTGGGGTTGAACTGAGGCAAATCCTCATGCTTCAGTCCGCACAAACATTCACAAACATTGCTCTTATTTATCCTTATTTTTCGGAACCCAAAATGTATTTTTCCCCTATTTTTAGGGTTTTTCCACAATTTTCTTGTAATTTTCCCCATTTTCTCCCATTTTTCAATTGCTGAAAATTAAGTTCAGTTTATGGGCTGTGGCCCTTAGTTCATTTCAGCAGAAAAAGAATTTTAGTAGGTGTGGATTAATTTATTGCATCATTTTTAGCCCAAAAAACCCTATTTTCCTTCATTTTTATGGTTTTTCGTGTCTCGGTTTTCTATTTTCTGCTATCCCACACATGTTTTTCTGATTTTTAAATGATGAACAGCCAAAAAACAACTCAAAGCACGACATACTCAAAACTCAATCCATATGAACACATTTTTATCAACCAAATTTGCACCAAAAGGCCATTTTCTTTGTAAAAACAATTATTACCGTGTCTTGCGGGTTTTTCCATTAAATTTGGCACGTCCCACGACTGATTTCCAATCATGAATTCTACTTGGAATTAGCAATCTACAATGATTTGGCATTGCCCTTCAGTCTCGTCAAGAATCGGCATCCATCCGGCCATCCATTTCCATTCTACTCTTCCACGCACGAACGGGGGTTAAGAGGAGAGAGAAGGAGGAGAGAGAAAGACTGGTTTCCTCTCTCTCTCTCTACAGTCCATCATTGCGGGAGCGGAGACCGGCGATACGGAGCGTAGGATAGATGTAGAAGCCTGGCATAATAATCTTCATGGCTTGCTTGTCAAGCCTCATCATGATTGGGGGGGGGGGCGCGTTTTTTTCGGCGGCTGAAAACAGCCGCCGCCCCCCCCCCCCCCCCCCCATTACATCACGTTTTTTTGAAAGGGGGGGGTGCCAAAGGTCACCCCCCTCTCTTACACCTTTTGGAATTTCAAATTTGGGCCCCCTTTTGGGCACCCCGGCCGGTTTCAGGCTATCTTCCGCGTACGGACTCCGATCGTCAATCTGAAAATTTCTATGAGCTCGTCTCGACATCCCGCACTGACTGGCAGCTCCACTGATTGGCACAGGTGCACAGAAAAATTATGAAAATTCTCGGAGTGTTGTACGGGCGCCCGTCAAGCACTTGACGCTTAAAATCGTCCTAGATCGAGCCGCCGCCTTTGACAGTGAATATTTTTCCCTTGATATTCATAATTTTTTGCTATTTTTAAGCACTTCCTGTCACCTAAATTCCGCTCTCACCAAACTTTCATATGTACTGCTATTAATCAAGAGACCTTAGATGCATTACCTTATGTAATGTCCAAACTTTCTTATCTAGTGCTATTAATCAAGAGACCTTAGATGTACTGCTGTTGGCCCTTTCATCCTAGAAAACGTAATAACACACATAAACTAGGGGTTCAAATGGCACAAAGCTCTCATGAAATTAGCTTCACATACATCATCATTGTCTCTTTGTTTACTAGTTGCTACAATAAGATCATTGTGGATCTAGTCACATGGAGTGGTGATATGACGACCAAAACTATTTGGTGGTAACCATCTCATTTTCATGATACCATGTGGAAGTAAGTGGTGGTTGGGACACCATCTTGGACTAAGCCTCAAGCAGTTAACCAAAATGACCATTAACAACGTTCTTCGTATTATGGATGGAATTACGATATGAGACATTATGAAACTTACATATGGGTGCAAAGTGATACCCTCTACGAGCCCCCTAGTAATGGCTAGTTACATATGTAACATAGGTAAAAGGGACTTTGCATGTAGCCCCATCATATGCTAGACCTACTTTGAACCAACCATATAGTTTGTAGAATGTGCATTGATGAAGTTTACATGAAAATATGGATTCATAGTCCATTGAAAATGGCTAAAGTTGCAAGAAATTTTTTGTTAGTGGCATGAAATAATTGTGTGAGATTTTGTCAATAGTATATGGTGGACATTGTGAGGCTTTCTCATAAGAGCCTAAATAGGACTCAAGGTATAATTGGATATAAGCATACACATTGTGATTTGACTTAATGGAGGTCATCTATGGATAAATCAAGGTATTATGCATCAACTTTTATCTCAATCATGGTGATGGGGACTAGTCCATTGGTCATATACCTTTGCAAAGTATAAGTCATTAATGATCACAAAGAATCATTATGTGTCTATCCTAGCTCAACCCTTTTCCAACACACTCGATTGTTTGCACCTATCTATAAACGAATTTAGACCCAATAGATTATTAGATCTGTATTCATACAATGCAGTAGCCAAATGAATAAGACTAATGCCTGCAATTATAGAAAGTAATAAGTGATGGGAACTGAAAAAACAATTCAAGATAGCATTATCTACAGAAAACCCACCCCATAGCCAAGTAACTATAGTATCTCATATCACAAATATGGCACTTGCTAAACTAGTAATTACAGTAGCTCCCCAAAAACTCATTTAATCCTAGGAAAATACATAGCTTATAAAAGCAGTAACGATCGTTAATAAAGGAATGGCCACTCCAACGCATGCCCCAACCAACTGCATGCATGCTCAACTGCCCATGCGATCCACCCACCCAATGTTGGCATGAAGCGCACTATCAAAATTTAATCATACATGGTGGATGAGATGCCTTGAGGAGAGTGGAGTGAACTAGTGGGGTAGTGGCTCCATAATGTCTTTATTATTCCTTCATGTGGCCATTATTGCAAGAATATATGTAAATGTAAATGCACTCTCTCTCCCTCCCCCCTCCCTCTCTCTTTAAATGGTCTATTCTTCTATCAATAGAGCACCCAAGAAGGAAGGAGAAGCAAGCATCAGATCAAGGGCAAGAAGGCAGCACGAGACCCTCCTCTCTCTCTCTCTCTCTCTCTCTCTCTCTCTCTCTCTCTCTCTCGCTTTGTGGTAGCAGTCATCTGTATGTTTAGGCGCACAAACAAACACAGGTGCTAGCATGCACTATCATGTTGGTAGTACCTGTAAATTGATGTTATAATTACTCATCACAAGCTCACTCTGCAATAATTTTCCCTCACAGGTTTGACTATGGTCGATGACTGCAATAATTGTTCCTCATAGGTCTGACTGTGGCCGACGACTCTGCAATAATTGTGGTCTACTCACCTAGCCTGGTAAACCAGAAGATCTTGACAGTAGAGACCCATGCCACCGATAGCTGGCCTACCAGCCAAACTTGTTTCTATGTCGAATAGATCCGAGCTAGAGTCACTATCGTACATGAAATCCTCTTTAGCTTGGCAGTAAGTACGTTTATTAACCGTGCTAATCAAGTTGGCGGGTTGCTTTGCTGGTAATGAGCTCACCGTAGTAGGGGTTGTGACACTACAATCGATGTCTGATTGCACTGTCGGACTGGTACACAGTTGTTCATGCACTGTTGGTGCAATCGATGTCTGACGCAATCAATGTTAGATTGGTACACAGCTAACTAGCACTACCAGATTGGTACACAACTGACTTGCACTGTCAGACTGGTACACAGCTGTTCGTGCATTGTTGGTGCAATCGATGTCTGATGCAATCGATGTCGAACTAGTACATAGCTGACTGGCACTGTTAGACTGGTACACAGCTGTTCGTGCAATCGATGTCTGACGCAATTGATGTTTAACTAGATAGTTGATGTCTGACTGGTACATAATCAATGTCTGATGCAATGGATGTTTAACTGGTACACTAGAGATAACTCTAGATTGCAATCAATGTTTGATGCAACGGGCATGTAGAACGTTGTTTCTTGGACACATGACAATGGGGGTACACACACTATCCCTCTCCCTTGACTCCCTAGGAAAATCAAATATGCCACCCTGAAGAAGCAGGGTGGGAAGGCATCAGCAGCATTTTCAAGTTCCAGTCTGGAGCATTCAACGGGGGGACTCGCAATACCAACAATGCCATCAAGAGCATAATCAACGATTAAGTACCCATGATCAAAGCCAACAGGCAGTTGCAATAGTATCAAGTTCGGGACCACCCCCAACAATGCCATCAATGCTATCATTCGTGGTCGAGTGCATGTGACCAAAGCCAGCAGTCAACAGAGGTAAGTAGCTCATTTTGAAGGATTACATAAGGCATTCATTGGTAACCAAAAATATGAGTTTCAAAATCGTAGTAGCCATACAAATAATGTGTTTTATATGAGTGCAATGATTCCACGTAGAGGGTGTTTTCTTTTCCATAATACATGGCCTGAAATCACGTTATCCCCAATAAGAGTTGAGTTGAATGATGATGGAACCCCCTATGTGTACAAACTCTATAATAAAAGGAAGTAGGGTTATTACAAACTCTATAAACTAGGGAACAATGCCATTCCCTAGTTTAGAGAGAGAGAGAGAGAGAGAGAGAGAGAGAGAGAAGCCTTCTCATTGGCAAATAGGAATCACTCAAAACATGTTGCTGGGTGTTTGGAAGGACTCCATAATGTTCAAAGATCAATTATCAATGTTTCTTTAGGTAAAAGATTATTGTGTTGTCCGCTATTGGAGGAAATGAGGGTTTGATCCCATACTAGTATTATAATAAAATGCTTGAATCTTTCAAAGACTTTTTTCTTCTGTGACTCAATCCACCATTACATGACATGACATTTATATTGATGGTAAAGTTCAAACTAATGAATGCATATATGGTTGCTTTGTCTCAACCTTTGGATTGTAGACTCTGGTGCCTCTTTCCATGTAACTCCTTGTTTGGAGTATTTTGCTATGTTCAATGCAGGCAATTATGGAAAAGTGTATCTTGGAAATAACCATGCTTGTAGCATTGATGGGATTGGCATAGTACACTTGTCTTTAGACAATGGTAAAGAGATGTCTGGCATTGGCCATGACGATACCATGCTTTGGATAGCCCCTTCTATACTTGTTTATTGGATGGTTCCTTTGGCCATTTCAAGCGATTTCCTTGGCCATAGATTTTGCTTGCATAAGAGCATCTTCGAGAGTCGTTGGTCTCATTGATGCAAGGCAAGTGTCCAAAGGTGAATTTAGTCCTTGTTGGCAGAACCTTGCAATCTGTTGAGATGTTGTCATTGGGGGTGCATATTTGCTCAGACTCACAACTTAGACACAAAGAGTTACATGTAATATGATTGGCCCCTCTACCCTACAAAGTGAAATGGTTGAGTGAAAGTAAAGGGGAAAAGGCTAAAAGCCTTGCGCTTCTAGATAGCAGGGAAATTTTACAAGGGTATAATATCTTTTACAAGATTTTGCTTAGATAATGTTAAATAAATTGTTTGATCAGTATAATTTTTAGGGTTATTACTTTCATTGTAGGATTTATTGCATGTGTAAATCTACTATTTCCATATGATCAATACATGTTTATATGATTGCACTTCGCACAAGTTAAGAGGCCATAGCTCTCACCTAGTGTACTTGGTTTGTGCATGCCATTGTTAATGTCATTTCGATGCACAAGTGATCACATGCACACCTTAGGAACATTTAATATGGGTCGTCATAGTGTTTAGGAGTACTTTTCTATCCCCCATACAAAGCTCACATTTTTCCTATATCTAAACATTAGTTATTGTCTAGTATACTTGGTTTGTATGTGTACTTGTAGATTCATTCACAATAAGAAGAGTGTTTCAAGCAGCATTAGAAGAACTCTCTCTCTCTCTCTCTCTCTCTCTCTCTCTCTCTCTCTCTCTCTCCTCATTAGGAGCTCATTAGTGAGATTGTTTCTCTTCAATTATCTTTTGAAGGTGTTTAACTTCTGAAAATATTGTATATAAGACCATTGAATGCTAATTAAACCAATACATAGCCCATCATGATAGTCCAAATCATACATGATCTTTGATTGGAGTACCAAGTTCTAACATATGACATGACCTTATATATAATTCAAAACCTTTTTGGAACTTTCAAATGGCATTCATTCAGGAGAGAATATATCCTTTACACTATGGCTACGTAGTACTTTACACTATTGCTTTTGCAAATGGATTACTCTAAACATGGTATCCATGTCCCAAGTCCATTTGGCTTGGCACTACAGGATACTATATTTAGTGTTATTATTTTTACATCTAAAAGACATAAAGTTTACATAATCTTACTATGCAATGTGTTACCCAATGTAGTAACTATACATAAACTACTCATAATCTAATAGGAGCCTAATGCCCAATCCAACAAAGAATATTACTAAAGAGATATAAAGATTATTGATAAAGCATGAGGGTGATCAATTTATGGAGTTTAGGAAGAATAGCTAGTGATGAATTGCACTAAAGATGGTATCTATGTCCCATGTCTTTATGATTTTGGCACTAACGGATATCATATCTAGTGTGGTTAATGTATATATAGAAAAATATAACTGATGTTTAAAAATGCTAGTACATTTTATCTTTGTGCTTCTTAACACTACATAATTGTTCATATACTCGTTTCAAAGAAAGTACTTGAAAATCCATATTAATATCTATCTTAAGCTCAAAATTTAAGAGTATTTTTTAAACTACATAAGATGGGAACACACACACACACACACACACACACACAGAGATCTTATCAATATGCTCTATTGGTTTCACCTTTTAGGTATGGATGTTAAGGGAAAAACAAGTGTCCAAGGTAATATGAGTAAATTGGATAAAAAGATACTTTTGGGAAAATGTAGATACGTGCTATTTAAAGAAATATGCCCTATGAAAGAAGAAGAGATGAGAGATGCTTGTTGGAATATTGGAAAAAGAGACATACTAAGATGTAATGTGATTTTACAAATTAAAAAATATGTAGAAAAACCAAGGATTGCATGTTTAGTTGAAAGTATGGATTTGGATGCTATTGCCACGAGATGGATCTCTAGCCTATGATTGGAAATCTTTTAGAAATTTGGAACACTAGTAAGCCTAGCTTCCAAAAAGATTTTGATGTTGGAAAAATACATGCATGGGATGCATTGTATACGGAAGCACGAGTTGCATAATCAAAATCTAATCGAAGCGTAAACAAGTCAATTTCATGGGATAAAAAGATGTGATCTGCATATGTTGCTATGGAACAAAATTTTACCACTTCAATGGCAATATCTGAAGTACATGCCCTTCAAAGTAACTATACACCTATGTCTCATGTGTACTCTACGACATATTTGAGTGAAGATGAGATAGTTCTAGGGGAAAAACTAGGAAATGGTGCTTGTGGTGTGGTATTCAAAGTAAAGGTTTTAGGAGTAGCAAGATTTGATCACAACAAGATCTATGCAGGAAAGTGTTATAGAGAAAATACTATATAAGGCAAGTAGAACAATGAAGAGAGATAGTGATGCAGATCAGACATCCAGTGTTAGTACATGTGATTGTAGCAATTGCAAAAGAACCTCTATGGACCATAACACCATATTTTAATGGTGGAAATATTTTAAGTTTCATGACTCAACTGCCTACATCTTATGGTCACTTTACAATGTTATTTCATGCTTGGGGTACAAGTAAAAGAAGGCGTGATGAAGAAACTCAATTGAAAAATGATAAAATAGTGCAAATAAATATATTTTGCAAATGTATCACATCTATTATACATGCATTAATTTTGGGAATGTGTCATTTGCACAAAGCAAGGTGGTTACACACAGATCTACATCCTGGCAATATTGTATTAGATTTTGTTGGTGATGTTTGTCATGTGGGATTATAGATTGGGGCACAGCTTTGGATTTCTCAGAGAAAAGAAATGCATTTTCCAAGCCACATCGAGGATGTGTAGATGATGATAAAGTGTATGCAAAAAGACTAGAGCAATGCAAAGTAGACCATATACAGAGAAAATGGTTAGTGGCACCAGAGCTGAAAGACACCACATTGAAGGGTTGTTATAGCCCATAGAATGATTTTTATGCTCTTGGTTGGAGATTTGCTATTTCTATGAGGATGCTTCTAATTACTTTGATGTAACAGAAGTTATCTCTCCATCGTTGATAATGATTAGACACATGTCTGATGTTTTTGGAGATAAAAATAGTCATTTTTACACACAGGCATTTTCAAAGGAGGTGGAAAAATCCAAGCCATTACTTACAAGCTCACATGGATGTCCTCGAAAGGGACTAGTACATGATCCAAAGCAAATATCTCTCAGCAAATTTGTGTTCTCTACAAAGGCGGGAAGTCCACCATTGAACTCTCTTAATAACCATGAAGACAATGGAAATCCATTAATAAGTTTAAACTTGTTACGTTGGGGTTTATGGAGTCGAGTTATTGTGGTGAACAAGAAGAAAATGAGTGTGAATCCTTTATTAGATTATCAATGTGGTGGTAAGCTTTGGTTTTCAGAGCCTTTTACTAGGGCAAATCTAGAGGATGGAAAAACATGTTTCCAAATAGATGGTTGCTTTCGTCAAATTGAGTGTCTACGTGTTTCAACTAATGGGAAACCATTTACAGACTTCTCTTGTAGCCATTGCAAATGTATATCTAGGCTTAATGACTTTAGGATGAGAGTATACAGGGAGAAGCTAGTAGAAGATAAGAGAGGAAATAGGGGAACAGAATTTGGTAGAAGATTAGACTATCTCACTAGACAAGAGCTTAGGAATACAAAAATTGATGCCAAAAATCATATAAAAGAACTTACTCTAAAGTTATGGATGAGTAAGTCTCAGCTTGTAGTTCTTTGAGTGAAAATGAGAAGCTTATGCAAAGCCAACATGGAGTGTTTAAATCAAAAAGATGTCCAAAGATTTTGTAACAATATAATAGAAGTCCATAGATTAGGAAAATTTCGTGGAAAGCTTGCTTTGTGGGACTTTTCACAAGATATATCTACAAACATGGTACGATCAAAGGAAGGTCAATGATACAGTGCAAATACAAAGGCTTTGTTTGAGGTTACAAAGATGTGGGGTGGACCAAGGCTGCATGAGTTTCTTGGTAATAACCTAAATGGCCCTTCACTCAATGACAAAGAGGGGCCATAGACAAGCTACCCACTTTATACCAGGGATACATGGATATATATTTGATGCCATTGCTGAAATATATCAAAAGGAGAAAGAAAAACATGGCATCATAGAAAGTATTCCATTTATTCTAGTGGAAGACGAGACAACCATAAAGAAGCAAATAAGGTAAATGTATAATATTTTCTCTTTTGGCACGTGAAAAGTATTATTGATTAACTTTTAGATTTTATAACATTTACTATTTTCATTGTAGGTGGAATCCTAAAGATGATACTCTTATTGGGTTTGATGGATACAAGTGTTCAAACCATGAGTGTGGGACTTCATCCATGATAAAATTTGGAGAAGGAAAAGCTGGATATGATGTGATTGCTGAAGCATTTGAGACTTGTATCATTGGTGGTTATGCAAGAGTCTTTGTTGCAAATCCACTTCGTGAAAAACTTTCATGCTTAATCGTGGTTTCTCATTGCACTTGTAATCGATTTGATGCAAGTTTTGTTCACAAACAATGGATTGAAATTCTGGCATTGTGGAATGAGAAGCTTGGTGGAGAGAGTCCATTTAGCAGCAAAAGTGTCATTCTTCTTCCAAATCTAGAGATCTTGGATTGTAAAACATGCCTCCTATACACTATCAAATAATTTTATTAGTAAGGAGGCATTCTTATACGTGCAGCTCTTGTGTCATGTCATTGTATTGCTCATAAAATATTTTAGAGACTTTCATCCAAATAATATGCTTCCAATACATCTCATAGGATCTGATGCAGTTGAAATCTTTTTTAGCAAGGTTGGCAGCATGGTTGGGCAAGAGCGTACTTATGACTTGATGGACATGTTGCACAGTATAGGGATCTTAAATAGGCTTTCACATTTTGAATGTAAGGAGGATGGTGTGAAATTTGGACGGGCCCATAAGAAGTAAGAACATGTATGGAGAGAGTTAAATCTCAAAGAGACCATGAAGAAAGAAGATTTAGGTGATTGCAAATGTGTTTCAACTTATGAGAAGATCATCGATGCCTTGAAAATGGGACTACAAAGTGCTCAATAGATTTGTGAAGATTTGCAAATGAAGCCAAAAGGTAAAGAGGATAAGAAATGGTGGCTAGAGCCTTGGTCTGAAGGCTTATTTGAGGCTTATGCCAATTCAAATCTACAAGATTCTGATACAGATGAGGAATCTTTAGTTCTTGTCGACGATGGAGTGGATTCATAGGAGGAGGTATCTACAAGTGAGATAAGACATGTGGTAGACTCTATGTTGGATGAAACAAATGAAGTGAACCCAGTAGTGGAGGTTGAGAATAATAGGTTTCTTTTTAAGTCTACATTGGTAAGCCAACTCAATGGCAATCTCACATTGCCCAAGGATAGGCTTACAAGGGTGCGACAAGGAGTATACTATAGTAAGGAGGAGAAGTATCAAACTCAAACAAATGTTAATTTTTTTGGTATTGATTCAGATTGTGTTGTATTCTTCCAAGAGGAGAATACCAATGGAAGGGTCACAGAGTCATCAAAGGCAAGCTCTTCAAGAAGTATGAGACCATGCAAAAGCCAAAGTGTATGGTACTTGGGACAAGTTCAAAAGATGAGAAGAAAAGTTGGAGATGCTTGTGTGGAGTATAAGAGAGGGTTTAGCCTCTCAAATAGGCCATCCAAGGGGTAGAGGTTCAACTTGGATGGTATCAAAAATCAAAGGGACTAAGGAGTTTTACATATGATTTGATAGACCTTGATATGGTAGATATTGAAAGTATCATTGCCCTTGTGAATCTCACATATGATTGCAATAATAACAAATATGAACTTGACGAACATGATTGGAAGATCTTCAATGAATTTGTAAAGGGCCATTGAGAATAGGTGAAGAAACATTATTTTTCCTCTTCTTCAATATTGCTTGCTATGTAAAATGACTTTTAAAAATGTCTTGTCAATGTCTTTTTTTAGCATTTTCCTTTATGTTAATTTCTTGTATTTTTATATTTGCTTTAGGAACATGACTAAGAGACTATGGTGATGCATCTACAAATGTGAGAACAAGGATGGAGTCTGGATCATTAACAATATTGGGGTGCTAAGTAGAACACATTTATGGGCTAAATGAAAATTTTGTATATTCACCTTTTTTATATAGCTATATCTACTTATAAAAGAAAACCAAGTAAGTTTTACAAATATGCAAACATAAAAAATCATGCTTTTAATTACATGGTCATGCAAATAATTTTGAAATTTAGTCATGTGCCATAGAAAGGCAATATGTTTTTTCATTTAATATAGCTACCTTCTCTTACTACAAATCAAGCTCATATTCATTGTCTTATTTTATGGCTTGATAATATTGCAACTAGGTGGAAAATTTAGAGTATTTGTTTCTTGTTATCTCTAAAATTTATGTGTCCATGTGTATGTATTACATGCACATGATATGCTTTGTAGGAATGGTGGAGAAAATAATTTATGATGAATTAGATGCAAAATATGTAATGATGGCCCATTGCTATCACAATAGGACATCACCAAGATAAATATTGCAATTAAAAGAGCCCTAAGATAGTACTAGGATGTTCAAGATGTGTATTTTGACATTTCTATTCCAATTTTTGTGATTAAAGACCACAAGACTCACTTTATGATAGAGTTGAGCAACTAGCTTATTAGTATGTGTGCATTATACATCTAGTGTCTCTATTTGGAAATTTTTTCAAAACCCTATCTTTATTCATAAAATTCTAAATTTTACCATTGGATGTTATATATCATGAAGATGTTTTGCAAAGCTTCATCATCACTAAAGAGCTAAACTCTTTTATGAACCCTTAAGAGCTAGTTGTGATCAATTCTGTGAGATAAAAATAGTGTTTTGTATTTATTACATAAGGATTTGATAAATTATTTTCTTTGATTTATAGATTATGGTAAAAAGTTATAGAAGGGTCAAAAAAAATCTCAACAAATATTACATAGGGATATATAAAACATGCCATGAACACACGTCATATATAGGATTTATACATAACGACCCCCCCTGAGTGTTTTAGCCAAGCCTTCTCAATTGGATGTTCAAGTAATCCATGTTCTAGGATGTGGACTATGTTGTCTACCCAATAAGGTGTAAGGTCTACTCTAAATAAATCTCTTTCACTAGACATTCTAAGAGAAAGTGTGTCCAAGTGGACAAAAGTAACTTGGTCATTTCGGGTCAGTTTGGATTCGGCCATCTAAGACCTAGGGTGCTAATGTGTCTGAGTGGCAGAAAAACACATCAAATGATTAAAAATTGATTTAACAAATGAATCACTTAATCACACATGCACCTAGCTATGATCATGTCCTTATTCATCAATTAGCAAAGGAAGATTATGAGCATTCCTAGAACCACCGAGAGTGATGACACAACAGATTTCTGTTGTTGTTTCTCTCTTGACCTGCTACTCTATCCTAACCTGTTGCTTTCTCTCTCAATCTCTCACAAGTTCAAATGAGATCTTACCCCCTTTTTTTCTCCTTTTAATACTCTCTTTTTCTTCCCTTACTCTTTGTTTTCCCTTTAAGATATTCAAAATCTCTTTTCTTTTCTTTCCTTGCTTCCTAATTGTTATAGAAACTTATCTTTTCTTTCTTTTTCATTATTTTCTCAACCTTAATGCATTGTATTGATGAACAACATCCTACCATGTCACTATCACTAGTAACCATGGAGAGGCTACCTCTCACATAGCCATGCATGCTCTTACACAAGGATGTAGTGACATTACCATTGAATCCAATCATTGTAGTCCTCTTTCTTGAATCCTTCGATGGCTCCACAATTCAAGATGCTAGCTCAAGCAAGCTCGATCTCCATGCTCCAACCTCCAACCTCCATAACTACACGTGAAAGAAAAGAGAAAAGAAGAAGGAGAAGAAGATGGTCCCTCACTCTCACTCACTCACACTTCCCTCTCTCATGCACAAAAAGGAAGCAAGAGCAAGAAAAAGAAGAGAGCTAGTTTGCACACACCAAGAATGAGCTTATCCATTCACTTTTTTGGATTTTATACATGCCGTTCTCCCCTTGGACACCCAACCCATTTCCATGATTGGCCATCTAGCCTTGGTTCTCTTTTTCCACTTTTTTCTATTCTTTCCTATTCTCATGGCTCCTTTACATGTGCCTTTTCATTTACAACTTGCACAAGAGGGAGCCTATGCTCTTTTACAAAGGACTAACTAAAATGTGCTTTATCTCTTGTGTATCATGTTCTTGATTTTTTTTTTTGCACTTGTTGGTCCTTTTTTTCCATTGGGTTGCAGTCTTCTTATGTTCCTTCTTAAGCCTTCTTTGCTTTCTTGAGCCTTCTTTGCACCTTGTGTCATTCTGAGGATTAACAATGGTCCTACCAAATATAGAGAGAGGAGAATAAAGAGTTATGACTATCATACAAACAATAGTTATATGCAAAAAAAACGAGTAATATACAAAAGTAGAAGTAAAATTAGAAAGGATAGTAAAAGACATTCAATGATGTGAACAAAAAGACGAAATAAAACCTCTACATGTAAGAGCTACAAATGATTCACACCATGTAACAACAATAATTGCAAATAGTTAATTAAAAATTTATGTAAGAAAGGGAGTAAGAGAAGCATGGTATTGCTTGCTTGTAATAGACCTAGGTTATAAAAAAGAGAGAAGGAAATAGAAGTAGTCTCACAATATGACACCCCACAAGTAAAATCAAAATTCAAGAATAGTTTTGGAAATGGAGAAATTGTAAAAACCCTTTAACCAAAGGAGAAGACTAATGCTATAGTTATACATGAGTAATTCAATTACAAGCTATGTTAGATTTAAGTTAAATACTTTAACCAAATAAGAAGCGTACAATGCCTATGTTTTTGCCTATATTCTAGGACACCAAAAATTATAAAAGAGCAAGGAAATTTTCTTTTTAAAAGAACTTTAAAGGAAAGATAAAGTCCCTAATATGTCTACTAAGTCTCTTTTCATGAGCAATGGGGGGAGTGACTCTTGTTTGGAGAATCAACCCCGTAACATAGCATAAAAGCTTGACTAGTCTACAAGAAGGAATAGATGAAAAAATGATTGATAGAGATTTCTTATGTATGAACAATACATTTCTTGCAAGCCAAGATACTCAAATGAGCTCAAACCCCCAGTACAACCTTTAAAATGTTAAGGTTTAGTGAGATCTATGTAAAATTTTAAGGTTTAATGGGAGCTTAAGTGAAAAAAGCAAACACTCTTTGTTTAGCATATTCTTCCAAATCTCTTTCCCCACCCCCCTTCACAAGGAGAAAATCTAAGTAACTCCTAATACTAGGGGGCTAACTAAACCCTCAATGCCTAGAATAATAAGAGCATGCCCCTACACAATCGGTTGTTGTCCATGCTACATATAGTGCTAGCTCTTTTTCTATGTGTAACCTCTAGTATTGTAGGCAAAAAACTACTTTTGTGGCAACTTGAACCCTCTATAAAAATTTACATTTCTCATCAATGAGAATGTTTAAGAAGAAATGGTTCTAGGGAAATGTGATAAACACGAGCTAGTAGTTGAAAAAATAATAGAAAGGGTCAAAACAAGCTAGAAAGTGTATAATTCTATGTCCACCTTTGAGATTATTTTTGCAAAAATTTAGAAAAAATGAGTGCTTCTAATCAAAACTATCTCCAAAAAAAAATCAAGCTAAAACTTCCATGAAAATCTATTTGATATGTATAGCATGCATTCCCATTGAGATAGTTGCAATTAGAGAAAAACTATTAAGTATTTTAAGAGCTCCAAACAATATTGTTGAGTGTTATTTTAACCAATTTTCTTACACATTTTAACATACAGTCTTTAGAGAAAATGAATTTCCACTTGAAATTTATTCCAACCCTTTTATTCTACTACTATACAATATTGGCAAAGTCCCATCCAAATTTGATATCATATGTTCATGGTATTATAAATGTAGTGAAATGGGACCTACGGCAATAAAGTGGCTTATAGCCACTAGTTTTTCTCATGTTAGATTTAGTGTTTTTGGATACTATGAGTGCTGAAAGCCCAAATTCTAGACTGATCTCTTGCTGATTATACTCAGATATTGACTACTTATTGTCTACATGAAGGATACCTATCATCTTCACTTGACATACATGCAATCTATTCTGACCAGTTGTGGATATGTATCAACTCTTGCATAGAGTGACAACTGAATGAGATGTTTTGGGGTTGTTTTGAGGTCAAAATACTCCTGTTTTAGTAGAGAAAATACTAGTGGTTATAGTAGTGGACTGGTTGTAAACAACCTATGGTTCGAGTATTTGGCACTGCTACTTGCATACAGTACAAACATTGATGCTTGTTTGGTCACATATTGAATCCCTAATGTACTAGGACATGTCTATTGTAGTTTAAGGATATTTTTGGGCTGAGAATACCTTGATTATTGCAGAGTTTTTGGTGCTGGTCATAACAGGTTGCTTGTCTATCATAAACTGTGGAAAAGTCTTGTAAATGTCAGCATCAGTTCTATGCATCTATTGATGCTTGTATGGACATAATTTATTACTGGGATGTTTTGCCACTACCATAGAATGTTTTGAACTGATTTGAGAGCTTGGTTTATGCTCAATTGACTGTGTTTTTTTTTTTCTAGCATATACTTTGTAGCAAGAAGGTTGTTAGGAAACTCTACCTAAAGAGCTGCATGAAATTGGTCCTGAACTTCAGGTAACTCTTCCTAAACTACAAGAATATTGTTTCTAAATTGCACAAAGTCTGTTCCTGAACTGCAAGAAAACTGTTCATAAACTGCAAAAAGACTTTTCCTGAACTGTAGGGAGTCAAGCACTTACAGATTGCATACATCATTGAATACCTTAGTTGCAAATATGGCAAATGCTCAAGGCACTGACAATATCACTCAAATTGTGGAAGAGAAGCTTGATAACAAAAACTTTGCTTTATGGAAGTTTAGGGTATAAAACTTTTTGATTAGCAAAGGTTATTGGGATTTCTGTATGGAGGTTGAAGCTGAACCCAAATTGCCTGAACGGAATCCTACACAGGAATATCAGAGAGCTCACTGAAAATGGTCAGAAAGAGCTAGTAAAGTACTACATTGGTTTTCTTTAATGTAATGCATGCAAAGAAAGATTCAATTGAAGCAACAGTTCAACATGTCTAGGAATGGCAAGAGCATTCAAGCATACACAATGGAAATAAGGGCCATAGCTGACCAACTGGCTACTATTGTATCTCATGTTTCAAAGGATGATATGATTACAATGACATTGAATGGGTTAGGCAAGGAGTATAAGGCTTTGATACATCTATTTCTATGAGAACATAACCCCCTGATTGGGATGAGTTACTTGCACTGATGCTACATGAAGAAGTAAAGCTTTGCTTAAATACAGGTTCAAGCACATCTCAGGGGCAGAGACACTGTCTTTTACTCTAGACAACGAGAATTTTTTCTAGTACTCAAAACACATATGGACAGTACTAGAAAAATGCTTGGCATAGCTCAAATACATAAGGACAATGAGGATCTAGAGCCTTTCGAGGTAGGGGGAGATCACCTAAAGGAAGAGGTGGCTCCTAGCAATCGCATGAGCAGTCTAACAGGGATAAAGACTATCATTATTGTGGAAGATATGGGAATATCGTGAAGGATTTCCATAAAAAGCAAGCTGAAATGAAGGTAAAAGGCAAGCAACATGGACATTATGCATCTTCTAGTGGTACTTAGGATGACCAAGGAGATAGACTATTTGCTATACATCATGTATCAAAGAATACGTCTAAGCAAGGCAAATATGAGAAATGGTACATAGAATCAGGAGCATCCAATCATATGACTCCTCATGGTGAATGGTTTGATGAGTTAGTAGCAAGGTCTCATGGATTTGTATGTACTGGTGATGATACACAGCATGATATTCAACATACAGGTGTGGTTTCATTCCTCATGCCTGATGGCAAAAAGAAGAGCCTACATGATGTACTACATGTAGCTTTTATTACCAAGAATTTATTATCAATTGGACAAATGGCAAAACAGAATCTACAAGTCAGATTCAACAGGGATGGTTGTTTTATTGAAGAATATGGCAATGGCTATAAATCGATTGCCAAAGATAAGAGAGATGGCAAAATGTTTACTTTGGATGCATCTATCTCGGAATTGAAGGCAACCATGTTTGCCCATGATAATGGAGTAGTTTGGGATGTAGAAATCTGGCACAAATGCATTAGTCATGTTAATGTACAAAAACTGAAAAATATGCAGCAGAAAGAGGTTGTATTTGGCTTGCCGAAGTTCAAGTACACTGAACTTGGACATGTATGTTCTGCTTGTCAATTTGGGAAACAAGCAAATTTACATTCATGAGACATGTTAGAAATAGTTCTCGGTCTTTGTAGTTGATACATTTGGATGTATGGGGTCCTGTCCATAATGCGTCTTTTGGTGGTGCTAGGTGTTATGTATCCTTCATTGATTATTTCAGCCGATACACATGGCTATACATTCCAAAGCACAAGATGTGGTGCTAGATGTCTTTAAGGACTTTAAGATGTTAAAAATGAACTTGACTATTATATCTCATGTTTGAGATCTGATGGAGGTGGAGAATATGTATAAAGAGAGTTTGACATGTACCTTGCTAAATATGGCATAAAAAGGTAGCTCACATGCAGTTACACACCTCAGCAGAATGGTGTGGCAGAGAGAAAAAATTGGGTGCTTATGGAAGTTGCCACGGCAATGCTTAATGAAAATAATTTTCCAAATGCTTATTGGGTTGAAGTAGTGGTTACTATAGTTTATGTACTGAATTGAACACATATAGCTGGGATTCATGATTTGACTCCGTATGAGAAACTGTATGGGCACAAGCCTGCGACATTAGTCACCTAAAAGTATTTGGCTGCATTGCCTATGTACATATGCCTGATGATGAAAAGAGGAATAAGTTAGACCCGAAGGCTATCAAAAGTGTTTTTCTTGGCTATGCATAGGAGAGAAAGGCTTACAAAATCAAAATGTCAAACTTGTAGTTGATGTTGGGACTGAGATTGAGAATGTCACTATGTATAAACAGATGGTGGGTAGCCTGAATTACCTTACTATTACCCATCCTGACTTGAGTTATGGAGTGGGGTTGATTAGCCAGTTTATGTACAAACCTCATAAGAAGCCACACTTAGATGCATTCAAGAGGATTATGCGGTACATGAAGGGTACTAGTGATTGTGGGTTGTTTTATGAGCATGGGAAATCATTTGACTTGATAGGTTATACTGATGCTAATTGGGCTGGTTGTCTTTGACAGGAGCTCAACCAATGGTTATGCTTTGAGTTTGGGCAGCAGTATGATCATTTGGAGTAGTAAGAAGCATCTGACAATTACTTTATCTAGTAAGAGGCAAAATACAGGGGTGCAGCCTTAGCGGCATGCAAAGCAGTTTGACTTATGAAACCGCTACATGACTTGGGTATACAGTTGGACAGCAAAGTCACATTGCATTGTGAAAATCTCAGTAGTGTGATGCTAGCTAGCAACCCCATCTATCATGCTAGATCCAAACACATAGAAGTTCATTATCATTTTATCAGGGAGATGGTACTTGCTGGAAAGATTGATCTACTCCATGTGAACACAAAAGACCAAGTAGCAAATATCTTTACCAAATCACTTGGTAAAGAGAAGTTTGTGCATTTTAAGGAGCTATTTGGAGTACAACAGTTAATTTGAGCTTGAGGGGAAGTGTTGAGAATCAAGCTCGTGATCAATATCACTAACATGACCAACCTTATCTAGACATGTTGTCTTAGCTGTCACTCTACATGTGTATTGTAATAACTGAGTTGACCATACTCAACTACAATTAGTGGTATGGTTAGTTAGTGACCTATTGTGTTTATCAGTTATGTGTGATTAGAATTTAGTAAGCATTATGGAAGAATGAGAAGAAAAGAACAATGAGAGTTCACTACTCTCTGTTACAACTCCATGTCTCTCTCTCTCTCTCTCTGTATGAATCTTGAACAATTCTTAGGGTTAAGAAAACACCCACTTTCCTTATTGGCACAAGTTAATGTAAACATTGATGTGACTTGGAAATTCTTCAAAAAAGACCTTCAAAATTTAGAAAAGAAGGGTTGAAATTGTGAATGTCACAAAACTTTCAATGATAAAAATGACTACTAAATGAATCTCTTTCTAAATCCAACCATGTCAAAAAGGGTCTATGCTAACAATATGAAGACATGAAGAAAGAAAAGAGCTTGGAAGGGTCACTATTTTTTGAACTTCTATGTTTTATCATTGATTTGAAGCATGTAAAGCGAGTCAAAATCCCTCCCATACAATTTGTATTGACAAATGAATGGCACTTGAGTTAAATACATGTAAATCAATAGCTCTAAGGGCACGCAAGGAGGAGTGACTGGGTCACCTAGTCAAAAAGAGGATTGGAATGTGGAAGGGGGACAGGAAAACCCTAACACTAAAAACTTGTATAAAAAGGAGGAGAAAGAATGGAACAAGCTATTCTTGTGTGTGCTAGCTTTTGTCTATTGTATTCTTGCTTTCGTCTTGTAGGAAAGAGAGTGAGAGACAGCGAGGTTAAGATTGAGTGAAAGAGAGAGTGTGTGTCATAAGAGACTAAGGGTGTAGCCTCATTCTCTTCTCATATACTCTATCATGCCTTATCCATACTCTCCTCCTACATGATGAAGGTCATAAAGGGTTTGAGATCCTAAGGAGTGCACCTTTGATCATGGGGTTGTGAGAGAAATTTTCATGTGCATGGAGATATGCCTTGCACATTTGCAATAATCAAATGTGGATCATGTTCAAGATACTACATGAGAAGTAGACATTGATGTAGTGGTTGAACCTCTTATATGTCTTCTTATTAGCTTATAGGGGAGAGCCCATGAAAGTGCTATCACATACTTGAATTCACTATAGAAGAATTATTTATGGGGTGGGGTTAGCATCATTATAGGCTTGCTACAATGTCTTAGGATAAATACATCTTTCCCAAAAATCAAGGAGGTCTTTAAATCCCAAACATTAAGGAAATGGTTGACAAATTAGTAATAATATGGATCCTTAGAGCCATCCTTTTTCAAGTCAAAATGTTCTCAATAGTCTTGAGTAAAGCAAAACCAACTTCACTTTGGTTGGTTGTGAAAAGTGAAAATGATTTTTGCCTACTTGTAGACTTCCCCAAAGTTGAATTCAATTGGGTCAGTTGTTCCCAACTTTTCAACTTGGGTTTCTTTAGCTTCTAATTTAGATTCAACTCACATCAAACAATCTCTTTGAACCCAAACTTAACTCTTCCTTGGATTCACTCAAAGAATATCTGGGTAGGCATACTTCTCCCCCATATCCCCCCCCCCCCCCATCCAATATCAAGCTGCTAAGAAAATTAGTAGAAAAAGGACTCAATTTCTAGTATGGTCAATGGGACTATTGAAAGAATTGCTAGCACTTAGAGAAATGTCTTAAGAGAACTTTTGAATTGTTCCCCCATCAAAGAGTTGTGAGATTCAAGGTTGCAAAGAAAAGGCTAATAAGTAGCATGTCAAAATTAAGAATCATAACCCCTTGATGGTCCTCAACAATACTAATAAAGAAAGCATGGCTTATCTACTAGAGATCAAGGCCCAAATCATAGCTAAAGTTTCACTCTCTTATGCTAATTCATTGTTCTCCTAATCACTATGATAGATAAGATAATTGTGAATAGTGTTACTCTCGGATTTAGATACCTTCTTTTTGTATATAGGCATGTCATATCTGGGCTAATAAATTCCTAGTGTATATAGGCATGATATATCTAGGCTAATAAATTCTTAGTATAAAGCACCCCACACACCTCCTCAATGAATAAGTAACCCCCTATGTTTTTTAGTCCCCCAATGTTACTATCTGTACTTTTTGTAATCCTCCAATGTTACTATTTGCAATTTTCATCTAATGAAATTAGTGCTTCTTCTTTAAAGAAATGGTTACATACATGTAATTTGATTTAGAAATCCATTGAGCTAAAGGTCTTTGTAACTACTATTGAAAATAGTTTTTGTGAGAACTTTTTTTTTTGGGGGGGGGGGGGGGGCGGGGAATAGGTATACAAATGGGTGTGACTTGGTGCTAAACTTGGGGAAATTACTATATGCATATCCTCTACATCACGTGCGTTCAAGGCCTATTTATAAATATCTTTATCTGTGAATTTTTCTTGAATAAAACATAACCCTTTTCTATTCAATCTGTAAATAATCCTTTATGTTACACCCTTATGTATGTAAAAAAATGTATAAAAATGATATTTAAAAACACCTTATTTTGAACCCACGTGATGCACACATATATTCACGAGCAACTTACCCGAGATGCTAAACAAATGGAATAGAACGGGAGAGGGAACTAGTCCCTAACAAGAACACTAAAGGGGGGGGGGGGGGGGGGGGTAATAGGTATGTAAATGGGTGTGACTTGGTGCTAAACAAATGGAATGGAACTCGAGAGGAACTAGTCCCTAACGAGAAGTTTCCTTCTTGAGCTGTGATCTAGATGCACAGTCCCTCTCCCTTTCCCTTGTCACTATCAAGCTCATAATCAAAACTATAGAGAGAGGACAGAAACTCTTAGTCTCTCCCCCTTGGGGGAGGGAAAAGGACTTTACCAACTCTTTTCATCATGTCTCAACCTCTAGTTGTCCAATCACCTCAATTTGACATGGTACCTATAGGGTTGATGTCATCATTGAAGGCCTTGTTTCACCCTGAAGGCCAAGGTATTATAGGCTCCTTCAAGTCCCTCTACAACCCCCTTTTCAACATGAGTTTGTACAATAACCAACATCCTATCAAAGCTAATCTCTAGCAACGAAAGGGATAGAATGGAAGTAGCCAAGTCAAACGCAGAGTGCAAGAAATACTACAAGAGAGAACTCAACCTGTTAGAGTGGATAATCCACCCCAAGTTGAAAAGGTGCAACACGACAAAATTTTGAAGCCCATTAACACTATGAGGCTCCTACAAATAAGTCAAATTGTGAACAAAGAAGCCCATTTGTTAGAGGCCAAGGCCAACCAGCTTTGAATCAAGAAGGGGAAGGTGAAGTAATTATGCATGTTTATCTTCACACCCCTAGCTTAAAACTATGGAATCTTGAATATGAAAAGAGGGCTCTAGTTGGATGGTGCCATGGACCTTGACCTCCTATGGAATACATGAGATCTTGGATTAAGAATAGTTGGGATTCACAGAACTACAAAGTTGTAGAGATGAACTACTTCCCAATACTTTCCTATTTTTTCTATTTGAAAATTAAAAAATGGATCTTCATGTGTTAGGAGTAAGTTAATGGATGCTTACACTCACTCTATTTAAGTGGACAGAGTTTAACTCGCACACTAACAAACTAGCAAAGTTACCATCTAGGTGGATCTGACAGACCTCCCTGAGAGTTTATGGCCATTTGTCAAGCCCAATGAGGCTCCTTTGGGGAGGATGCTTGGGTAGAGACCCATTAACATTATAAACCCTATGGTCTCGACGTTTCTACTTATCTCAAACACAAATAGTAAAGTAAAACTAAACAACCTCTAACATATAGGAATATGTCTAATGCATGTTTTAAATGTGCAAAGGTTAAAGAAGAAGACGGAGCTAATGAAGATAAGAAAAATGCAAACAAGGGTTTTCAAAAAATGAACAAGAAGGGGAAAAAATAAAACTCCAAATTAGAGCTCTAGCAATGAAAAACCTAATCTGAATAGATATGCCCTTTTCCTAATGGAAATTCATAATGAGTTAGCAGGACCTAGTTTTGCTCAAAGGAACCAAAAGGAAGGGGGTACAAATTCTAATTTAGATTATGAGTTCTAGTTGAGAACACTAAAAAAAATGACAAATAAATTAATCTCAATGAAAAGAGTGATAATGTCATTATGGAGGATGATGTAGAAGAGAACAAGGAGGTTTCTAATATACTCTAGAACCTAGAGTTTTCTACGAGCCCTTAGAAGAACTTAATAGGGATGAGCTAGAACATGAAGAGAAGGCATTCCAAAGTTGGCAACAACACTACCAATCCCTTAAACAAAACAAAGAAGGGATTAAAAGGGGTCAAAATAAAATATAAAAAGTTATCATGATTAGTTAAATGAAAAATATGACATTTAACTAGAAAGGGTTAATTGATCCTTTTGGGGGGCTAGAGTAATTAAGAATTGGCTCAAAAACATTAATTTAGTGGCTAATATCATCTGCTTGCAACAAGTGAAGGTTGATTATGAATGTCTTAAGAAAAACATAAACCTACTTTCCTAGGACTATACATGGATTTTTACCATTCCCCCAGAAGTGGGGGGTAGTAATAGGCTACATAATTAATCTGAAAAAATGTTTGGTTAGAAAAATGACTTAGGGAATAGATGGGTTGGCTAGCACCTCAAAGGGCAAGAAGAATTGGCTATAATTTCTCTCTATGCCCCTTGCATTACAAGAAACAGAGTTAGTGTGTGGAATACAATATTGACAATCCAATGCCATTGATAGTAGTAGGGGACTTTAAGATGATTGAAGACAAAAATATCAGATTTCTTAGGAAAGTCCAAGTTATTGCTAGTAGTGAAAAAGAAGCCTAGACTAATTTTGTGTCATATCATGGTTTAATAGATAAGTATACAAATAGGGTTCACATGGACCAACAATAAAAAAGGGGCAGCTACAAGAAAGGCAAGGCTCGATAGAGTTTATATATCCTCATGTTTGTTCTTTACTTTCTCCAATTCAATTGAAACATTAATAAAGAGATTATGCTCTCTAATTACTATCTAATCATTGCCTCAATTATCAAGTAGTACTACTATAATAAGACCACGATGGATCTCATATTGACACCTCCCTATTTAGATTAAGAGATATACGAAATCAAATACAAGTGTTTGGCTTAATAACTTTAGTAGTACTCACTACCTGACCTACAAGATAGAAGTATACTAAACTAGTTGAGTTGAAAGATGAACTAAATAGGGGAATCTTAGAGTATCAAGATTAAATATTAGAACCTAGGAAGAATCTAAGAATACTAGAATAGGAGGAATCAGAATCCATCAGACTCTATATAAGGAGTTCATGGGTAGGAATTGTCGAGCCCTCCAAAGAGATGTTTTGTATAATCAAGAAAAAGAAGGAGAGAGAGCTAGTGCCAATGTTGATGAAAAGGAACGAAAGTATGGCCAAGAGTAATGAGGAGAATCTAGAGACTACTAAACTATTCTATGCAAACATTTTTTCTCCCCCTAAAGAATAATCAACTAAAATCCTATTAGCTAGGGCCAAAATAGCAAGACTGAGACCAAAGATGGTACCCCAAACTCTCCCAAAACTCTAACATTCTAGATATGGAGTTCTTAGACTTTGAAATAGGAGACACCATAGATAGCCTAGCCAATGGTAAAAGTCCAGGCCTGGATGTTGGACTACCTAATGATTTCCATAAGGAATTCATTGAATTCCTAATTGTTCCTCTAATCAAAGTATGGAAAGAATCGATAAGATTTGGAGCACTCCCCAGTGACATTAACCAAGGGTTTATCAAATTAATACATAAACGGGATGATAAGAGTAATGTCTCCAACTGGAGACCTATTATTTGTCTCTCCTCAGCATATAAAATATTTACTAAAACCTTTGCTAGAAGGCTCATTGGTGGGGATGGCTGCCTGTGAAAGGAAGAAAAGGGATTTGTAAAGGGAATATATATTCTAGATTCCATAATTAGCCCTCTGGGAAGGATTTGAGTATGCCAAGAAAATGAATCGAGACTTCCTCTTCTTTAAAATAGATTTTTACAAAGCCTCTGATAGAATGGATTGGTGCTTTATCCATAGCCCTTATGAGATATGGAAGTGGAAAAAATATTTTATTGAATTTGTTAGTACCCCGTTTGGAAATGCTAGTGCAAAGGTAGCAATTAATGGTTAGGTTTCAACCCCTTTCCCCCTTTACAAGTCTATTAGGTGTAGGGCTACCCCCTTGCCCCTCTATTCTTTGCAATATCTTGAGATGCTTTGGGGTGGCTCATTGATGTTGAGTTAAGAGATGGCAAGTTGAAAGGAATTGTGCTTTGCAACAATAAGGACATGGTCCTTAACCTATTTGCAGATGATACTAATGGCATAGTGAACAATGATCCTGATTCAATTAAAGCATTTTGGAACTTTATTTAGACATTCTATTTAGCTTCAGGCTCTATGGTAAACCCTTACAAATAGGGACCAAAACATTGAGATAAGCCCTACCTCCCCTAGTGGCTCTTAGATAAAGGGTGTAAAGAAATAGAAGAAGTTAAGGTATACAAATTGCTAGGAATTTTCCATGGGTTTTGAAGCTACACTGAAACAGAGATGGGATTGGATACTCAATAAGGTTTTAAAAAAAGTTGGACTATCTAAAGGGACTGCAACGTCCCTTTTTTGGGAGGATAGCAGTACTAAAGCATGTCCTCATTCCCTCTAAAATATACTTTCTATCACTAAAGGAAATGGGGATATAGTAATGGTGGTTCTCAACACAAAATAGCAATGCCAAAATCAATGCCGCTCTGAGAAAAAAAAAGTGCTAAAAACCTGAGCGCAGCATTTTGCCACAAATAGTTTGAGAGAGAGCGAAAGAGATTATAGCTTTGGGAGGGAAAGGGAGAGGAAGAGAGAAAGAGAGAGGAGGAGAGCTTCTCACGGCCGCCATCACCACCGTTTGTGAAGAAGAGGGAGAAGTGCGTGAAAGAAAAAGAGGGGACGTCATGAAGAGGAGACGAAGAATCCATCCTCAAGCCTTTGCGGTAAGTACATTGCCTCCTCTTGGTTTGTTCTTGTGCTATCTTCTTTTCTTTTATTTGTTTTTCTTGATGAGGGAGAAAGAGAGGAAATGATAGAGGGAGAAGAAGAAAGGAAAAGGAAAAGAGAGAGAGAGAGAGAGAGAGAGAGAGAAGATGAAATATAACAAAGAAAGAGAGAAAGAGAGAGAGAAAGTGAGGGAGAGAGGAGAATGAGTGAGAAAACAATGAGAGGTGAAGAGAAACAAAGAGAGAGGCAACAAACAAATAGAAAGAAAGAAAGAAAGAGAGGGGAGAGAAAACACAAAACGAAGAGTGAAGGGAGAGGTGGATAAAAGGGTGAAGTAAAGAGAAGGAGAGTGGAGAAAAGTGTTGAGAATTATGCAATCACACCTATGTGATAGCCCCTTTGTATGGAACAATAGGGCAAGACTCAAACAACTTACTAGAGATGATGCCTGAATCCCATAAGCACAGTGGAGAAAAAGGGAACCATCACAAGCCTATAAAGTGATGTACCTTCTTATCATTCAATGATGGAATACAACTATACTTTGTCCTTTCAGTCATAGTCAATGTCATACTCAAGATTGTGTTTATGAGTCCAAGCTTCTATCTTGGGATCTAATTCACTTGAGTAATAGTTGGTCTCTTCAGTCTATGTCATCATGAACATTCCCTTTGTGTTCCATACACCATAGCCATGCTCTAGATCCATGTATTTTCAACAAAAAAAAGAGAGAGCTAGAAAGAGAATTGGAGAAAAGGAGACAAAAAGAGGGAGAAAAAGAGAGATAGAGAAAACAACAAATAGAGAGTGAGAGAAAGAGAGAGAAAAACAAAAACAACGAGAAAATTAGAGATAACAAAATGATAGAAAGAGAATTCCTCCATTAAATTTGCAAGGTGAGGAGCGATGGAGACAATCTATCTCTTTGAGAAGTACCTACCCACCAGTATGCTCATGATACAAACCCACCTCCTAGTGCATCTTGTAGATGAAGTGGAGATTGCGGGACCTGTCCATATGTGATGGATGTTCTTCTTGGAACACTTCATGAAAATCGTGAAAGGCTTTGTGCGACAACGAGCTTGACCAGAAGGTAGCATGGCTAAAGGTCGGAGGTGTTAGTGCATATTTCACAATGGCTACCAATGGTGGATTCAGACAACAATATGCTATGGTCGCTGAAGGATGATGATAGACTAACCGAAGATGTGGTGGTTAGAAATGGGGTAGAAAAAAGGATGGATGTTGCAATGGAGGAGAAAGTGAATCATTTTTGTATGCTACATCATGCATCCATGGAGACGTGACTCGCTAGGTATGAGCAGGCTAGGAAAGATCGGAAAGAAGCACAATGGGAATTTCGATGCATATCCACCATCGATCAATTTGATATCCTAAGATCATGGAGGAGATGCCATGGTTTATGTCTATGCAATGGTTACATGTAGCTTTGATCGCAGCTTCTCACAAAGGGGTGGAAGTCTCTACCAAGGAGTGGAAATTCTCGAGTCCGAAGGTGACCTCATGTTTTATAAGCTATTGTATCTAGATTTTATATGTGACAACTAATTTAACTATTTCAATGTATAGTACAAAATATACAGTGCAACATGGTTGGGCAGGTGACATTTTCGCATCGAGAACATTGACAAAATGCACTCCACAATGGATTGTAGTGTCATGTCAAAGTTCAAGCAAGAGAGCCGATGGTGAGCCACAAATCCAAACATCATTATAGATGCGATTGAGTATTTTGGGAACTTGCAAATTGTTATCTCAGTGGATTATCATAGCTTCTCCATGATCATATTTGATGTACAATGGTTCAAAGTGGTATTGGAATGAGCCAAGCACGAGGTCTATCTAGATTTCTCAAAATCGATTTCGAGAAAAGATGGATGAATCTGCGCAACACATCTGTCTTACCAGCCCATTGTGAACAGGTGCATGAATTGTTTTTTAAAAATTTTCATGATATAGAATAGTCACAAATGTTAAATCTCTCTTATATGTGATTTTAACCAGGTAATTTTCTATTCAAACCCTCGACAACCTCGATGGTGGTATGTTGTGCCTTCAGCTCCTCGAAGTGTGAGAGTGTATGATGAAAGCAATGTTCCCAGTGTAGATGAGGAGAGTATGTAGGTGGAGGGGTCGATATTGCAAGGGGTGGAGGTCGAAGAGGGCTTGGAGTGTATAAAGAAGGTAAATTCGTGTCAAGTGCCTACCTAACAATTCCTTGGTAGCACGTTTTAGTGATCCATTAGGGAACTACCCTAGACAGCTTCGCCCGGCACTCGCAAGAATGCACATAGTCTATCATCTAGGTTTCCTAGAGTCCACCCTATAACAAAAGGTACCAGCCATCCCCACGAGGATCAACCTACAAGCTCGGGGTCCTACTTTGACAAATGAGGTCTTGATGTATCAGCTAGATCCATCAAAGGTGTCCCACAAGGACTTCTTGTCCAACTGGAGCAATCGTAGTTACTCTTGGTTCATGGAGTGTGACACTTTTTTCCAACAATAACTGGTTAGAATTCAGGGAACCTTAACAGAGTTCTGGCATAGCCGCCGCACCTTTCCCCTAAGATAATTTCTGATCAATGTTTTAAGACCTGTCCCTAGGTAAGTCAATGCTCAGCTCTATCTATTTTGTCCTAATTAATGTTTCTTTCAATCTCTTGAGAGAAGCTCCCAACTTACCACAACCACCCATCCATAGAATGGATCCGCCAGGGATCTCGCCCATCCGCTTTCCACAAATGGTTTTCTTTAGTTTTCTAATTACCTATCACATTAAGTTATGACACATGAAAGCAACTTTGTTAATTAACCCATTATCATAGGTTTCTTTGCATAATTTGATGGCACAACACAAAGACAGAGAAAACAGTCTTTTGGCATAACATATTTCGTAAAGTTATTTACAATGCTTTTCTCCTCCTGCCTATGCAAAAGATAAACATCCGTTCATCGAAAAATCCATCCGTTCTGTACAGAAGAAAACAAACCCTCCAAGATTTTCGTCCCTTCACTAGTACTATCAGGGACTCTAAGATCCCATCCTGATTCGTGTGAGAGTCAGGCAGTTCCTAGAAGCAATCGAGAGATTTATGGTTAGCACCCCCCTGGCACTCCCACCAAGCGACCTCTCACCGTCGGAGCCGGGATCCAAAGCTCCTCGTGGCGGTACAAAATAATCCCCTTGGAGCAGGGTTCTGCATCTAGCCGTGGGGGAGGCATAGCGTGATCTTTCCTCTTATTATCCTGATTATATATTTACAATCAGATCTAATTCCTGCAAGCACAATCAATCTTTCCTATGCAACCATCAATGCATGCACAAATAAAAAGAGAAACAATAGCAAGTGTTTTTAGCATAGGAAGTAGCCCCACCCAATTCTAGGGTTTCTCTTTTAAGGTCCCACCTTATTCTTAGGGTTTCACTTTCTACTTGCAATCCTTTTTCCAAATCTCTAAGTTATTTCACAAATCTAAAGTCTATTTTATCCTTATGAAAACTTGATATTTTCTCCCTAAAAGATAATATAGGCATTTATACCTATGCCAGGTAATTCATGCATTGTCATGCCCTATCCTATTGAGATTTACAATCACACCCACTATTGCCTCTTTATATGAGGTAGTTCTGGGCTTAGGACATGCAAGCAGACTAAATTCCATAGGCATAGAAAGGGAAACTGCTACCATCCAACTTTTATAAAGCATTGTACTTTATTGCCACTTTCATATGGAATGAATACAATATCATGATGCTTTTCTCTTTTAGTTAGTGTCATTGTCATTGTCTGTAAAACACAAGAATGTCTTTATGAGTCCAAGTCTCAATCTTGGAACCTAATTCACTTTTGTAATAATTGTCTCTTCTTTGTCTACCTCGCCGTGAGTTTGGTCTCTATCTTCCAACCTCCATAGCACTTGCCATGCTCTAGATCCCGTGTCTTTTCAACATGGTATCAGAGCCCAGTCGGGCATGGCTCAGCTTGGCTTAGCTCTTCTCTAATCTCTCTTAGTCCCTTTTGAACTCTGGTCAGCTCAGTCCCAGCCCATGACTTCATCTCTCAACTCTACCTTCACTTGAGCTTCCATGGCAGCCATAGCAAGTTGCACCCTGTCAGCTTGAAGCTCTTATATCTCACTCCATAGGTCAAATATCCTGGAGTTTCCTTCTAGAAAAGTGTTCCCCTACTTCCAGAGCTTCTTCTCATCACCTCAATCACTAACATTAGGAAACCATAGGCTCACCATTGTCAAAATTCTCATTCACACTGCCATAGCTTGCAATTGTGACCTACAAGACATACCCTGCTTGGAGTCCCTAGATCTCTCAATACAAAGCATATCTCCTCTTTCTTTCTTCTAGAGGATCATTCCTCAACTCAAGGCACATCTTCCCATCATGAAAATACAAGACATTAATCACTCTATAGGCTGGCATTGTGGAAATGTGTGGTCACCGATAAAAAACGACGCAATTTGATTCGTACGCCCTGTGCAGTCACAACATCTCGCAATCTTGCCCAAATCCATAGGGCTTTTGAAGCCCATTAATCAAGCTTCATTCTCATATAAAAATTTCTTGAATTGGTTGAGTGAATAATGCACATTAAGCAAAAAACCAAGCTTCTCTCTAAAAACCCTAACAGTGACTCCATAGCCATTTTCACCTTAGGTCAAAAATGTCAACAGAAGTTGCAAGCAAAGTGAAGAACAAGTACAAGAACAAAAAGAGCAAGCTGGACTACACCGACAAGAAGACTTGCAATGAATTGAAGATCTATGTAAAAAAAAATGCTAAAAACTGCAAGGACCTCACGGTCCTTGACCCAAATTTTTACTGACTTTTTTTAGCCTTGTATTGCCTAGCCCAAAATGCTTCTGTCATAAGCTTGTAAACTCCTCATGTAACCTTATACTATAGCCTCTATACACTTTGTGAGGCCCCTGTTATAGCCTCTAGATGTCCATCATGTTTGTGGTACCCACACTTAGCCCTTTTTGCAACAACCTCTGGTGTTTTGCCATGTCTATGGCGTGCCCACACTTTCAGGTGTTGCTCTCACTAAAGCCTCTACACACTTTGCACTATTGGTTGTGATTGATGAGGGGTGTTGAGATTTACAATCACACCCACTATGGCCTCTTTGTATGAGGCAGTTCTGGGCTTAGGACATGCAGGTAGACTGAATCCCATAGGCATAGAAAGGGAAACTGCTACCATCCAACTTCTATAAAGCATTGTACTTGATTGTCACTTTCATATGGAATAAATATAATATCATGATGCTTTTCTCTTTCAGTTTAGTGTCATTATCATTGTCTGTCTAATACACAAGAATGTCTTTATGAGTCCAAGTCTCAATCTTGGAACCTAATTCACTTGTGTAACAATTGTCTCTTCTTTTTCTACCTCACCATGAGTTTGTTCTCTATGTTCCAACCTCCATAGCTCTTGCCATGCTCTAGATCCCATGTCTTTTCAACATATTCCGCACTTAGCAAGATGTCAAATGCCTTTCCAAGTCTATTTAGACTTTAGAATTTTTATTGATAAATTCTTATCAATGTCCAACAAGTCCTACAGGCTTCCAATATTTTTTTAATTTCTTGATATTGATATTTTCAAGGTTGTTGAGTATTTCATAGTTGTTTTTGCTTCAACATTCTTAATATTTTAGGTAAGGTTTTCTCGCTAATTCATACGTGGGTTGACACTCATGATATTGACGCTCTCATTAATATAACCATTAATATTAACATTGCATGTATTTTCAGCAAGAAAATAATTTTTATTTTATTCTACTCATATTTTATGGTTTAATTAATGATGTCCAACCATTTGTCAAACTTTCAACGTTATCTAGAAAGATCAATTTTTATTTAGCTATCTCCTAAGTGCAATGCTGATTGTTTTTTTGAAAACTTTATTCTAAGCAATGCAAAAAAATATATATATCTTTCAGGCACCGAATTATATTACTACGTATCTAGTTTATATGCGTCTAGTATATATTTTCTTTTACAGTTTTCTATTGATTTAATGCATTGATTATTTCATGATATTATCTAAATGATTTTCTATAAATTATTATAAAACTCATATGTGTCTATTTATCATTAGTAAAATGAAATAGAGATAGTCTCTTGTAGAGAAAAAATATCAAATACTCCCTTCTCTAACACTGTCTACCTTTTTTCAATTATTATAATAACATGTGTCATTGATGAAATAACAATAAATATCATAAAATAAACCATAATTAAGATATTTTCTTTATGACAAATATATAATCCTTTTCCAAGTGAAATAGTATTTTCATTGAATAGTTAATTATTATATTACTTAGGTTTTTTTTCTAAGTAGCAGTTCATATGCATTTTCTTTAGAATGTGTTTATAATCATTTAAAGCCAAATATAGTAATATGCTTATAAAATATATATTTTTTCTAAATTGATGAGATGTTACCTCTATCAGGTCTATAGTAATGGGGTTTTGCCAATTCTTACCATATCATTTTCTCTATCGGCCACATTTCTTGCTTCACTTGCTTCAAATGGGCTTCTTGAATTTTTGTGACCTCGTGGAGCCATGGATGTCAGGTGAAATTGACATATTACTTCAGGGAGAGTTGGTGGTCATCTAAAAAAATTTCACCAATGTTTTGTTTAGCGATATGGCTGTATGGGTGGAAGGCGTAAAAGGGGATAGAGAAAATGGAAATGAGGTAGAAGAGGGGTATTTTCCTCCTTCACGGCTCAAGCTACAATGGAAAAGAAAAGTAGAGAAAATTTTCAATCATTAGAAGGTCTTCCTTCTTGCTTTCTTTGTGAATGAGAGGGGGTGTATTTATAGCCATGACGGGGAGCATGT
The DNA here is from genome assembly GCF_053477565.2 of Lygodium microphyllum. Taxonomy (NCBI): domain Eukaryota; kingdom Viridiplantae; phylum Streptophyta; class Polypodiopsida; order Schizaeales; family Lygodiaceae; genus Lygodium; species Lygodium microphyllum. Next base: position 29,760,988 of record NC_141149.1, read on the forward strand.
AGTCGACTCATTCTTTTGTCTACTTAGCAAGAGCTAAGTAAGCTTTATAAAAAATACTTTTTGATTACCTACCTATTGGATGGTGGAATGGGGATGATTTTAAAATTCTTTCTCTCCCTCCATGCATAAAAAACGTCATGATTTTTTGCATATTCTTCAAAACGACTTTAGCTAGTGGTTTTTGGCCAAGTTACCTTATGACTTATCTAGTTTATAAAGTTATGCCATACTCTTTGATACTTAACTTACTCAATATCATGCTCGTTCTTGTGTGTTCTTTGTCTACCGATTAAGGCTTTTGCGATTTTTCTTGCGGTTATGAAATCAATGCGATCTTTGATGCATTAAATGGAATCGAGAATGCTAAATCAAATATGATACGGAAAAAATTATGATCAAGCCATCGTAATATTATTTACGAGGCGTCTTTGCTTCTTGTTGGCTAGGAACATTGAGGCATGTTCTCGTATTGGATTGCAAAATTGATTTAATGCAAGACTCAATACTAAAGAAATTACGTGCGATCACTTATGTGATAACTTGACGAGTAATTTTTAAAACATTTCAAGCCTGAATTTATTTCTTGATATGAAATGTTATGGCGGGAATATTATAATTCAGGTAATGATGAGAGAAAGATAAGAGGCCAGGAATTCTTTGAGAACGAAGTGGACTCTCCCTTTCGTGGTGACCTATCTATAGACCTTCCAATATACGCAAAGTTGTGCTAGGAGATTGACATGGGACCATAGGCTATGTCACACTTGCAGCATCCGCCTACTCAATTCGTTGATGAATTACTTTTAAGGATACTCTAGAATATGCATTTTAAGTAACATTTTTTTTTCAAAGTTATATTACCGTGCTTTACTTGAATCTTTATATTGATTATGCTAACATCATTTTCTATCTATGTAGGTTATCTTTGACGATATTTGGAGAGTAGGATGAGTTGAGGGATGATGACGAGCAGTTATAGGAGATATTCACACGTATGTCTCTAGATCAGATGGCCCGATTCAGAGATATGGCGGACCAAGAGCTGTCTCGAATACCAGCACGCCATTCTGTTAGATCTACTTTGGCACACTCTGATGCTTTGATTTCTAGTTAATGAGGTTAATGCTCCAGACTGGGCCTAGATGAAGGGAGTAGTTCTAGGGGGTGTTGAGAAGATGTGTATACTATGAGCTTGTAGTTGGTACCAAATAGGGGATGCTACTCCTCACTCTCGTAAAAGTTTCAGAGAGGGTGGCTCATGCGGGTGTTGTGGAGGCACCGATGCAATATCTCTGTCTCATCGTTTTGGTGGAGACATGTCACCTGTAGGATTTGTCATGCCTATAGGGATATCTACTCCAGTGACTCCAACTTTTGCTCTAGCCATTCATAGGTGGTACCCCTATGGGTGCTACTCTGAGAGATACTATCCCTGTGGGTACACTAGATGTACAGAGGACACACCTTAGACATACCCCAGAGGGATATAGATACCTCGTAAATGACATGACATGAGATATGATCATGAATAATAAGGGGAGGAGGGTGATGTCTTGTATGAGAGAGTTGTGCTAACAAGTTTTTCGGCACAACGTCTTAGACCATTGGAAGAACATATCCAAGGGGAGCAAGGACTATATCATGGCATTCTCGCATGAGGAGTTTTTGGTACCTACTGTAGTAGAGAGGTTTTCCACTGGGTGGATAATAGAGTATATGCGTGTGTACATGTCACATAGACGATCGAATGCATGCAAGGCACTCAAGAGTGGTGCCTCAAAGCTCGAGTGGCTAGATGCAGATGATTGGCGAAGACTCAAGGAGGATGCTACAGATTCCACAAGACATTTGTGACAACAATAGCAAGAGGCAGTAAGGGCACGATTGGAGGCACGATCGTGCATGATCTGGGGAGTGGTGGCTACAAGACTTATCTGGAGGACTTTCTAAGTTTTTCTTTTATTCTTCTCACTTTCTTATTTGCAATATCACTTGTACTAACAATCGTGTTTCTAACAATTGTATTCTGTTATTTTTGTAGCACTCCATCACAAACTGCGATCCCACCAGCATAGAGACTCGATATGCAAAGAAACACCACGGTCTCACTGCAATGATGGATAGACTATATGCACGCAGCAGCCCCATAAGTCAATCATCTTTCTTATCCGTAGTTACTATTTTTTTAAAAATGCATTATGTATGGTGAAGTAATGTGTAGTTGTCTATTTTGCAGAGTCTGTTTGATGCTCCTTTGCATCGCAACGAACTTTTGGATGGCGAGGATCTATAGCTCGTGCTTGGATTCGTGGAGCGCACATTCTCTTCTTTTTTGGTTTTGCAGGTGTCTTCCATGTACTATGTATTTATCATCCTTTATATCTTGCCATAACTCCATGAGTTTTCACCAGCGACCTTGTACTTATTCGATGTATCAATCTTGTGGATTCAAGTACATTTTGCGCTTATCTTGACAACCGTTGTGTACCCAACATGTCAAGCTGCCCTGCCACAATTTTTTTCCTCTCTATAACCATTGCTATTAGTGTCGCAAATTTACTACACGCACTATTATTGGCACCACAATATGCATCGCAAAGCGTTGCTATATGCATCACTATTTGCGTCACAAAACCGACAAAAATTGTGATGCATATAGCAACGGTTTTGTAGAGACACTGATACCGACGTGTTTAGAGATGACATGGGCAATTTTTTTAATGAACATTTGTATTGCTTTGAACATCAGTATGAGGCATGTATATTGTAGTGTATCTTGTGGAAACCATTGAATTCTAGTCTAAAAAGACTAGAGAGTCTTGCTAGAAACTTCTCATGGTAAATGAATAGTGAGAGGTTTAAAATTCCAAAGGTCGCTTAGGCAAATTGTACAAGGGTGTATTGAGCTACCCAATTTGGTAGAATTAGTAAATAAGCTAGCAGCCAAATGGGTTATCCATGCATTCCAACATGAAAAGGAAGCCTAGGCAACTCTAATCTTGCACAATTGTTACTTCTTCATAGTCACTGCTCTACCTAAGTGGAAAGGACTCTCAACTATGCCTATAGCCTTCATTCAAACAAAATTCACAATAAAAGGATGCTCCGATCTGTAGAACAGTCTATGGAGTGCTTGGTCACCCTACAAATAATTTGTTTGCCTCTCACCTAATATGAATTTTACATTGCCCTGGTGCTCATCTAACTCCATATGGCACAATCTATTTCATGGTCCACCCAGTCATCAATAAGCAACTATAACTAGCTTTTAGAGTCAGTAAAAAAAGGGTCTTAATACATGGAATGAGCAATGGGATTTCCAAGTAGTAACTTGGATAGAGTGGGACTCCCTTAGGCAACAACATCAACTATCCCCTGACAAACTTCAATTGATTCAACTCAAGATTGAATGTTGGGGACCTAGCATTTGTAAGACAATTCAGCTAAGGATGGAATGTAACCACAAAGGACTCTATTGGGTCAATGACAAACCCTCCTACCAATTTAGACCTTCCACAAGGGTAATTCGCAATTAGTAGCTAAATTGAATAAAAGATACAGTATTAACTGGAATAAGGAACAATGGGAGTACAGATTTCAGATGCTCTAGAATCCTAGTCTCCAGTCCAAAACTTCTTGCTTGCTATGGCTCATCACCCTAACAGTGTGGACATGTCAGAGGGCTGGTAAAATAGGTTTAGGTAATGGGCTTTGCCCTAGGTGCAAAAAAGAACCAAAATTGATACCTCACATATTCATAAACTACATATATAATGGTAATAGTCTAAATCTTTTGCAAGTTGTTTTAGCCCCCTTCTACCCCTCAAGATTCACATGGAAAGAAATACTGATTGGTGAAGTTTATGGGATCCCTATAGTGATTTGGAATTGGATTTGAGGATTGTACTTATGGCATATATGAATCATTAGAAATAGCATAGTATTTGAAAAATTAATTTTGGATCCTATATTTGATTTTAAAATTGAGATTGCATTGTAGGGATCTAATAGCAAGGCCAAAATTGCAAAGGAATGTGTGAAGTATCACAAGGGAAAGATGAATGAAGGAAGGATCCAAAGAGGAACGGAGCAAGCTGAAGGTTCTAACATGGGAATGCGGGCCTAAAATAGAAAAAAGACCGACGAAAAGAAATATCTAATGTTCAAAGAGGAATTTGAAGAAATCTAACAAGAAATTCTCAAAATTGTGCGAGCAAGGGCTATGCTTTACCCTCACAGCATCTTATGAAATGGTAATGAGGCCCTATTTTTCCAAAACCTTTTGCTGAAAATTTCTATTGCCTAAATCTAAAGGGTGGACTCCTCCTACTATAGGTCCATTTTGTATATATTTTCTTACATTTAATCTAATTTCAAGCTTTCACAGAAAAAAAGTCTGCTAGGACTATCAATATGTCCATATATGTCCTTAGTAATGTCCTCTTATGTCTCACCAATACTAATCAATATATATTGGGTGACCTTGTAAATTCTGAGGTGTGACTGCGTACCTCATACTTTTTCCGTTACTTTTATAAAAATATGTTTCAACATTTCTAAAGAAAGAAAATCAATATATTCATGTAAGAGGGGGGACATGGAAGTACTAAAGAGGTATGTGGTGGCATTATTATGCATAATAAACATTTCTCAAAGATTTTGTGCTTTGCAAATGATGTTATGTAAATATTTAAATGGAGAGACGAATCCTTTTGGGGCATCAAAATACCCTTAGAAGGATTTTGCCGGACTTTCTGACGAAAAAGAGAGAGAGAGAGAGAGAGAGAGAGAGAGGCGATCTGTTTTGTTTGTTGGCAAAAGAGAAAAATGGTAAATTTATTTATGAAATTTAAAAAATGGAGAAAAACGGTGACGTTCTGGTGGGACAGAGGTTGGGGCTTATGATATGAGCATCATGATGCTGATGATGGGGATGGGGATGGGGATGGGGATGGGGCAGGGTCATCATGAGGATGCATGCAGATGCTCATGGCATGTGGGGGCGGGGGGGCAGGCATGCATGCATGGCCGACCAGCTCCTTCTCGAATTCAATGAGGCCATCTCGTATATGATTGCAGCTGCACTTTTCCCCGGGGCCAATAATGGAACGTATTTAGACTTGTCGCGCGCCCCCCCGGCTTTTGTACGTCCATACCATAATTATTTTTTATAAAAAGCAATCCTTACAGTACCAATGTACCAGTCCCCCTCTTCCTTCCTTTTTGTCCCTTGGGAATGTAAAATCATTTAACTCGTGTCAGCCTTCACTTATACACACCCGATGCTTATATGTCAAGTGACGTGTCACATTTCAAGAAAATACCTTGGTTTCCCCCCCCCCCCCCCCCCCCCCTTTTTAATTTTTGGCTTTTCCAGTGGCTTGAAAATTTATATTGCCTATAACATTAAAAGGGTAGAAGCTGCCTGCCTGGCTAGAAGGCTATGTTATGTCAAGCAAACATGGTCTTCACCGTTAGCCTGACCCGGGTCGTGTCGCACGCCGAGTCTATACTTGACTTTCAAAGTAAATGTGACTATAATTCTAGTAAGTAAGAAGGACAAAGGGCATGCCACACCACCCAAACCCAACTCCTTTGACATCCAATTGGTTTTTGGGCAGGCCTACACATGATCCTATTCTTAGTTTAGGCGTTGTTTCTTGTTGCTTCAACGAGCCCTTGATGGCAAAAAAGGGCCTAAATACCATCTAAACACGTCATTCAAACATGCTTAGATGGCATCCCCGATATGTACAAAAGTTAAAAGTTTTGGAGAGAAGGTTTTTTAATTTTTAAATTTAGGGTCATTTTATTTATGATAGGACTTAAAAACTTGTAAAGGCAAGATTGAAGGTTTTTGCATCAACTCCCAAAGGTGTTCTCTATGAACACTAGCATGTGATGTAGTATCTTGACATGTGTACAATGGCATTTTCACCAGTACACGCAGAGTTTTGATTTGCCACATAAACATAAGTCATGCATACAATACTTGATACAGTTCTTCAGGTTAGTTAAATAGTAATTCCAACCAACGAAGAAAGAACTCAAATCATGTGTTTGCTTTTCAAAACATGTTTAACAATTGGTTGTATTTTGGGGGGGGGGGGGGGGGGGGGGTTGGTTGAGTTACAACCAAGGCTAAAAGAGAAATCGATACACTTGTCCTAATGGTACCACACTAGCTAGACATAGTTACTCCATTAGTTAATTAAAAGGTCTTAGAAATCATTACATCATCTCTTTTTTGTTATTAAAAAAAGTTAATCTTTTTGGATCCCTCACTGTTGAGATATCGAGCTCCACTCGTGATACGCCAAGGTGACCGTTGTATATTTATGTCACCGACTTGTCAGTTGCAGACGCGGTTGGTACACCGCCCATGAATAATAGCTACATGATAGCTATCCTTATCTACTCTAGTTCGTGGCTCAGTTAGTATGCCACCTTAGTTAGTTGAGTTTGGTTTGAGACCCATATATAGGGTTCTTCTATTTCTTTGTACTAGAGTTCTTTTGGCTTACACAACTAAGAAGAAAAAAACTGTTTTCAGCCTCCACCCTTGTGTGTCTTCCCCCATTGTGCAAGCAAGAAAGCTTCAAGCGAGACTCCTTCCTTCTCTCCCACAATCCTGACATGGTATCAGAGCCTTGATTCGTGGTAAGGAGCTCAAGAAAGCAAGCCAAGCTCGCGGTGGTCTGGTAAGAGGAGCAGTGTTGCTTTCATTTCCTGTTTTGGGAGCAGATCTCTGCAGGTAGCACAACCGGAAATTGCAGGAGTGCATTGTCTCAGGTTGAGACGCCCTTCGCGGTGAAGCAAGAGGGCAGTATATGCTGCGGGAAGGGGCTTTAGCCCTCGGCGACCTTGTTTTTTTGATTTGAGGCCATTTCGGGGCCTGTTTTGCAGACGGAAGTTTTCTGCACGCACTCAAGAAAAGGCTCAGTTTTATGCTGTGCGACCACTGTTCTACAGGTCGGTGAAAAGTTACTGTAGAAATTGCATCGTATGCTTGTGCGCAGAGACATTGGGAGTTTCAGAATCATCCTTGGTTCCTGTTTATGCAAAATCGTCACTAGGAAGTGACTGTGTGGTCAAATACCACTTTCGCCAGTTTTGCAGATTTGCCCTTGTGAGGGTGAAGCTGTGTTTTTTGCAGTGACAGAATTTCTTGCAGTATTCTGTAATGGCGTCTGATTCTCTTTCACAGATTGTCACTGAAAAGCTTGACAAGAACAACTTCCAAGCATGGAAGTTTAGAATGACGAATTTCCTTATGGGAAAAGGATATTGGGAATTTGTTGCAGGAAATGAAGAAGAACCAGTTCTTCCTGATGTTCCCAATCAACAACAAATGCAGGCATTTAAAACATGGCATGAGAGAGCCAGGAAAGTTATGTATTGGCTGTCTATCAGTATTTCAGACTCTATGATTGTGCATATTCAGGATGCAAGTACGCCAAAGGAGGCATGGGATACTTTGTCAAAAATGTATAGCACAAATACGCAAGCCAGGAAAATGCAGCTCAAGCAAGAGTTGCATAATGTGCAAAGAGAAAGTATGAGCATCAACGACTACCACATGAAGGTGAATAAGATTGCAGATGCACTTGCTTCCATTGGGTCGCCAGTGGAAGATGATGATTTAGTTTCCGTGACCTTGAATGGTCTAGGAAAGGATTATGCACAGTTTCGGACATCCATTTCAGTTCGTGAAAGATTTCCTGATTTTGAGGAGTTGATTGCTCTTCTAATTTCTGAGGAACAGAGAAATGGTGGTGCATCTTCTTCAGGAGGAACATCAAAAGAAGCTGTCTTCTACTCAAATGCTGGAAGAGGTAGAGGCAGAGGTAGAGGAGGCCGATTTGGAGGCCGTGGCAGAAATCAGAATATGCAGCAAACTCAAGAAAACCAGTCCTATGGAGGAGGACGTGGTAACTCTAGAGGCAGGGGGAGCCAAAGAGGTCGTGGTGGATGGCAAAGAGGCCAAAATGCAAACAGTAATGTTGAATGCTACTACTGTGGTAAAATGGGTCATATGGCTAAAGACTGCTATAAAAAGCAGAATGACATCATGAATGGAAAACTGCAACAAGGGAATTATGCATCTTCTAGTAGACAGGGTGATGACAGAAATGAGCATTTGTTCATGGTGCAGCACATGAACAATTCTATGACAAGTGCAGAAGAAAGCAATGATGTATGGTATGTTGACTCAGGTGCATCAAACCACATGACAGGTCATGCAGAATGGATGGAGGATGCAAGGAAAATGGAAAAACCAGGATTTGTGGAGACTGGTGATGATACTGCACATCCTATTGTGCAGATTGGAAAAATTCCCTTGTCTATGCAGGGTGGGAAAAAGAAATACCTGTCCGATGTATTTCATGTCCCGAATATCACCAAGAATCTGGTTTCAGTTGGTCAAATGGTTGAACAGGGCTTGCAGGTCAGATTTAATCCTCATGGATGCTTTGTTGAGGATATGAAAAATAAAGGTCGCTTGATAGCAAAAGGAAAGAAGAAGGGCAGAATGTTTACATTGGATGCAGACATGTCTGAATTGAGTGCAGCAATGTTTGCACATGGGACCGGTGTAGTTGCAGATATTGATATCTGGCATAAACGCATTGGTCATGTTAATGTACAGCGACTTAAATCAATGCAGGCCCAAAATATTGTTGCAGGATTGCCCAAATTCAAGGTTGCAGAAATGCATAAGGTATGTGAAGCCTGTCAGTTTGGAAAACAGGCAAGGAAACCATTTCCTAGACATGTTCAAGAGAGTGAGAAGCCATTGGAATTAATTCACTCTGATGTGTGGACTACTAAAGCTGCATCTCTTGGAGGCTGTCATTATTTTGTCACTTTTATTGATGACTATAGCAGAAAAGTTTGGGTGTATTTTATGAAAAAGAAAAGTGAAGTTTTTGGGCATTTCAAAACTCTTAAAGCTATGGTTGAAAAAGAAACAGGCTTGCAGATAAAATGCCTAAGGTCAGATGGAGGGGGAGAGTACCTCTCAAATGAGTTTGCAAAGTTCTTGCAGGAGCATGGCATAAAGCAGCAATATTCATGCAGTTATACCCCACAACAAAATGGAATTGCAGAAAGGAAAAACAGGCATATTGGAGAGGTATCTCGTGCCATGCTCAATGAAAAAGACTTGCCAGATTTTTATTGGGCTGAAGCAGTTGCTACAGCAGTCTACATAATGAACAGGACTCCCACTGCAGCAATACATGGAATGACTCCAGAGGAGAGGTATACTGGTAGGAAACCAGATATTTCTCATTTGAAAATTTTTGGTTGCATTGCCTATGTACATGTGCCAGATGAGCTGAGATCCAAGTTGGATCCAAAAGCTGAGAAGTGCATCTTTATTGGTTACTCTCTGCAGCAAAAAGGGTATAGATGCTATAACCCTTCTACTCGTAAGTTTACAGTGAGCAGAGATGTTGTTTTTGATGAGATGAGTAGCTGGTATAAACCAGTAAATGTGATTGATGATGAAGATGCACAAAATGGTAATGCTACACAGAATTCACAGCAGCAGTCACAAAATATTAGTGGACCTGGAGCGTCCTCTAGCAGTGGTTCACATTCTTCGCCATGGACATGCAGATTGAGATCAGGAGAATCTTCTCAAAGCAATGCAGATAGTGGTATGCAGGTATCACGAAAAGGAAAAGAGAAGGTTGATCAGCCCATGTTTGATGTGAATGCAGGTCACTCTTATGTGGATGGTGAATCCAGTGGCTCAGAACAGAGCATTGATGATGAGTTGGGTATTCCTTCTATTGTTACACCTGGAGTAAGGAAGACCAGGGATGTTTTGAGAGCACCTGGGAGTGAACCTACTTTGCGCAGGTCTACAAGAGCTAGGTATCCTGTGGATAGGCTGAAATATGATGGATTTACAGCCATTCACTATGCATATATGGTCAAAGTGATACAGGAACCAGAACCCACATCTTTTGAGCAAGCCATGGGAAAAGAAAAATGGGAGAAAGCCATGGATGAAGAAATGGATGCCTTGGAAGCAAATGCTACATGGGAGTTAGTACCTTTGCCTAAAGGTAAGAATGCAATTGGCTGTAAGTGGGTTTATAAGGTGAAGCACAATGCTGATGGTTCTGTGAACAGATACAAGGCAAGATTAGTAGTCAAGGGGTATGCACAAACATATGGCATTGACTATGAAGAAACATTTAGTCCGGTTGCAAGGATGGCAACCGTAAGAGCAGTCATTGCTATGGCTGCATCAAAGGGATGGCCTTTACATCAGATGGATGTAAAGAATGCCTTCTTGCATGGTGATTTGCAAGAAGAGGTCTATATGGAGCAGCCACCAGGTTATGTGCATGCTGTTCATCCTGAGTTTGTTTGCAGGTTGAAGAAAGCCTTGTATGGCTTGAAGTAAGCACCTAGAGCATGGTCTGACAAGATAGGACAGTATCTTGTCACTATTGGCTTTCAGATTTCCAAGGCAGATTTCTCACTTTATGTGAGAAAAACAGAGAAAGGTATTATGCTGCTTGTCATTTATGTTGATGATTTGATTATGACAGGTGACAGTGATGAAGATATCCTTCATGTGAAAATGCTATTGAAGCAGAAGTTTGAGATGAAGGATTTGGGAGAGCTGCGTTATTTCTTGGGCATTGAGGTGATTAGATCACCAAGTGGGATACAGCTCTTGCAGAGGCAGTATGGATTGGACATGCTGTCCAAATATGGGATGACAGGCTGTAAGCCTATTTCAGTTCCTTTGGAGCAAAATGTGAAGCTGAGCACAGATGCAGGTGAGCTTCTAGAAGACCCTACTATGTACAGACGCATAGTAGGAAGTTTGATTTATATGACTATTACCAGGCCAGATTTGAGCTATGCTGTTGGATTGGTAAGTCAGTTTATGCAGGCTCCAAGGAAACCACATTTGGATGCGGCTAGACGCATACTTAGGTATGTGAAGTCCACATTGCAGTATGGACTATTTTATGAGACTGGGGTTCAGATACAGTTGCATGGATACACTGATGCTGATTGGGCTGGTAGTATTTCTGATAGACGATCTACCAGTGGATATGTATTCTCTTTTGGGAGTGCTGCAGTCACTTGGAGCAGCAAGAAACAGCCTACAGTTGCCTTGTCGAGCACAGAGGCTGAGTACAGGGGTGCAGCAATGGCTGCATGTGAGGTAGCTTGGTTGCATAAGCTACTTTATGATATGCATCAGTCTACAGATGGGCCAGTTGTCATTTATTGTGACAACATGAGTAGTATACACTTGGCAAATAACCCAGTCTATCATGCTAGAACAAAGCACATTGAGGTGCATTATCACTATGTGCGAGAGAGGGTTTTACTAGGTCTTATTGATCTAGTTTATGTCAGCACAGAGGATCAGGTAGCTGACATATTCACGAAGGCATTGGGCGCAGAGAAGCTGCGCAAGTTCAGAGACCTGCTTGGTGTGCAGGAATTGGGATTGAGCTCGAGGGGGAGTGTTGAGATATCGAGCTCCACTCGTGATACGCCAAGGTGACCGTTGTATATTTATGTCACCGACTTGTCAGTTGCAGACGCGGGTGGTACACCGCCCATGAATAATAGCTACATGATAGCTATCCTTATCTACTCTAGTTCGTGGCTCAGTTAGTATGCCACCTTAGTTAGTTGAGTTTGGTTTGAGACCCATATATAGGGTTCTTCTATTTCTTTGTACTAGAGTTCTTTTGGCTTACACAACTAAGAAGAAAAAAACTGTTTTCAGCCTCCACCCTTGTGTGTCTTCCCCCATTGTGCAAGCAAGAAAGCTTCAAGCGAGACTCCTTCCTTCTCTCCCACAATCCTGACACTCACATGGCCTAAAAATGGTTGCATAACAACCCCACCCCTGTACCCTTGACATATTGATCCTTGGAAGTATAGCAAGGAAGGTGAGTTGAATGTGTTACCTTCTCTAACCCTCTTCCTTGCTATAAAGGGGGATAGTTTTACTCATACTATTTGGGGATAGTTTAACTCGGATTGTTTGTAAGTGCCTAGTAATTGATACCTATGAGTAGTATGAGTTAAAATCTCTCAATTGTAAATAAATGTTACCAAATATAACTATCAATTAGTTTAGCCCTTAATTTTCAAGTCAAATTTAGAGCATTTATTCTTAAACCTGACAAATAGCAATAGATTCTTGTACAAGCCCTAGTTGCCTAAGGCTAGGAAATAATATTTTCCTAAGCATTACCTGTCACACATCTCCTATAAGGATGGACATCTAGATAAGAGGCTCATCCCACATGTCATGATAGTGATTGTATGACTTTTTGGGGAGTCTTGAATAGTGTTCATGATAAATTGAGGTTTTATATCAAGAAATTTGCAAAACTAGAATTAGAGACATTTTCAATATATTTTATGAAATGTCATTCAAAGCCTTGAAATACAATGAAAGTGCATGTATAGTGAAGGATATACAATCAAGTATTGAAATGTAATGCTACTAATGGCCATCTACATAAGTACACATCACCTCTATGCACACTCTCCAATTGATTCTAACCTTCTCTAAAAATAGATGCAAGGAACACTTCACTATACCTTTGCAAATCTACACATAAGGACAACAATAATGCACAAACCAAGAAAGCTCCAAAAATCTTCAAGCTTTGTAGAACTTCATGGAGCTATGAATATCATTTAACATCTTTGATGTTAGTAGCCACGTCGATCACCAATAAGGGATTAGCCACTCAATAGAGCCAAAAGGCATGCAACAAAGAAGTTAAATAGCACCATATGGATTCAAAGATGAAGGTACCAAATATTTCTACTCGTAAAATAAAATTTCATAGTTGAGAAGGCTTTGTGAATACTCCTAACCATCAAGCTTTTATCTATATAAACATGCAAAGCTTAATACATTCTGATTAAGCTCCTCAAGGGTTGTTCCTACATTATATTTAATGAAAAATTATTTGCAATGAGAGAGTATACATGCAAGTAGATGAAATTCATGTATGCAAACTATTGAGATGGCAAGATCCACATGTGCAAACATTGATGATAGACCACCTAGTTAGATTGGTCCACACATCTACACTTAGTATGTCAATGTTCATTATGAAAGATGAGAAGGATCGAAGCTTGCATGCGAAAGCTATGGCGGGAGAGTAAGAGCAAAAAAGAGAGAGACAAGAAATGGAAACTCTAACAACCACAATGTGTGGCCGAGACTTTCTTTATTCAAACTGTCACTAAAAGAATAAAGAATAAGTGACTGTGACGGGCTCCCGCCACCTGCAGTGTGCAATGGGTAGGTACTATCAGTGTAGTAATATATGGGCGGCTAGGCGGAGGTGCCTTTACCCCCAACAACCTCCCACTTAAAGGCAAATCTGCCCTAGTGAGAGAGAGAAAAAAGAAAAGACAGTACAACAGACGTCATCTCATCCAATGCCCATCGATCTCCTGAGGAAGGCAAAGCGCCCAGTAGTGAGGCTTTTCGCGAGAAAGTCGGCAAGATTTTTCTCAATTGGAATCTTGACAAGGTCAACAGACCTATCCTCAACGACCTCGCGAATGAAGTGATACCTCACCTCAATATGTTTCGTCTTCGCATGGAAGACTAGATTCTTGGCCAAGTCAATGGCACTCATAGAATCTGAATGCAGTGTAGGCATAGCATCTGTCATACCAAGGTCTGCAATCAAACGGCCTAACTAGATAGCCTCTTTGCAAGCCTCTGTGGCTGCAATATACTCGGCCTCTGTAGTAGAAAGGGTCGTACACTTCTGTGCCCTAGATATCCAAGAGATAGCCTCTCCAGCATAAGTGAACACATAGCCAGAAGTGGACTTCTTACTATTTGCATGTCCTGCATAATCAGAGTCAGTGTACCCTATGACTCACGTATCCTGGTTGCCATAACAAAGACACATATCTGCTATGCCTTTCAAGTACCTCATGATACTCTTCACAGCATCCCAATGTTTCTTGCCAGGTGTAGCCATATAATGTGCCACAACCCCAATCGCAAAAGCAATATATGGACGGGTGGCTATCATGGCATACATAAGACTGCCCATGGTTGATGCATATGGAATCTTAGCCATCTCGGCTCTCTGCTCATTTTTCTGTGAATAATCAGCCTGTGAAACCTTCACATGAGAAGGTAATAGACAGCTAATAGGCTTAACATCATGCATGTGGAAGTGCTTAAGGACTTTATGTACATACTCCCTCTGTGAAAAATAGAGGAGTCCCTGAGATCTATTGTGTGTGATGCACATACCAAGTATATGAGAGGCATGTCCCAGATCTTTCATCTCAAAGCTCTTCTTGAGTTGAGCCTTAAGAGCATCGAGCTCCTCATGAGCTGTCCCTACTGAAAGCATGTCATCCACATAGAGTACCAAAATCAGTAAAGAACCGTCATGGGCTTTCTTCTTGTACAAGCACGGATCCATAGCACTACAGCTGTAGCCCTGTGACTACATGAATGCATCAAACTTATGGTACCATTCCCTAGGTGCTTGCTTTAAGCCATATAGACTCTTCTTTAGCTTGCACACTAGGTGTTCCCTGCCGCCAGGGTCTACAAACCCCTTAGCTTGCTCCATGTAAATCTCATCATGCAAGTCCCCATGTAGAAAAGTCGTCTTGACATCCATCTAGTACAAGTCCAGGTCAAGCTATGCAACCAAGGCCAAGACTAAGCGTAGGGTGGTCATCTTGACCACAGGAGAAAAGACTTCATCAAAGTCAACACCATGCTCTTGCTTAAAACCCTTAGCAACCAATCGAGCCTTGTATGCCAACTTGGGGTGTCCAGGGGTACTTTTAGCTTGTACACCCACTTGTATGGCAAAGCCTTTTTACCCTGAGGCAAGGAAACCAAATCCCAAGTCTGATTCTTATGGAATGAATCAAGCTCAGATTGCATAGCCCTCTCCCAAGGGTGACAATCATCCATGCGCATAGGCTCATCATAAGTAAGAGGCTCTCCTGCATCTGTAACCAGTACATAATCCATAGAGGATGCAAAATGGTTAGGAGGTCATCTATCTCTAGTAGAATGCCTCAATCTAGGCTCTGCTACCTGACCGACATCCTGTCTAACATCAACATGTCTAATATTTGGGCCATGAGCATCAGGTGATGTTGCACGCTATCTAGCGGGCTGAATGGGAATAGGTGGCTCCTCCTGAAAGAGTACTCTGCGTACCTCAACCACTTTCTCAGGCTGCATATGCATTTTTTCCTCATGAAAGATGACATCATGGCTACGGATCACTTTCCGCGCCTACGGATCCCATAGATGGTAACCCATCTCTCTTGCATCTCCATAGCCAATGAAAATGCATTTGACATTCTTAGGATCTAGCTTATTGTGTTTGTCCTTGGGCACATGGTAGAAGGCCTCACAGCCAAAGGCATGCAAATGATCATAAGAGGGGGGCTTGCCTGCCCATAACTCCTCGTAACTTGAAAGTCGATGCCACTGCTAGGTGACCTGTTAATGAGATGCACTGCAGTAGTAACTACCTCAGCCTAAAAGTGTTGTGGTAAACTAGCCTGGCTAAGCATGCTACGGACCCTTTTCTGAATAGTCCTATTCATGCGTTCAACCATACCATTCTGGGGTGGGGTGTAAGGGATGGTCAACTGATGCTTAATACCCCTCTCATTACAAAACTGCTCAAAAGCACATGATACATACTCACCCTCATTATTTGATCTTAGACATTTTAGCCTTTTCCCAGACTGGTTTTCTGCCAATGCAAGCCAACACTGAAATGTGTCTAAGACATCGGATTTTCTCTTTATGGGATAAGCCCAAACCTTACATGAGTAATCATCTATGAAAGTAACAAAGTATTTTGCCCCACCAAGTGACTGACAGGGCATGGGCCCACATCTCACCCATGCATTTCTTACCAGATTTTTTATGCGTATTTCTATTCTGCCTACCATACAAACAATGATCACAAGAATCAAAATGCGAAGAGTCAAAAGACGGAAGATACTACAAAGCTCGGAGCATTTTCATTCCTTTAATAGACATATGTCCCAAACAAGCATGCCAAAGGGATACATGGGGAATAGAACCCACAGACAAAACATGATCCAATGTAGCGCCAGATACAAGTAAGGGATAGAGGCTACGAGACTTGGCACCTCTTGCAAGTACAAGTCTTGCACAAGTAATCTTCCATGCAGAGTGGAGACAAAATACCCTGCATCATCAAGTTGTCCAGCTGACATAAGGCTGCATGTCAATGCAGGTACATGGCATACATCATGTAAAAAAAAAGAGTTGCCAGAAGGAAACTGTAGCCTAACATCTCCAATACCCACAATATCAAGAGACCTGTCATCACCAAGACACACAAAATCAGACATGGTACGATAGGTATGAAACCAATCTCTACAGGGTGTCAAATGAAAGGATGCACCTGAATCCAAGAGCCAGCACTGTGCATACGTGGAATGTATCTCTGAAGTTTGTAAGGCATCACATACAGAAGCTGCAAGTATGTAATCATCATCTGAATCAGTGGCCTACATGACATTAACCTCTTCCATCTTCACATAGGACTTTGCAGGTACAATACTGTGCTCAGAAGACTTTTCCTGCACTTTTTCTTTTTCCTTTTTCTTGCACTTATCATCGCACATTTTATGGCACTACAGCCTAATATGTCCTGTTTTCCCACAATAATGACATCTAAGATCAGACTTCCGTCCATGAGACCTACTGCGATCACATGACTCGGACCTAGACTTCTGAGAGTCCCTACCCTTATGATCATTATCATGCATGCCATGTCTGCCACCTCTAATGGTCAATGCATGTGAAGAGCGGGAAGCATCATTGTTTCTTCTGTTGATTTCCTCAATCAATAAAGCACTCTCAACATCTTTGATTTTTAGTCCATCAAGCTTGTTCATGCATATGGCAGTACGGAATACATCCCATGATTTAGGAAGGGTGCCAAGCAGAAATAACGGGTGCAAGTTATCATTAAACTCAATACCCCGTGACAACAAATTCTTCATGATAGCATGAAACTGACTGAAATGAGATGATAGGGATGACCCCTCCTTGATGCAAAGGTCCATTAACTGCTTTAGCCAATACATCTATGATGCAGGACTCTACTGCACATAAAGCTCCTAAATTTTCTCCCATAAGTCCCATGCACTCTGACTCTCATCTTCAACAACATTATGATGGACCTCTTCTGAGAGTGACAAAATAATGGTAGACTTGTATAGCTCATCAACTTCCATCCAAACATCATTATCCATATCCTCAAGTTTGACACCTTTGAAACACAAGGGTTTAATCTACAACTTTAGCACCAAAACCTGCCATATTTGGGACTTCTAATACCCATAGTTGGTACCATCCAACTTGGCAATATTAAAGAGAGTTGTATCTTTCAGATGACCAACCATACTGTCCCAAATTAATGCAAAAAGAAAAAATTGCAGGTTGTTGTAATTAGCAAAAAATGCACTAAAATCACTGTTAAAACTAGCTGAAAGAGTGGATTTTACCAAGAGAAGCACATGTCCACCAAATATGAGCAAGACAACATCAAATAGTAAGCATTACCCTCATAGAAGTGCTCAAAATCTGCAGATTTTAGCTTGCTATAATAAATGAAAGATTTTAGTAAATGAGAGCTAACTGTGCCAGAAGTGGATCCCAAGTCAATCATATACTTCCAAGACCATAACCAGCATCATGCAGGCATAACATAGGTATATGATAGTTGATAAGCATGAATCCAACACCCGAATATGTCATGAAATATTTGCCAGTGAGTAGGCACACCCCCCAGTCAACGGAGCAAAGTGTGCCTACCACTACCAAGACTTGACACAAGTAGGTGTCAACTCACAAGGAAAGGGACCCAAGTCAAAGAGCCAACTCATAAGCATCGGAAGGAATCAAGACATATGAACCATGCATCATCCCAAAGGGTAAGAAATCCCAAATAGTCTCAAAAGCTCAAATAGCATAGACCGCCTAGTCAATGTCTGTCAAGCATCCAAAGACACTCCCACTAGCACAAAATCCATAAATATCAAGCAACAAAGCTCGAACAAAGCATGTACAATCATGAGTCACAAGTGTCCAAGATCAAGCATCAATGATGCATCCCGAACACGTAGGCAATAGAGCATCCATAGACATCAAGTACATCCCAAAATAAACTCTGGCAAGCCAATAAATAGCCCAAGTAAGCTTCGGGAGTCCAAAGTTAAGCCAAGACAAAGCTCCAGTAGAAGCGGCTCCAAACAATGTAACTAGCATGCATACTTGACATAACCCGTAATGGCGGTCAAGGCGGTCAAGCATAGACCAAAGCATGCCATAAGTGCATCAAAGATGGAGCATCCAAATGCTTTCCAAAGCCGAGCTCAAGCTCAATCAATGATCCAGAGTGTAAGCCAAGCTCAAAGTCAGTCCCCCAAATGTCAATACATCACTATGTATGCTCGAAACATAGCCCGAATAGCATAGGCATAACCAAGCATGAGTTAAATAGCTTCAGCCCACTGTATTACAATGGTGATTCACTATGAAAAACTGAATATTTCAGCATCAAAATCAGCTCCAAAATGGTGGCAAATCAATAGGCATGCATCCCCTAATCAACAGGCATCAACCGGGACCAACCGGGCCTCAAATAGCAATGCCGGGCAAGCATAAACATCAAATGTCATTGTAGCACTATTATAAACTACCTGTAGACTGTTATGACAGCTTCAAAATAGTGCCAAATCAGTCCTGAATCAATGTCAGTGCTCAAACCTTCAATGCCAACAAGCATTAAAGCATGTTCATATGCCCGAAATGGAGCCTTTGCAAGTGCCCAATGCCTGGGAAGCTAGAGATCAGGAAGACCAAACTGTAGCTGCTAGAAAATAGAATGAAAAACTAGCGCAACTTGATTTAGGGTTACTGCAATGCCACTGGCCTAAATGGCAAGTGTGGGGGGTAGGTAGGCACCAATGAAGCCTAGGAAGAGGACTCAACAAGCCACCATGAGAAGGGGGAGCAAGATATAAGCTCCATGAACCTTGGATATGGCTGCCCTGTTGCATGCACCCTATGGACTGAATAAAACCCAGTAAATAATGAAGTAATACCTTTGTGTGAATGCCCTGAGGGTGCCTCAATAGGCCGGGAGGAAGCTCGGAAAGCCAGGGAGTAATGGGAGCTCAAGGGAGTTGACTACGGCTACTGGGATGGAGACCCAATGCAAGTAGGGAGTCCATGGGAAGTTGAGAATGCCACGAGCCAAGCTCAAGTGTCGGGAAGCCGAGCTCTGATACCAATTGAAAGGTGAGAAGGATCAAAGCTTGCACGCAAGAGCTATGGCAGGAGAGCAAGAGCAAGAAAGAGAGAGATAAGAAATGGGAACTCCAACAACCACAATGTGTGGCCGTGGGCCTTCCTTTATTCAAACTATCACTAAAAGAATAAAGAATAAGTGATTGTGACGGGTGCCTGCCACTTGCAGTGTGAAGTGGCAGGTACTGTCAGTGTAGTAATACACGGGTGGCTAGGCGGAGGTGCCTTTACCCCCAACACATTATGATCCTCACATGGCCACCACTGATTTATCATTTATTATATTTAGTTTGTTGCACCTACCTACAACCAACATAATTATAGTGCCAATCGATTAGCATATTCAATTATGCACTGTTTGACTTAGTAGGCCACTTTCCTTTAGTTGTATCTTATCTATACTTGTGTACATTGTATTGTGTAAAAAAGAAGAAGAAAAAACCAACAAGAAAATTTTTTGGTCTTTATCTTTCTTCTTGTGTTCTTGAGTGAGCTTCCTCTTGTGTGTATGGTATGTGTTTGGCGTAGCAGATCACACAAGTCCCCCTATCACATGATTCTTGATATGGTATTAAAGTGATGTCGTTGAGAGAGGTTGATTTTGAAGATTGAAGTGAAGAAGAAGTAGCAAGGATTCGAGAAAGCCACGGGGGTTCACTCATAGTAAAGAAGACATGTCACCTGCGTGCAAGACTTCTAAAAAAACCCCTATTTATGAAGCTTGTAAGACAAAAATATCCCCCTATTTAAGCTTATAAGATATATATATGTATGACTTTTTATGTATCCCCTTTCTTAAATGTAAGTCTTCATAGAACATATACTAATTTTCTTTTTAAAAGTTGAAATTTTCCTAAGCAATTAAAAGTATCAAAATGGTCATATCACAAAGTGATTTATGTAGTGGCACTTGGATACCATCGAAGCATGTGTCGCAATGTTTTTGAGTGCCCATGCCCCCTTACCACATAAGGAGAGAGAGTAGGGGAATCAAACCCGTTTATACTTAAAGTGACTATACCAAGCAAACACCAAGCTCTCTTTGGAAGAAGGGGAGTTGAATCTCTTTACCAAAACCATGGGAGAGTGCCAATTCCCCCCCTCCAACACTATGATTAATTCAATAACCCTACTATGTGAGGGTTTAGGGTTTTAACCTTACTTGTCAAGGTCTCTTGTATGCCATGGAGAAACCAATCTATGGAGAGAGGTGATCGAATGTATCCCCTCCTTCTTTTTTCCCCCTATCCCCTCCTTAAATTTAAGTTCAATATAGGAAATTAAGAGGGGTCTACCTCTAATGTATACGCTTAGGTGTCCCCTTCCAAAAACCCCCTCCCTTACACTCACATGATACCATACAACATCTATAGTAACCCCCCCGGGGAGAAAGCAGACAATATGTAAGAAGCTCTCCCATTCTTCCACTCCTCCTCTTGGTGGATAGAGCTTGTAGATGCACCAAAAGCAAGGCAAAGTAAAAATCTCAAATTGCTGTGAGATTTGGTTGCGAGAAAAGCATTGTATATTCTACAAATGAGCCCTCCTTGGCTATCTGAGGCCATTTCGAGCCCTATTTAGATCCGTATAGTTGGCGGATAGTTATCTCAAGATATACTGTAATTTTGGTAGTGTCAACTAAAAGTGGGTGCATAAGTTACAGATTATGTTCTGAGGTATTTGCTAGGAAGTAAACACATTTGTTTGTAAACATGTTGCATATTACATGTAATATTGAGCACTCAATAAAAAAGGTTGCTTAGTGTATTGATGTGCACGTGTTGTGAAAGGTTACAAAAGAGTTACTTCTATTTTGTATCAATTTTGTGATAATCGCAGAGAACAGTGGTGAAGACCCCATCATTTGAGAAGTTAGATAAGAACAACTACCCATCATGGAAATTTCGTGTGACAAACTTCCTTATTGGAAAAGGCCTCTTTGAGTTTATTTCATGTGAAGAAAAGGAGCCAAAGCTAAGTGATGTTGCAACTATAGATGAATTAAAGGCATGGAAAGAGTGGAATGCAAAAGACAAAAAGATGACATATTGCTTATTTGCAATCATTGATAATACTATGTTGGGGCATATAAAAAATATAGAAAATTGATATGCATCTTGGATAATCTTTGAGAATGCATTATCACTAAATACAAAGGCACAAAAGATTCAACTCAAGCAAGAGTTAAATACCTTAAAGAAAGAAAATATATTTGTAAATGAGTATGTTTGAAGATGAGAAGCATTGTAGATATCTAAATAGCTATCGATACAATACATGATGATGATGATTTAGTTTTATCTATCTTAGGTAGCCTTAATAATAAGAAGGCCTAGAAATCATTTGTTACTTTTATATATATACAGAAATCGTTTCCATTTTTTAATGAGTTTGTCTCTCTCATGATCATTGAAGAGATCAACATATAAGGTGAATCATCTGAAAAAAGTAGTGAACTAGTCCAAGAATTTTACTCAAGTTTAGAAATTGGACGTGGCTAATCCTCTTCAAGAGGCCATGATATAGAACATGTTGGTGATAACTAGTAAAACATGTTAAATCAACAGTTTAGTGAAATGTAGGTTTTAGGAAGCCATGGAAACTTTAGAGGCAAGGGAAGCTCTAGAGAAAGAGGTGGATGGTAGAATAGAGGTTTTAGTGATTCTAGTGTTGTTTGTCATTATTGTGACAAAATAGGTCATGTTGCAATCCATTGTTATGCAAAGAAGGATGATATCCACTGTGATAAATTGTAGTAAGGAAACTATGCATTGTCTTCATGACACAATAAAGACAAAAATGAGTGTTTATTTGCTATGCAATATATGATGAATACTGTTATAGGAAAGGAAACACATGATAATGTATGGTATGCTGATTTAGGTGCATCTAATCATATGCTCAATCATGCCAAGTGGTTTGGAGAGATGTAGGATTTACAAAATTTAGGTTATATGCAAATGGATGATGATGCACACCATCCAATTTTACATATTAAAAACGTTTCCTTGTTCTTGTATGATGGTCAAATAAAGAGTCTGTCAAATATATTACATGTGATATCAATCACAAAGAATTTAGTGTTTATTGGTCAAATAATAGAGCAAGGGTTATAGGTTCAATTTAATATAAAAGGTTTCTTTGTTGAAGATTTTAATAATAAGTATAAGTTGGGGTCACAAAAGGAAGTAGAGTTGGATGCATGTTCACTTTAGATGTTGAAATTATTGCTATGAATGCTGCTATCAATGCTGCTATGTATGCTAAAGGAAAATGAGTAATTGCAAACATTGAAATATGGTACAAATGTATTGGACTTGCAATTGTGCAAGGGTTGAAATTAATGCAGTCAAAAGGGGTGGTTATAGGATTGCATGCTTTTAGAGTTGTAGAAATTCATAAAGTGTGTCAAATATGCCAGTTGTTATGGGAGCACTAGACTTTGCACGAGAGTCTAGACCAGATGCAAGATTTGTTACAAGAATTTTAATTATAAAATAATCCCATGTAGGGGCATAAGATATATTGATAACTTAACAAGATACGGAAAATCCCACAACCCAAGACCATAGGTATAGACATTAGGACTCGATAGGATATGAAGGGTTCCACAACATGGGACTATAGGTATGGATATAAGATATCATAATTACAAGATCTCCCTAGATGAGGATGAACAAGATATAAGATATTACTAGATATGATCTCATACTACGAGATTACAAGGTGACAAGACAACAAGAGTACAATGGAAGACAGGACAATATTAGATACCATGACCAAACAAGAACTAGAACTGGAACTCCAAGTTGCTTGCTTGGAGGTCTCGAATCCTTAAGCTCCCAAGACTGGCATTTTCCGAGGAGCTCTATGGCGAGCCCCTCCTTTTATAGGTGTTGCAGGGGCGGCTAAAGATCTTCTAGAATGTTCCATGATGACATCATCAATGGTGCAAGTGATGACATGACATATTTTCTAGAAGGTTCTATGATGACATGGCAAGAGTGGGTTGACATGGTTGGCTCGAGGATGTCCTGTTAAGAGTGTATTCATATGAGGTGTGGATTTATATGACATGAGCAAGAATTAATCCGTACACTTGGTCATGGCATGTCCATGACATCATCCCCTCATCTAGCAACAATTTCCATGAGGAGCGGCTTGGTGGTTTGATCCAAGTTTCATTGAATTCATCTTGTGAAATTCTTTAACTTTGAGAGATTCTCTTTGGAGATATTTTGCAGGTTCTCAAGTGCGATTATTGATGTCATATACTTTTTAGTTAACAAGGTATTCCAATCAACCTCTCTAGAGATCCTTGACTAAGATGACCTCAAATTCTTCATGATCTTCAATCTAGACAAGTGGTGGGGGATTAGATTTCTCCCCCATCACAGTGGTGAGCTACGGTATGGCAGCTCGAGCAAGAAAACATGGAAGACTGGGTGGATCTTTATGGTGCTAAAGAGTTGGAGTCAATAAGCAATTGGGTTGATCTATGCTACGATAGTGAAGGGCCCAAATCTGTGGTGGTCTAGCTTGGTGGAGGGCCTTGTTATCTAGAGGTTATGTTGCCTGAGTAACCATACTTTATCACCAACTTTGTATGTTGGATGTTGGAGATGATGCTAGTTTGCATAGTGCTTGTACTGATTTTGAGTCTTTTGGATTTGTTGCTTGGGTTCTTGATATATATCTACTAGGTGTTGAGCTTTATCTCTAGGGCGACATGGTTCTTTACTTGATTGGAGAGATGTACATCCATCCTTGGATGTTGGCCATAGTTTGCAAAGAAAGGAGTTTGCTTGAAAGATACATGGATGCTATTATTATAAGCAAACTCTACAAAGGGCAAGAACTCAAACCAATCATTCTGATCGTAGTTGATGGTGTAGTAGCCGGAGATACTAT
This sequence comes from Lygodium microphyllum, assembly GCF_053477565.2. NCBI lineage: Eukaryota > Viridiplantae > Streptophyta > Polypodiopsida > Schizaeales > Lygodiaceae > Lygodium > Lygodium microphyllum. The sequence continues at coordinate 29,785,274 of NC_141149.1, forward strand.
TCCAAGATTTGATTTACATGTTCTGTTTGACCATTAGTTTGTGGATGATTGGCTATGGATAACTTAACTTGGACTCTAAGGAGGTTGCAAAGGCTCTTCCAAAAACTAGATATGAAATGGGGACCCCAATTGATAATGATGCCATATGGGAGTCCATGTAATTTGAAAATGTATCTCAGGAAGAGTCTAGCAGTAGCTGCATGTGATGGTCTTAGTGGTAGGGATGAAATGTGCCATTTTTGTGAACTTATCTACCACAACAAGAATAGAGTCATATTTGTCTGATTTGGGAAAATTTGTTATAAAGTTCATAGAGAGAGAAGTCTAGGGTCATGCTGGAATGGGCAAGGGTTGTAAGAGGCCATGTGGTTTGTGATGAGGTACATTGGCCTTATTGCAAGTATCACATGATTTTATATATTCCTTAACTTCTTTCAACATCTAGGGCCACCAAAAATCTATTTAAATAAGCTCTAAGGTCTTATTAACTCCAAAGTGTCATGCTATTGGGGTGTCATTGCACTGATGGAGTACTTGGAGTCTCGCTTTCCTGGAGGGATATAAAGGAGATCCTTATAGTATCAAAATCCATTAGTTTCCTAAAACTCACAAACTTCATTTCCTTTTCCCTTTTGATTTTTTCTCTTAACATTGTTAGCCAAATCATCATGCACATGGCTTCATGGATTAACTGGGTTTTAGTGGCAAACTAGAGGTGGCTGCTAGCTAGAGGTGCTTTGGCTTGAGTAGTATTACTCATTGTTGATCAAAAGCTTCTTCTCCCTACTTAGGTGCTAGGTAGGATCTTCTTGATAAAGCATTTGATTGGCATTTTTGGTATCCTGGGCAATAGGTGATGACAAAGTTAGACCTAGATAATAAGTTACCCAAATGGGATTGTCTTTGATTGGGGGTGTGGATTGTCATAAAGTATTCTAGATTTTTGTGATATGTATAGACGATAACTCTATGGGTTGCACCCTCTAGATGATGACGCTAAGTATCAAAGGCATCTACAATGACAAGGAGTTCTTTGTCATGGATCTCATAGTTTGTCTCTAGAGGGGAGAACTTCCTTGAGTGGAATGCCACTGGATGCATATGACCATCATCTCCATGTTGGGACAAGATGGCTTCCTAAGGCACCGTTTGAGATGCATCGGTCTCTAAGAAAAATGGCTTGGTAGGATATGGGTGGACTAGAATTTGGGTAGTGGTGAAAGCGGTCTTTAAGGTCTAGAAGGCCTTCTTGGCTTCTTGGGTCCATGAGAGAACTTTGAGTTTCTTGTGAATTTGGTGAGTGGTGTGACTATCTTTGAGAAATCCTTGATAAATATCCTATAGAAGTTGGCAAAGCCAAGGAAACATTAGACATCACAGACACATGTGGGTGCTTTCCAGTCAAGAATAGTATCGATCTTCTTAGGGTCCATGAAGGTTCCTCTCTGGAAGACATTGTACCCCAAGATTTCCACTTCAGTTTGATGGAAAAAACACTTCTCAAGTTTTGCATATAACCATTTTTCTCTGAGCTTTTCCAAAAATAATTTTACATGGTGCTCGTGCTCCTTTGGATCTTTTGAGAATATCAAGATATCATCCAAGTATATAACTACAAAATCATCTAGATGCTCTCAGAAGATATCATTTGTCATATGATGTTGAAATATTGTAGGAGCATTGGTGAGACCAAATGGCATACAACATACTCGAAGTGACCATACCTTGTGGGGAAGTTTGTCTTCCATTTGTCTCCTTCTCTGATCCATACAAGATTGTAAGCCCCTCGTAGATCAATCTTTGTGAAGATCGTAGCCTTTCCAAGGCGTTCCAAGAGCTCTAGTGGTGAGAGCAGAATTTAAACATTGTGAAAATGCTAGACAGGTGCCAAGTGATGAGAATTTAAGGTGGAATTCAAAGCTTAAGGAAGTGGAGGATGCGGGTCCCGACAATTTTAAGTAGCTAGGGAAGACGTGAATTCAAATTACTTCGAAAGCCAAACTTTGCAATGGTTATAGATTTTTCATAATTTTTCAGAGTGTCGAATTGAAGTAGACAAGTTCCATGCAGTTTGGAACTTTGAAACAGACAAGCAAAATTTTTTGGATCACAAATCGGTTGTTGGATGTGGGAGAAGTTATAAATTGTGGGTGGCACATAAAAGTGTGAAGGAGACCTTAATGGTCAAAATGTGTGCCTTTTGGGAGCTTGGGCACCCCAAAAAATTTTGTGGTGGTGGGGGGGCATTTTTTCAAGTGGCCGAAAAGAAAACGGTGTCTTCTAATACACGATGCCATGAAAATGGTGGGGGGGCTATAGAGCCAACACATTGGCATACCATTTGATTGCTCTAACCTACTCCATGAATTTTACACTTCCAATTGTCAGTTTGTGATTAGAAAATGCCACACTGAAGAGGAAGAATAGAAATCAACATTTCTCTATCCTCCCTCTCTCCTCTTAAGGTGTGTTCATGTGGATGATTCTTGGAAGAGATTGGAATGAAGACCAGTTGTCTAGCTTGCATCAGATTGTCAAGATCATGTTGATGCTGATTCCTAGCATGGTTTAAGGATTAATGACTGGTTCATTGGCTGCCCAAAAATACAAATATTAATTCTTGAAACTCGAGAAAGGACAATAATCCCTTTTTCAATAAAAATTCGAATCATTTTTGACAATTTATGATGCAATTCTTGTTCATGTGCAACAAAAATTTGTTTGATGTTTAGTTGCAGTATGTTTGAGAAGTGCATGTCGTGAAATTTAGAATTTGTGCTCGCAATCATGAGTTATTAATTTCCAAAAATCCAAAAAGCATATTTTTAAAGGAAAAATTGTGTTTTCATAATTTCGGTTAATCAAATTGTATTTATGTGGGGCAAAATAAAAATTCAAGGTGGATTAGAGTGTGAATCAATTTACTAACTCAGAAAAACCAGAGGAATATAACAATTTATTTGAAATAAATCATGAAAAATTAAAAAATGGATTTTATATAGGAAAAATAGATAATATGTACCAAAAATTTATGAATGTGTCTATGAATGTGTATTGGGGCTAGAGCATGAGGTTTAGCCTTAGCCTACCTCCATTTTTATGTTAAAGTACATATTTATTTATGTTTATATATAAAAAACACATGAAAAATACTCTTTACACCTACCAACGAATGCAAAACCATAAATGGTAGGGGGAAAGGGTTGTGGGGAGTTAAGAGTCCATTACAATTTGATTTTTGCATCTCTTGGCATATAGGATTCCTTCATTTTAAGCCTTTTAAAAAAAAGACAATAGCATGAATTACTTCGGTTTTGCCTTAGCAACGACGCATTGTGTTAGAGTGAAGTCATGAAAAGAATTGTTTGTGCACAATTCAGATTGTTTGATATATAAGTTTACATGTTTGTGCACTTAAGGATATTCACCTTTACATTGCATTACATATATACATGGTATCAGAAAAACAAATCCTAGATACATTGCACTTGATTGTTATAATCATTGACCCACATTGAGAGCATAAGGAGTCCCATGTTTTTAGGACAATACATTTGTTCTCTTTGGGACCTGACTTGGTAAGGATTGAATTATCTCCTAGAACAAACATTAAAATAGTGGACTATGTTTCACATGTGCTATATGTTTGGACGACACATCTTGGGGCCCATCCCTAATGTGTAGGAGAGCCATCAAGGCCACAGCAATTAGCAAGGGTTGCTCTCTCTATGTGTGTAATATGAGGTGCTAGACATCGATCTATTTGGGAACTCTAATTGCTTGAAGTCGAGAAGTGATTCCTTGGACTATAAATGGTACAAATGTGTGTTTAAGCTAGATCATTGTGTATAGCCTCGAAATGCTCTTGATCGTGAGACTGTGGGGTGTTTTGGTTAAGTATAGAGACCCGGCGAGAGTCTTAGAGCTAGGGTCAGGCCTAGTTTTGGTCTTGATAGGTGGTGCATTTTTCAAGAGCCACTAATAAGTGGTGGTTTTTGAATCTTGGTTAATAGGGACCAGTTGATCAGTGTATGCCAAAAGATAGTGAAATAGATCCAAAAGACCATCAAGCCGAGATCCATAAGTAAGAAAGAGCAGAAAGGCCTAGATGGCAGGCTAAAATCATTGTTACCCCTCAATGGAGCAACTTGATATCCCTACGAGGGAGGGGTCTTTGCAACCCTAGTTCTATGAGAAATTCTTTTGGAGGAGGAGAAAGCTCTAGTACTTCCCCTTTTGGTATGGTGCAACCTATTGTAAATCCTACAGGGACGTCAGATTTGCTAGCCTTAGGATTCCCTCTATCCATTTTTAATGGGTTAGTAGAGGAAGATGCAGAGCTTCACATTAGTGAGTTCCAAAAGTTAATGTTCAACTATCAAATTTAAGATAAGTGACAAATGATGATGTTCTTTGATATGACTCTAAAAGGAAGAGCTACAATCACCTAGAAGCTGGAACCATAACTACAATATATCTATTTTTCATGGCCTTCCGAAGAGAGTTTTCCCCTGAGAGAGGCGGTCAATATTGGCTATGTATTCTCAGTATAACACGTCAAGAACCTCATGAGAATGTTCAAGTGTATACCAAGAAACTAAAAGAAGTGTTTCGTAAATTGCAAGCCTATATTCCCATCCTAGTTGTTACTCAACTACAATACTTTTTACATGGGTTGGACTTCAATATCCAAGTGTAATTGGGTAGTGTTGCTCTGTTGATGATATTGCTATTACATGAGTAGAGGAGATAGAGTCACGATTACAAGTGGCCTACACATCTAGGGTAAACTTGAATTCAAGTTTAGGGCTTTAAAATAAATTTTCATTAACTAGTGGAAGTTAAGAGACACCCATGACCAATTTGAATGGGAGAGGAAGCATAATGTAGAGTGTGCCCATCCTACAATCTCCTTCTAATCTTCTAATGTGACCATACTAATGGCTCTGTAGATGGATCCACTAAATAATGGAAGCCAAATGACAAACCCTAATGTCATTCCAATTAATTAGCATAATAGCCAATCCCTAATCAGCTGGTTAGACAAACTAAATGGCAAGTAGATGATCATGGTTATGAGTCTAGTGTATCAAATGTTCTTAGCAAAGTCAAGGACATGATGAAACATTATACTGATATGATAGTAGAATAGTATAGAAAAATAGCCATAGATGTTAATTTCCTAAAGAAGCAGCAAAACTTGATAGGAAGTCAATGCCCTGTGAAGAGGGTGGTCCATCAAGATTTAGGTGTAAGTGGTGTGGTAGTCAACATTTTTTGAGAAATTGTCCCAATGTTAAATGTGACATATGTGGAAGTTCGGTCATCTAGCTAGAACTTGTTGGAGTAAGATTAGCTCTCTTCAGCAAGGGAGTAAGTAGGCTAGATCCAATAAATCATTAAGCAAAAGGGAATAACCTTTAGCAAAATGAGGGACCAAAACAAATACTGCAAAGAGGAAAGATTATCGTAAGAGGAGCTATCCAATGGTCGTGGCCAGTAGTTATTAGGAAAAAGAAAAGTAATCAAATTCGGTTGTGCGTAGATTCTAGGGAGCTCAATAAACAGAGACAGTCAAAGATTACTATCTATTGCCATTTATTGACTAGATTCTGGATCAATTAGTAGGTAGAGATATCTATTTGTTTATGGAATGGTTTGCTGGATATAAACAAATGGCTATTGCAGAGGAAGATAAGTTAAAAATGACATTTATAACTGTATTTGGTACCTTTGCATATCATGTTATGGCATTTGGGTTATGCAATGAGCCAGGAACTTGGCAATGCATAACTAATAAGACTTTTGGTGATATTTTCCTAGAGGAGTTACAAATCTCTATTGATGATTTGGGGGCATCCACACAAGGAAGAGACAACTAATTATTTTGAGAAAATGTTTTAAGCATTGCAGGCAACTTTGAATTACTCTTAATCTAAGAAAGTGCATCTTTGGAGTGCCCTATGGATTGCTATTAGGCCATGTGGTTAGCTTGGTTGACTGATCTTGAAAAGATAAAGGCTATTGCCACTATGAGTCTGCCATATACTCCTAAAGAAATACATAGTTTTTTGTCTCATCAATGGGATACTATCAAAGATTTATCAATGCACTAGTAGAGATGACATTGTCATTGACAAATCTACTATCCTTTAATTGTTGGTTTATTTGGAGTGATCCATGTCAAGTATCATGAGAGGATGTAAAGTAAGAACTAGCATAAGTACAAGTCCTTGAAAGCATCCAAAAGGGGCGATGTCTTTTATATATTTTTAGTAGCCATAATGCATAGCATCAACTACTATTTAGCTCAGATTTGGGAGGAGAAGTGGTATCGTCCAATTGCATTTGGTAGCCATAAATTTGAGATATCCAAGATTAATTATATCTACATAGAGAAGTTGTGCCTTGGGATGGTATTTATGACAAAGAAATTTAGACATTACATCCTTTACAAAAATGTGGTATTTTATATGAAGGTGGAGGGGTTGAGGCTATTGATGAATAAGCTATAGCTGCATGATTGTCTAGCCAAATGACTAATCACCTTGCAGGAGTTTAACTATGAAATTAGGAGTAAGCCACCGAAGTTACAGGGCATTGTTGAATGTCTTGTGGATTTTGGGGAGCCGAAGGAAGTCTTGGTTGAAAATAGTAACCTCAAGGGTCTATTCAAAATTGACACAGCCTCCGTCCCATCCTGGTATACTACCATAATGCACTATCTATCTACAAGAGAGGCTAGAGTTACTTTTCAAAGTTTGAAAAGAGGAAAATTAGGCAAAAAACCTTGAAATTCACCTTGATTACATGAACACTATACTAGCAGGTGTCAATGAGGTTTATCACCGATGTGTCCTACCTGATGAGGTTCTGTTTATCTTGGAGGATTGCCATGACTCTACTTGTGGAGGGCATTTTGCTGGACAATTGACTGCACAAAAAGCTTGAGAGCCGGATATTGATGGCCATCCAATTTGTAGGTTGATTTTGCATATGTCAAGAGATGTGATATATGTCAGAGACATGACAGTAGGGAGAACAAGAAGCGTCCATTGACTCCTATCATGGCTATACTACCATTCGAGAAGTGAGGCATCGATTTCGTTGGACCTATATATCCTTTGTCGAGGGCTATGTAGAAGTATTATATAATTGTGGCAATAGACTACTTTACAAAGTGGTCTGAAGCTCAAACTACAATAAAGGATAATGCCTGGGAGAGCTAGTTTTATCTTGGAACAAATTATCTGCCATTCCGGTCCACTAAAAGAATTAGTGTCTAACACATTTTGAACAAGGTCATAGAATCCTTGATGAAAGCACTAAAAATTAAATACAATAAAACTACCACATATAATCCCCAAGCAAATGAACAAGTAGAGAGTACTAAACAACTTCTGGGGATTTTATACAATATAATATCCAAGGGTAAGCATGATTGGGACATGAAAATTCATGTGGCTATTTAGGCTTATAACTTTGATATTTAAGAGAGCAACATGCCACACCCCATTGAAGTTGGTAAATGGGGAGGAGTGTGTCTTACCCTTGGAAGTCAAGTTACCCACTATTGTGAGGCTTACTCTAAATCATTCATTGGGTGAGGTAGAAGCATTACAAGAAAGGTTCACTTCTCTTGTGCATCTTGATGAAATCCAATTGTAAACTTTGTTACATCAAGAAGTAGGGAAGAATAGGATGAAAGCACTCCATGACCTCTAATCTAAAAGATATAAATTTGTGAAGGATCAGTTGTTGGTGTTATATTATGATGTTCGTCGAGTTATTCCCTATCAAGCTAGAACCTAAATGGGATGGCCCATATAAGATTGTTTGTTTAGAAAAGAATGGCTCTACAACCCTCTTACTTGATTTGCAAGGGAGATAGAGTTTAAAAATAAAGTGAAATTCAATAAGTTGAAGCCTTACTATGTGTAAGGGTTGATGTCAGACTTGGTGCCTTTGGAGGTCTTCCAAGACCTAGCTTAAATCTATAGTGGGTACTACTAAGACAATCGCATGGGCAGAATCATTTCTTATCTTGAACATCCATATTTGGAGCAACATTACCACCAAGGTCGAGTGATCTAGTGGAGTAAAGGTTATCATATCACTGAGTGACAAGATGTATATTTTACTTGGGATATTAAGATTTACTACTGCCATTGTCAAAGGGTTCTTCTTAGCATCCATATTGAGTTTGGTGAGGAAGAAGGAATTGTACATGTTATACATTCTCTCTCTTAGCTCAACTTTGACTATCATAAGTATGAGTAGGCTGATCTATATGGTGTGGCGTATCAATGAAGAATGGGTCTAGACTTTGTATTTTGACAGAGCTTCTCAAGGGCCCGCTAAACGTGTGAGTGTGGGAGTAGTCATTAAATATTCATGATGTAGAATTGTTATGAAAATGGAAGTATATTTAGGAAACTATTTTACTAATAATATGGCAAAATACAAGGCCTTAATCATGGGGCTGACGTGGTGGTATTCGTCACTTATTAGTGAAAGGTGACTCGCAAATAGTGATCAACCAATTGAATGGGACCTATAGTGTGAGGGCCCATTCTGCAAGGGATGTACCATCGTGCAACTTTGGATATGTTGTGTATTTTTGAGATAGTGACTTGCCACTTGATTCCTCAACAGTGAAATCGCTTTATAGATTCCCTGGCCAATTATGCTTTTTTTGAAGATGTTTTTTTCAATTGTGATCTTGAGGGGCTCTTACAATTGCCTTTAGATATTAGTCCAGGACTATTATGGGCATTTCTTGCTGACACATCCTATTTTGGCTATTGATGGCTAGTTTGGATTATGTGTCAAGTAGCACTTGATCACCTTCCTATTTTGCCATGGATGCATGGGATCATTCAACATCATATTTGTCGAACATCCCTTGCCATTTATGTAGGGGGTTGGCCAATAACTTGATGCACTTAGGGTAGGGCCTGAGAGCAATCCATAGCCTTGGTCTAGTTTCGGGCTTTAGTAGAGTTATGTAGGGATCAAGGGTTTGTTTTTAGCAGTAAGCTGCTAAATGATGTGGTTTTTGATTTTATCTCATTAGGCTAAGAGGTCCATTTATGTTGAGTTGAATATTTTATCTCATTAGGCCAAGAGGGCCATATATTTGTTTGGTATGGGTGCAATTAATGTTTTTTTATTTTAGTGCTGTATCAAATAGGTCCGATGGAGTACCTAGAGGGAGTCTCTTACTGTGCCGATGCTTCTTATGGCCACGTCCAAGTGATATCCTTCCATTAGTTTTTTCCTTTACGCTGAATGGTTATGTATGTGGGGACTTTTATTTTTTTGGGAACTAGCATTCAAGACATGAAGTCCCAAAGGTTAGGTTATGTGTGTCTGGGGAGATCCAAGCAGTCATCTACCTCATGTGAAGATATTTTTGAGCACTCTAAGAACTGTTTTATAAGGTAATTCTAGTGACCTTGTTTTTTTGGTCTACTAGGTAACTGGTTCTAGGAGTTCTTGCTAGTTGTGAGGTAGTTAGAGAAGCTTGTCAAATAAAAGAAAGAGAAGAAACAATGCCTTTATCTAAAGACTATAGCATACGGAGGTGTGTAAAAAGGGGTTCTAAACCCTTAACAAAAAAAAAGAAAAAAAGAAAAAGAAAAATCAAAGTGCAGATAATCATCACCTTATGAAGGTCTGGTAGGTTTCTGGGTACAAACTCGATACCTTGTCTTCTTGGGGGTGATGTCTAGCAAAAAATAAATAAATAAGGATGGTTGGAGTGAAAATAAAAATTCGTGAAAGAAAAAATGATTTAGTGTCACCCTGCCAGGGCTTGGTAGGTTCTTGGATATCGAGTCAAGACCTAAGGCCAATGCCATGTTCTCCTTGGGTCATTACATGCTCAGCTCCCTTCTCAAAGTATCAAAATAGGAGACCACTCCCTTGAAGGATTCAGGATCTCTAACCAGAAGCAGTCAGTGGAACCTTCATCCGTGAAGTGGAAGGTGAAAAGCAATTAACATTCGTGGATGGTGATGGTACAAAATGTCACCTGAATGTGGGTATCAGTCTTCCAAAAAAAGAGTTGTCGGTCCTCCATGACCTATTGGAAGAGAACTTGGACGTTTTTACATGGTCATACAAAGATTTAAAGGGGATTGATCCCACAATGTATCAACATCTCATCGGCCTAGAGCCTGATGCCAAAGCCTGAGGCAAAGGCAAAGGTGCATGAATCCAAATTACTCTGCCTTCATGAAAGTTGAATTGTTGAAGCTCCTTGAAGCTAAGTTTATCTATCCACTAGCTAATAGTGAATGGGTTTCGCCCATCGTGGTAGTATCCAAGAATAATGAAAAGCTACAAATATGTGTGGACTTCCACAAGCTAAACTCCAAGGCTAAGAAGGATCATTTCCCTATTCCTTTCACAGACTAACTATTGGACACAATGGCAACCTATGAGCTTTATTCCCTCTTGGATGGATTCAGTGGATACAACCAAGTCTAGATCACATAAGAAGATCAATCCAAAAGAACCTTTACAATAGAATGGGAAACTTATGGTTATAGAGTGATGTCATTTGGGCTCTGTATAATGCTCTTACTACCTTCCAACAAGTGACGATGGGCTGCATTCCAAAACCGTTTGCATGATTTCATTGAAGTGTATCTAGATTGTTTCTATCTCTATAGCTTAATCTGTAAGCATTGGGGATATCTGGAGCAATGCTTTGACAAATGTTGAGGGTATGGGATCTCTCACAACCCCAACAAATGCGTCATCAGATTCTCTTCAGGAGATCTTTTGGGCCACATTGTCTCTGCGCAGGGATAACAACAGACCCCGTGTTTGAAGATTGAGAAGATTGCAACCTTAACAGTGCCAAATAACCTTAAACAATTGAGGGGATTCCTTAGCCATGTGGGTTATTATAGACAGTTCATTGCAAACTTTGCAACAAAGGCTACTCCCTTGCATAAGTTCTTGAGAAAGATACAAAGTTTACCTGGACTATTGATTGTGACGAAACATTCAAAACTCTAAAATAGTGTCTGATTGAAGCACCCATCCTGCAGTCTCTTGATTGGATGAAGGAATTCCATGTGCACACTGATGCATCAATCGAAGGCCTAGGCACAATCTTATGCCAAAAATGCTCCTCAAAGTTACATCAACCTATCTACTATGCAAGATGATAAGTAATTAATCAAGAATGGAATTATACAGTGACAAAGCTTGAATGCTTGGAAATGGTGTTTGCCTTAGAGAAGTTTTGACACTACCTACTATTGACGCACTTCAAATTCTATGTGGACCAGGAGGCCCTATCCTTCTTGATGAACAAAGTAAATATGAAGGGAAGAATGATGAGATAGCTCCTTCTATTTCAAGAGTTTTATTTTGAAGTGTTCACCAATCTTGGTCGCTCTCATGTATTGATTGATCATTTATCGTTGATCCCTCAGAGCGACAAAGAGGAGCCAGATGACCCTAACCTCCCTCATGCTTCTCTTTTTTTAGTCAAAACTGTAACCCCATGGTATGCAGATATTGCCAACCTCTTGGCAACTCAATAGTATCCTCTTGGTATCTCCAATTGTAAGAAGAATAAGTTTTTATTTTGGAATTAGTCCCTTATATCTTGTTAGGTGGTGCTCTATATAAAAAAGGCATAGATAAAGTACTACAAAGATGTGTTGCAAAAGACAAGATCAGAGTAGTACTGAAAGCATTCCATGATGAGCCCTATAGTGGAGGACATTTTTCAGGAGAATCGACAGCCAGAAAGGCCTTGCTCATCACAGGATATTGGTGGGTGGCTAACCCTCCACAAGGATGCCTACGACTACTACAAACATTGTGATGCTTATCAGAGAATGGGAAAGCCTACCAAAACCAATTCCATGCCATTGCAACCCATCATTTCCCTAAAGCTATTTGAGAAGTGGAAAATTGACTTCATTGGCCCCATTGATCCTTCCACAAGAAGGAAGCAGAACAAATACATCCTGGTATGTATGGACTATGTGACAAAGTGGTGTGAAGCCAAAGCTCTCAAGTGGAATGATGGCAAAAACATGGCCCTATTCCTATATGAGAACATCATCACCCATTTTGATAGTTCCCTAGAGCTAGTTAGTGATAGAGGCACTCACTTTCTCAATAAGATTATGGAAGAATTTATAGAGTTGTACAAGATCCACCATCGCAAGTCCATGTCTTACTACCCCAAAACCAATGGCCAAGTCAAAGCTATCAATTGTATTCTCTACTCAATCTTGATAAGAATAATTGCTACACACCACCTTGATTGGGACTATCAACTTATAAAGGCCCTTTGGGCATACAAAATCTCCTATAAGGCTACTCTAAGACAGACCCCCTTTCTAGTTGGTGTATGGCACAGAGAGGATGTTTTCCCTATTGAATTGGAGTTGCACTCTCTGCTTGGGGTTACCAAGGAGCGCTTGGGAGACAATGAGTCCTTGCAACACCATCTCTTACACTTGAAATATCTAGACGAGTGTTGAATGCTGAAATGACCTGTGTTTTTTGGTTGATTTTTGTTATTTTTGAGGGATGAATGGTTGATTTTTTATGGATTTTGTGTGATTTTTAGTTTTTTAGGAAGTCGTTTGAGAGTATTTTGGATAGGGTGGAATGGTTTTGATAAGCTCATGATGCTTTTTAGGAGAGATATGAAGTTTTGTGATGTTCTATTAAGGTTCTGTTTGGATCTAATGGCTTCTATTTTGCTTCTGTTTTGTTCTACTTTTCTTATGTATGTAAGGATCGAGTAATGGTTGATGAAGTTTGAGTTTTTTAAAAGCTCATTGAATGATTTTTAATATTTTGGAATGGTTTTAGTATGAGTTATGTGGTTTTGATGCTTTCTGTTGACCTTCTATAAACCCTCTGTTGAGCTTCTATAGAGCTTATATTCCTTTTCTATTCTGTTCTGTTCTAAAAGCCTCTATAAGTGTTCTGTGGAATGTATGTGTGACTTTGGGAAAGTTTTCTAGCCTTGGAAAGATGTGAATGCAAGTTCAAGAGATCTCAAGGAAGTGGAAGAAGCAATTTGAAGATTCAAGAGAAGACTGGAGTGAAGTGACAGTAGTGAGTTGTGAAGAGTCATTGTAGTGGCTTTGGTGACCTTTCTTATTAGACACACCTCTTGGGAGGGGTATTCACGACCAAAGAATGGTTATTGTGAGTGATTATTGAGTATTGTAGTGAGGAGATGATGTACTATTGAGAGAGAGAGAGAGAGTCAGAGATATGCAATACAATGTATTTATCTATGAGAGACTATGAGAGAAAGCTGTGGAATCTTTGAAGATGAATCATATGTGATATTTTTCCATTCAAAGTGGAGTATTATTATTATTTTTTGTGCTATATTAAAGAATTATATGAAGAATATGAAGAGAATGAAAGATCTTATTAAAGTGAAAGCCATGGGATAATTGTTTCTATGAAGCTGGATGGAGATTTCCTGTTGTTGGTGTTCTTTTCTTTGTTGAGATCATATCAAATATGAAAAAGATGGTTGTTAACGATACAAGATAGATTTTCTTGCAATAGAGGCCTTGTTTCCTTGGTGTTCCTCCTCTTGGAGCCCCATGTTTTTTTGTGCATAGCCATTAACAAGGAAGGGGAAGAGGTGCAAATATTGCCACTCCTAGAGGAAAAAGGAAAGATAAAAGTGGGTGTGGCCACATTCCCTAGCCAATTGGAGAAGCATGTGGATCCTATTAAAGAATATGACTTGGTCAAAGACCTAGACACTTTTAAACCAAACTTAACATTCTGAAAGTTGTTAATGTTGTCTCCTAGCTATCAAAAGAAATTCAAAAGCATATTGAGATAAGAAGAAGAGGCCTATGGATTGCTCCCTCAACAACAACCAAGTCCAATAGAGCTTGTGAGCCTATGAAGGAAGTGGATGTAGCTAACACCTTCATGGATCCTTAAACCCCAGAGATTGGCGTATGGATTGAAGGATGATTGATGGAGGCTCATCAGTAAATATAATGATGGATGTGACAATGAAGGATCTAGGCTTGCAAGGAATGCAGCCTATGTAGTGGCTTATCCGATTGGCGGACCAAAGCAAAATCAAGCCTTTGAGTATTCTCCCATACGTGAAGACAACCCTTGCAAGAAGGGATTATTGGCCGACATATCTAGTGGTCAAATCAAATTCCTATGGGACCTTATACCCTCTGTTGCCGCTAGGAAGACCTTGACTTTTTGAAGCAAGAGCAAGGATAGATTGGTTTAAAGGAACCCTAACCCTAGGCAATCCATGTCCATCGAAGTTGTAACAAACTCCTCCAATGAAGTAACAGATGGTACATTAAGAGACAAAGAAGTTGTCAAATAGATATTTCCTAAGAAAATAGAGGTACAGTCCCTGACAGTGGGTAGTGTAAGCCAACTGCCGAAGGAAGCAAAGTCTTTGTCAATGGGTGAATACCTCCTACCTAAACCCAAATTGACTGCTGAAATCACCTCTAACAGTGAGATAGAAGCATGGATGTATTGTTTCCCCTATTACATGGCAATAGCAAAGACATAGATAGAAGCAGAAGTAGAGGACATAATAGAGAGTCTATTCTTCTCTTACAGAGCCTCCACAGAGGTAGAAACAAAATTTGAAGAGGACCAAAATGATAATGAAAAAAAAGAGTATGGAAGTGAGCTAGAAGATTCTATCCCACTTGTAGAAGGCAGAGATGAGGAAGAAGTTCGAGAAGCCTTAGAAGCAGAAGATCCCTTTCTACTCGACAGAATGACTATGGTACCCTTTGGATTGATTAATGAGTCACGTCATATGCAAAACCTCTATGAGAAATGGATTAAGAAGAAAAAACTTTCTTTCAGTAGTGGTTCTTGCCCCCCTAATGCATCCTTCTTAGGAGAGGATGATGACGATACACTATGCCAACAACCACCAACCTTGCAGTTCAAACAGAACCCAAAAGGTGCATGCTATGTGACGTTCTTGGATGTATCCTCAGAAGACAAGTCTTTGAGCCAAGAAGTAACTCATCCTCGAACCCAACTTGAAACCGCAATGATACCCTTTCAGCTTCCCAAAGAGTGAGTTAAGCCTCCACTAAAAGAAGAAGTTGGTTCCAATGAATCATCAGAAGGGGAGACAACTCCCTTGAAGGAGTTGGGGATCTACACCCAAAATCAGTATGTAGGACATTCATCCTGTGAAGTGGAAGGGGAAAAGCAACTAACATTTATGGATGCAGAAGGTACTAAACGCCACCTAAAGGTGGGTATAAATATTCTTGAAGAAGAACTATTGGTCTTGAGAGATTTACTGAAGGAGAACTTGGATGTGTTTGCATAGTCGTATAAAGATATGAAGGGGATTGATCCCATAGTATGTCAACATCACATAGACCTAGAGCTTGATGCCAAGCCTGTGAGGCAAAGAAAAAGGCACATGAATCCCAATTACTATGCCCTAGTGAAAGCCGAATTATTGAAGCTCCTTGAAGCTAATTTTATCTATTAGAGGCCAATAGTGAATGGGTTTCACCCATTGTGGTAGTACCCAAGAAGAATGGAAAGTTACAAATATGTGTGGACTTCCGAAAGCTGAATTCCAAAATGAAGAACGATTATTTTCCTATCCCTTTCATAGATCAACTGTTGGACATAGTGGTAGGCCATGAGCTCTATTCTCTCTTGGATGGATTTAGAGGATACAATCAAGTCCAGATCACAGAAGAAGATCAATCCGAAACAACCTTCACAATAGAATGGAGAATCTATGCTTATGAAGTGATGCCTTTTGGGATTTGTAATGCTCATGCTACCTTCCAACAATGAGTGATGATGGTTGCATTCCAAAACCATCTGCATGACTCCATTGAGGTGTACCTAGATGACTTCTGTGTCTATTGCCTAATCTGTGAGCATTGGAAACACCTAAAGTAGTGCTTTGATAGATATCAGGAGTATGGGATTTCTCTCAGCCCCGACTAATGCATCTTTGGTATCAGGAGTTCTTCTAGGCCATATTGTCTCTGCACAAGGGATAGCACAATAGATCTTGCCAAGATTGAGAAGATTGTTGCCTTGACAACACCAACCAACCTCAAATAATTAAGGGGATTCCTTGGCTATGTGGTCTATTACAGAAGGTTCATTGTCCACTTTGCAATAAAAGCAGTCCCCTTTGTATAAGATCCTAAGAAAAGGTGTAGAGTTCACATGGATCGCTGATTGTGATGAGGCATTCAACACCTTGAAATAGTGCCTGATTGAGACACCCATCATGCAACCTCTTGATTAGATGAAAGAATTCCATGTGCATACTAATGCATCAGTTGAAGGCCTAGGTGCAATCTTATGCCATAAGGGCCCCTTGAAGTTAGATCAACCCATCTATTATGCAAGCCGAAAAGTAATCGATAGAGAACGAAACTACATAGTAATGGAGCTTGAGTGTCTATCAATGGTGTTTGCCTTGGAGAAGTTTTGACACTACCTACTATCGACACACTTCAAATTCTATGTGGACCATGAAGCCCTATCCTTCTTGATGAACAAGGCCAATGTGAAGGGAAGAATGATGGGATGGCTCCTTCTGTTTCAAGAGTTTGACTTTGAAGTGGTTACCAAACCCGATCGCTCTCATGTCTTGGCTGATCATCTACTGCGAATCCTCAGAATGATGACGAAGAAGAGCAGGATGATCTAGACCTTCCTGATGCTTCCCTATTTCTAGTCAAAACTATTACCCCATGGTATGCAGATATAGCCAACCTCTTGGCAACCCAATACTGTCCCCCTAGTATCTCTAGCTATGAGAAGAAGAAGCTTTTGTTGGAATCATCCCCCTACACACTGTTAGGTAGTGCTCTATACAAGAAAGGCAAAGTCGAAGTCTTACAAAGATGTGTGGTAGGAGAAGAGATTGGAATTGCATTGAAAGCATGCCATGATGAGCCCTGTGGTGGTAGACACTTGGCAGGAAAAGTGACAACCTTAGAAAGGCCTTGCTTGCAGAATATTGGTGGCCAACCCTCCACAAGGATGTCTATGACTATTGTAAACATTGTTATGCTTGTCAGCAACATTTGGGAAATCCTACCAAATCTAATGCCATACCCCTATAACCTATCCTTCCCTTAAAGTTATTCGAGAAGTGAATAATTGACTTCATTGATCCCATTGATCCGCCAATTAGAAGGAAATGAATAGATACATCTTGGTCTGTATGGATTATGTAACCACGTGGTGTGAAGCCAAAGCTTTGAAGTGGGATGATGGCAACAACGTGGCCATGTTTCTATACAATAACATCATTACCCATTTTGGCAGTCCCCTAGAGCTCATTAGTGAGACAGAGGTATGCACTTTCTTAACAAGATTATGGAAGAATTAACAAAGTTGTACAAGATCGGCCATCGTATAAGTCCACATCCTATTGCCCCAGAGCCAACAGCCAAGTCAAAGTTACCAATCACATCCTCTGCTCGATCTTGATAAGGACAATGCACATCATCGTGATTGGGATGATTGACTTATAGAGGCCCTCTAGGCATACACAACCTCCCATAAAGTCACTATAGGATTGACCCCTTTCCAACTGGTGTATGGAACAAAAGCCATCTTTCCTGTTAAACTCGAGTAACCCTCTTTACGCGTGACTATCAAAGAACTCTTGGGAGATGATGAGTGATTGTAATGCCGTCTCTTGCATATGGAATGTCTCTATGATGAGACTCGCAGGATGGCTCTACGGTGCATGGAAGCCATGTAAGCCCATAGAAAGGCCTATTATGACAAGTTCATCAAGCAGAAGGAGTTCAAAGAAGAAAACTTAGTCCTAGCCTATGATTCGCGATTTGGCAAGTTTCTAAGCAAGCTTCAACAAAGATGGATGCATCCCTATAAGATACTTACAATCAATCCTATTGGCTCTATCCAAATCCGAACGGTGGATGCTTCTGATGATCCCTTCCTTATTAATGGCTATCATCTCAAGAAGTATTACCCTCCTTGGGGATCCTAACAATCACCATCAATAGCTTACTCATTCCTTGCATGATGGTCGATACGGCTTTACCTAATGCTCATGATAACCCTTTTGCTAATCTTGATGATGTGGCTTCATTTTGTTAGCCCCTCACAGCCACCTTCCCTCCTCCTTGGCTTCCTTTCCATCTCTAATGCATTAGAGGTGGTGAGAATGGTTATGATACATGGCATTCCTGCCATTCTCCTCTCTCAACAGAAATTAAAAAAAGAAATAGAAAAATACAATAAATATATATATATCAATCATGGGAGAAAATGACTTTGATCCCTGTCATGCTGACCGAGAAAAGGTGGAAACACCCTCATGAGTAGGGCAAAAGAAAAGAAAAGAAAATAAAAAATTAAAATAATAATAACAAATACAAAATTGTTATGGGAGAAAGGGAAGAAATTCCCTGTCATAATAGGCCTCGTTCCAAGAAAAGGTGGCACATACCCTGAGATGAGAAGCTCGCTATGGAAAAGGTGGTAATATCATGCAGTCCACAATAGCTGAATCTCTAGCAGAACTTTCAGAGCAAAAGTTTCCAAGTTGCCTCCCTTGGTGCGCAGAATCATGTAACCTCATTAAGTTGGAGGAGTTAGAAGCATTTAATGACATTATCAACTAATCCACATTGACATTTTCAACTAGACGAAGCAAATCTTCATCAACAAACCTAGAGCAATGTGAGCTTTCATCCTAATTGGATGTGAAAGTGAGTATGGGTTGCTCTCTGTATCTATCAATTGAGAGTGAGATAGAGGGTGGAATGAGTGACCAATCCTTGCCATTTATATTCAACAAAGAAGTGAGATTTGTGAATGGAGAGTTGTATGTAGCACGCAATGGGCCTCTCAATGCAAAAGCACAAAATTGTTCCTGTGCATGGCACTATAAGGCTCCCTGGCCTTCCTTTCTCACACCATATGGCATGATACACTATTGTACCAACAATTGTGCACAAGGCATACAACCTTTGCACAAGTGGCTGTGAGGACTCAATCAATGGGATGTGAGGAACTGGGGTGCCCTCCTATATCTATTAACCAAGTGTGAGATAGAGGGGGGGTTGAGCGTGACTGATGTTTCCTCAATGAGAGGTGCGATTGAGGGATGTTATGACACTTGGTGTCAGGTATGTTCATGTTTCTCTATGCACACATGGGATGGGCCTCTGCCATCACCACAGGACATGTCACCCTGCTCTGTACACTGCACTACAAGGCTCCCTTGCCTTCCTAATTGTACCTATGCCTCCAGACAAGGTTGGATGCACTAACGCACCATCAACTATGCACACTGGCATACTCTCTTTGAACTATCTCCCTTGTTGATTTCTAAGCCGAGTGTGAGATTGGGTTTCCATCATTATTCAATCGAGTGATGCCTGTTGTGGGGTGAGTGACTACTCTTTCATTCCAATTTGAGTGATTGTGAGCTGAGTGCTACATCCTTTTCCATTGATGGTTTCTCGTGACTCCATTAACAATGTTGCCTCCCTGGATATTACTGTGTGCTCCTTGCCATGTTTGACACAGTGTTGTGATGGCACTTTGGTACCTCATGTAGCCGACTGTGACACAGCACGTGGCATTGACAATCCCCCTCGACTCTTTGCAACATGGGCCAATTTTTTCTAACCCTACACTTTTTGTTTATTAGTGATGGTTATGTTTTAAGTGTGGGGATGTCAACATCCAGTTTGTTGTCAAGTCTTAGGTCCATGTTACTCAGTTCACCCTTCTCGGTAAGGTCTTAAGTGTGGGGACACATCCATATGCATTCGCTTTGCATATCCTCATGCATATACCACGATCTACTCATGCATGTATGCCATGCCCTGTTTTTACTCTGATAGGATCCCTTCCTCACCCACCCTTCCTCTTTCACCCCACTCCTAGGGTTGTTCTTTCCCTCTTTCACTTTATCCCTTATTTTATGGTTTTTCCATGATCCATGGCTCAAAACAAGGGGCTGTAAAAAGGAAAAGTGGCAAGTTCAAAGGGACCAATAGGGCTATAAGGCTGAACATGGGTTTTGGTGAAGGTAGGATCCATTTAACATGTTTCTATGCAAACACACCTTTTCGCTTCAGAACACAATCTGATGTGACAAACTTGACCTATTCTTCCCATGGACAATTTTCCTTTTTACTACCCATCATTCCAATCTCCAGTTTGTCCATTATTAATTTTTTTGTAATTTTGAAAATTTTCGGGTGCATTTTTAACCATTTTTCTATGTGAACCTACCTTAACCACCTCAAAATTTAATTTTGATTGCATAAACTTGTTTGGATTGTGTGGAAGCTCACACTCAACCGCCAAGACCCATGGACCACTTATTGTTTCAAGCGTTCCAAGCCGAGCACTAATGGCTACCTCTCACATAGCCAGCGCGCCATCTATATCTATGGGTGTAGTGAGCTTACCTCCATGCCGATCAAGTTACCTCCTCTTCCGTGCACTTTGGGAGCTCCAAGATCCAAGTGTAAGCTTCAAGAAAGCTCCATCCTCAAGCTCCACGCTCCAAGCCCCATTGCCGCGAGCAAGTGAAGAGAAGAGAAGAGAAGAGAAGAGAAGAGAAGAAGAGAGGAGAAGATGGAGAGCTTCTCCTCCCTGGTCCCTCACCCTCACACACTCACTCCCTCACACTCACACTTCCTCTCTCAAGCACAAGCTCAAGCAAGCAAGAAGAAGAAGAAGAAGAAGAAGAGAACCACTTTTGGCCACACACAAGAATGAGCTTTTCATTCACTTTTCAACTTTATATACAAAACCCTAAATCCCTTTTGGGCAGTCATCCCCTTATCCCCTTTTTTACATGGCTGGTCGTGGCCTAGGTGCTTTTTTCCATTGTCCTTCTATCTTTCTAGCTTCCTTCCTACCGCCCATCTACCTTTACAAATGGCACAGGTGAGAGCCTAGCACTCTTTAAATTAGATCATGATGCGCTTGCACTCTTTTACAAAAGTATTGACTTGTGCTTTTCCTTGTGCGCCTTTTTTCCTTATTTAGGGCTTTTCTGCACTTCTTGTGTTTCTAGATTTTTCTTGACGTGCCTTCGTCTTCCGTTTCACTTTGCCTTGGATTTGTCTTTTGCTTTAGCTTTTCCAGATTTTCCACCTTGTTCGTTTGATGGTTAACATTACCCCCCCCCAAGACGAGTGCCAGTCCCATGGCACTCACTATCGTAGGTAGCATGCTTTGGCATGCATACTGAAGACATGAGTAGCAGGGACATCTATGGTTGCCATGGAGGAGTGTTGGTAGCGGTGTTGAGGAAGGTGGTTGGGGGTACATTGGTGGCCTAGGTGGCTAGTGGTAGGGTTTTTGGAGTTGGTGGTAGGGTTGTTCTCTATTGGGGATTTCACTTATGGCCAGCACAAGTGTTAGTTTGTTGGGGATTCTACACATGATGATTCTTGGTGGGCTTGTAAGATGATAAAGGATAAGAATTCAGAGGTGAGTGTCGATGAAGAGTGAACGACACTTTCGTTGGAGTCTTCAATACCTGCATTGAAAACCTCTCATATGTGGTCTCTCCCTAGGGGTAGTGCTAGTCTTCTTTATCGTGCACAAGACGGAGTTCAATTAGTTTGGGAGACAGGTCGAACTCTAAGTAAGTTGAGAGTATTGTCCTGCACTTGAGGACCCAAACTGTGTATATATTTCAATGCATGTATTATGTGAGTGCTCCATGCATATTTAGATATTATGTAGTTAGAAGACCGCGGGCTGGTTTCTCGTAACAATGTGTGGATGAAGCAAAGTTGTCCTTGTTGAGAAGAAGTACACCTGAAGGTGTATGAGACATTCTTTACATTGTGACTGCATAACGTAGCATAATTGAACACAGGGACACCACACTTTTGGTAGCTAGGAGCTATTGGACTTGCTTAATGAGGCCGGTGTACTTTTCATGGCCATTCATGTGGTGCTTAGTACAATTGATTGCAATGGTATTAAGGCAGCATGCAAGAGAGAATCGTGTGAATGGGTCAGGGTGACATGTCTAACCATAGGAGAGACAAGCTCCCAGGGTATGTCCTACACGTGATGTGCCCTAAACAATTGTGGGTGATGTTAAAGGACTAGGGGATTAGGGATGGAGCCAGCCAACCAAGGTCACTGGACGTACCTAATTTGAGGACCCCTAGGTGTTGTGCTGTGATCGTGGGTACTTCTTATCTTTTCATTATTTTCTTTTCTTTTCTTTTCTTTTTTCCTTTTTCGTTTTCTCTTCGTTTTCTTTTTCTTGTTCTTTTTTCTTTCTTTCCTTCTTCTTCTTCTCTTTTTTTTTTGGGGACTTGCTTGAGTACAACCATTGCAATATGTTGAGGCTATTAGCCTTTCAATGGGTTGGGAAATGTCAAGCTTTGAAGGCTCAAGAAATGGATATTACAGCGATGAGTGTGTCTTAGCCTCATTTTTAGAGAAGCAGTTGTTGAGATGGGAAGATACACTTGAGATTTTGCAACCCTCTTTACGTGCGATGTTGGTACAATTGAGGTAAGAGCTGCTATGAGTGCCTAGTGTAGAGTGTAACCCAGAAAAAGAAAGTGGTTATGATCATGCTTTGGGCCCTGCGATGTGGGTGATCGGCAAGGGTGATTTTCGCTTTCGAGAGTGTGGCTTTGTCGCGGTGCTTCGTGGGGTTGGTGGTCTTGCGATTTCTTGGGTATTGAACACTGTCGCACAAAGACCAACGTCATCCTATATCCACTTGTCACTTCATGAGAGTACATGTACGGCACATGACCCAACTATAATAAACTAGTGCAATGCAAGGAGACATCACTTATCTAAATTCCATGGTGTTGACTTAGATACTTATCACCTCTGCTTGATTTTCTTTTTCTTTTGCTAAAGCCATGAAATATATTAAACACAGATATGAAAAGTTTATACAATTGGGGAACCTGTCAGCACTTAACCATTTAGAGACAAAAAGTCATGGCCAAGTAGCATTTGATAAGCCTTTTATACAACATGGGGCTACTCTATTTGTACAAGGTGGGGCGAGTCCGGGTGGTCGGGCGACTGAGGCTCTGCTGCTGGTGAGGGGCTCTTGTGAGGCTGGATGGGGAAGATGTCAGTCGGGACTTGAATGGTGTAGTCCTTGGGGCCGCAATTGTTTCCAAAATGCTTTTGAACAATGTATCAAATTCTTGCTTGTCTCGAGCTGCCCTCTCCTCTTTCGAGCACTTGGTGCCCGAGCGTCTGGTGGGGGTCCACACAATTGGTGTTGCCACGACCCGTGTGAGCTTCTATTCCCATGGCCTAGGGATATTTTGGCCTACGTCCGAGGCGGTGTCACTTGGGGCCTCGTTTCTTTACATATCTTTTAAGGGTAGGTACGTAGCGTTCCAACAAAGGAGCTTGTGTTGCATACTCCTTCCAACGGCGGTGGCAGATAGTATCCTTGCACACTAGTTGCATTGGGTTCTCCATGTCGGCTACCATAGGGGGACCTGCAAAAGGCGAACCAAGGATTAGGCCTTGAGGCAGGATAAAACTATTCACATGGAAGGGATTATACAGTGGGTTATCAAGCACTATTGATGAGGAGGGGGAGGTGAGACATACAGTGTTTATTGTAGAGGGATGGCCCCCGTGATGATGTTCATTTTGCCTCCATCCATTTGCAGATCTTAGCTTATGCTTGAAAGGGAGAGAAGGACCGAAGCTTGGACTTGAGAGCTATGGTAGGAGAGCAAGAGCAAGAGAGAGAGATACAAGAAATGAGAACTCCAACAGTCACAATGTGTGACCGGCCTTCCTTTATTCAAACTGTCACTAAAAGAATAAAGAATAAAGTGACAGTGACAGGCGCCCACCACCTGCAGTGTGTAGTGGCGGTGATTGTCAGTGTAGTAATACACGGGCGGCTAGGCGGAGGCGCCTTTACCCCCAACAACCTCCCACTTAAAGGCGAATCTGCCCTAGTGAGGGGTGAAAAGAAAAAAAGAAAAAAAAAGGCAGTACAATATGTACACATGTACAACAGGATGAGAAAAAACGTCATCTCATCCCATGCCCATCAACCTCCTGAGGAAGGCAAAGTGATTTGTAGAGAAGCTTTTCGTGAGCAGATTTGTAGGATTTTGGTCAGTCGAGATCTTGACAAGGTCAACAGACTTATCTCAATGACCCCATGTATGAAGTGATGCCTCACCTCAATGTATTTTGTCTTCGCATGGAAGATCGGATTCTTGGCTAACTGAATAGCACTCATAGAATCCGAATGTAGTGTAGGGATAGCATCAATACCAAGGTCAGCAACCAAACGACCCAACCAAATGGCCTCCTTGCAAGCCTCAGTGACTGCAACATACTCGGCCTTTGTAGTAGAAAGGGCCTGCATTTCTGCACCTTGGACATCCAAGAAACAGCACCTCCAGCATATGTGAATACATAGCCAGAAGTGGACTTCCTACTATTTGCATGTCCTACATAATCAGAGTCAGTGTACCCCATGACTCCTGTATCCTGGCTACCATAGCATATGCACATATTTGCAGTGCCCTTCAGGTACTCATGATACCCTTCATGGCATCCCAATGCTTCTTGCCAGGTGTAGCCATATAGCGTGCCACAACACCAACGGCAAAGGCAATATCTGGACGAGTGGCTATCATGGCATACATAAGACTGCCCACTGCAGATGCATAGGGAATCTTGGCCATCTCGACCTTCTGCTCTTCTATCTGCGGACAATCAGCCTGTGATACCTTCACATAAGAAGGCAATGGACAGCCAATAGGCTTTACATCCTGCGTGCGGAAGCACTCAAGGACTTTATGAATGTACTCCCTCTCTGTGACAAGTAGAGGAGTCCTTGATGCCTGTCGCGTGTAATGCGCATACCAAGTATGTGAGCGGCCTGTCCTAGATCTTTCATCTCAAAGCTCTTCTTGAGTTGAGCCTTAAGAGCATCTAGCTCATCATGAGCTTTCCTTGCTGCTATCAACATATCATCCACATAGAGTACCAAAATCAATAAAGAACCATCACGAGCTTTCTTCATGTAAAGACACGGATCCATAGCACTCTGGATGTAGCCCTGTGACTGCATAAAGGCATCAAGCTTATGATACCACCCCCTAGGTGCCTGTTTCAAGCCATAAATACTTTTCTTCAATTTGCACACTAGGTGCTCCCTGCCAGGTTCTGCAAAGCCCTTAGGCTGCTCCATATAAATCTCATCATGCAAGTCCCCATATAAGAAAGCCATCTTGACATCCATCTGGTATAAATCCAAGTCAAGCAGAGCAACCAAAGCCAAGACAGCACAGGGTGGTCATCTTAATCACAGGAGAAAAGACCTCATCAAAGTCTACACCATGCTCATGCTTAAAACCCTTTGCTACCAATCTAGCCTTGTATGTCGGCTCGGGGTGTCTAAGGGTACTTTTTAGCTTGTACACCCACTTGCATGGCAAAGCCTTCTTGCCCGTAGGCAAGGAAACCGAGTCCCAAGTGTCATTCTTATGCAAGGAGTCTATCTCAGATTGCATAGCTCTCTCTCAAGAGTGATTATCACCCCTGCGCATAGCCTCATCATAAGTGAAAGGCTCTCCTGCATCTATAACCAAGACATAATGCATTGAGAGCTGAAATCTATCTAGTGGATGTATGTCTCTAGTAGACCATCTCACGGCATGCTCTGCTGCCTGCCCAGCTTTCTGTCCAATGCCCTGACCATGAGCATGTACTACAGCTGTAGGCTGGCCAACTGGCTATACGGGAGCTCTCGGCTCCTCTTGAAATATGACCCTGTAGATCTCAACAACTCTCTCAGGGTGCCTATGCATCTTGTCTTCATGGAAGACTACATCATGACTACGGATGACTTTCCACGCCTGTGGATCCAAGAGACGGTAACCCATCTCGCTTGCATCCCCATAACCAAGGAAAATGCATTTGACACTCTTGGGATCCAGCTTACTTATCTTGTCCCTGGGCACATGGCAAAATGCCTCACATCCAAAGACATGGAGATGCGCATAAGAGGGGGGTTTTCCAGTCCATACCTCCTCTGCAACCTGGAAATCCAAACCACTAGAAGGTGATCTGTTTATGACATGCATAGCTGTACTAGCTGCCTTAGCCTAAAAGCTATGTGGTAGGCCTGCATGACTAAGCATATCGCGTACACGCTCTTGGATGGTTCTATTCATCAGCTCAGCCAAACCATTCTGGGGGGTGTAGGGGGCGGTCAATTGACACTTAATACCCCTCTCATCACATAACTGCTCAAAAGCAAGTGAGACATACTCACCCCCATTATCTGTCCTTAGGCATTTTTAGCCTATACCCAGACTGGTTCTCAACAAATGCAAGCCATCTCCAAAACACAGCCAAGACATCGGATTTCAACTTAATGGGATAAGCCCAAACTTTCCGTGAAAAATCATCTATGAACGTAACAAAATACTTTGCACCACCCATAGACTGACAAGGCATGGGCCCACAGACATCCAAATGTACCAATGCCAAGGGCTCACTCATGCATACCAGACTTCTTATGCGTAGACCTAGTCTGCTTGCCATAAAGACAATACTCACATGAATCAAAACATGCATAATCAAGGGACGGTAAGTACTGCAAACCAGAAAGTATTTTCATTCTCTTCAAAGACATATGGCCCAAACAGGCATGCCAAAGAGATACATGTGGGATAGAACCCACAGACAAAACATGATCAAGGGAAGAAGCTGATACAATTAGAGGGTAGAGACTGCCAGCCTTGGCACCTCTCATAATCACAAGTTTGCCACAAGTGATCTTCCATGCAGAGTCTCCAAAAGATACATGATAACTTGCATCATCAAGCTGTCCAGCTGACATGAGATTGCATGTCAAAGCAGATACATGATGTACATCCTACATAACAAAACTATAGCCAGAAGGAAACTGCAGCCTAACATCACCAATGCCCACAATATCAAGAGAGCTGTCATCACCCAAGAGCATGGTACCCGAAACAGTACGGTATGAATGAAACCACTCTCGGCAAGGTGTCACATGAAAGGATGCACCAGAGTCCAAGAGCCAATGTTGTGCATACATAGAGTGTATCTCTGTCATTTGCGAAGCACTAGAAGAAGCTGCAAGGATATAATCATCATCATCAGCATCCTCAGGTTGCATAACATTGATCTCTTCAATTTTAACACTGGACTTTGCAGGCACTATGCTGCAATCAGAAGACTTATCCTGCACTTTGTCTTTCCCCTTATCTTTGCGCCTTTCATTGTGCAATTCATGGCATTGTGGCCTAATATGGCCCTTTTTTCCATAATGGTGACAAGTAACATCTGTATTCCTACCACGGGATTTGCTACGTGACTTCCCACGAGACTTGGATCGAGATTTTTGAGAATCCCATCCACGACCACTGCCACTGCCACTGCCATGCTTTCCATATCCATCATTCTTACCTCTAACTATCATAGCATGCGACACACGAGAGGCATCCAAATTATTACAATTAACCTCTTCTTGCTGAAGAGCACTCTCAACATCAGATAATTTCAAGGTAGCAGTAGAGGCACATAATGCAATGTGGAATACATCCCATGACTCATTAAGAGTACCAAGCAAGAAAAGAGAAGTGACATCCTCTGCAAAAGTAATGTCCTACGAAGTCAAGTTCTTGAGTATAGCATGGAACTGGCTCAAGTGAGCAGACATAGTCACATTCTCCTTCATGCGCAGATCCATAAGCTGCTTCAGCCCCAATACATCTGACTCATTGGACTTTTCTTGTCATAGAGATTTTTGATATTTTCCCCACAACTGCCATGCACTCTGTTCTTCCTCAAAGACATTATAGTAAACCTGTTCTGTGAGAGACAATACAATAGTGGACTTGCATAACTCATCAAGCTCAAGCCATTCCTCATTTAGCATAGTTGCAGGTGGATGCCCGCTTAACCTCAAAGGTTTGATCTACGATTTCTATACCAACACCTGCCAAATTTGGCTCTTCCAATAAGAGTAATTCGTACCATCAAGCTTAGTGATGTTGAAAATAGCATGATCAATGGACGAACTCACCATAATGCAGGTTGGAAGACTGTAGACAGTTCACAACTGCTTGCTGTTTACTGTAGAAAATGACCAAAAAATCACCAAAATCGAGGGAAAATGGCGAGGAAAGTGGAACCAAAGCTGCTGCCCAGCAAGTACTAGTGAAAGTACATCATTTCAGAGTGTTTCAGCATGAAAAATCCATGTCAGTCCATACATATATGCTTGCTGTAATAAATTTCAGATTTCAGTAAAAGAGAGCTAACAATGCCAAAATCGGATCCCAAGGCAATCAGATATTTCCAAGACCAAAGCTGGCATCATGCAGGCATAGCATAAGCATATGACGATCGATAAGCATGAATCCAACACCCAAGTATGTCATACAAACATCTGCCAGTGAGTAGGCACACCTCCCTCAACAGAGCAAAGTGTTCCTGCCACTACCAAAACTTGACACAAGTAGGTGTCAGTTCACAACGATACGGATCCAAAACTGAGACTTAGCTCATAAACATACAGTGAACCAAGACATATGATGTATCATCCCAAAAGATAATAAGTCCCAAAGTATCAAGTGTCTGTAAACTGCTCAATGGCATGTAACGGCTCAATGCATAAACGTACGGCCTGCTCTGATAAGCATTCAAGAATGCTTCCACTAGCACAAAAGTCATATGTATGAGCTCAAGAGCTCAAGCCAAGGCAAGACATAGTGCCAATGACATAAGTCTAAGATAATACATCAATAGTATATTTCGAACACGTAGGCGGTAGAGCATCCATATGTAGCATCTGTAAGCATGTAAGACATCAAATACATCCCAATCCAAACTCTGACAAGCCAAGTAACATCCAAGACTACTCCATATAATTCAAAATGCATCCAAGGTGGAGCTTCAATGAGCACTCAAGCTCAACGTATGCATAGGGTAATCAACCGTGACATGAGCATCAAGCCGTAGGCAACGGATATGCATAAACCCAAGAAGCATCATTGTTAAAGCATATACCAATGTCAATAAGTGCAGGCTGAAATAAGCTCAAGCTTCCAAAAGCATCCGGATTCAATGACAACCTCAAAGTCATCCCTCGATGATCAATACATCATAGCATAACCCAAGACATACATCCGGAACCAATAGGCATATGTCAAAGCATGAAAGATAGCTTTAGTCCAAGAGTATTCAGCATGCATTTACTGTTATAAACTATATATTTCCAGCCCCAAAATCAGGCCAAAATCATAGCATTACATGTAGCTTCAATCCTCCAATCAATCGGGATGCAATAGGCATCAAACCAGTTATGTAATCATGCCCAAACAAGCATAGGCATACAAATACATGCTATCTCAGACCTGAAATCTATTGCAAAAGATTATGTCATCAGAATTTGGCAAATCCAACATCACCATTGCGTCTGGAGTGTGCCAAAACCCCAAGTTAGACTCTTACCTTGCTTGAATCGGGTTTCGAATGCCTGAGATATGACAAAAAGAATGATTTTTGGGCCAAATTTTGAAACATGCACAAAAAAAACGTGAGCTAGTTAGGGGGGTCTACTATCCCATGTGTCAACAATGGGGCCCAAAGGAAGCACAAATGAGGGCCAAAGAAGGCCTACACCAAGCCTCAGTAAGCCTTGATAGGTTGGAAGTAAGATCTAGGTGAAGGAAGCTCCAAGAGGTGTGAGCTATGGCTGCCCACAACTTGTTTACAACTTGTGAGACCTGAGAACTGAAGTAAAACTCTAAAATAATAAAGCAATACCTCAATATCAATGCCGTGATGGTGCCTCAATAGGCCGGGAAGCCAGGGAGTGACGAGAGCTCAAGAGAATGAGCTATAGCTGCCGAGAAGGAGACCCAATGCAAGTGGGGAGTCGATGGGAAGCTAAGAATGCCACAAACCAAGCTCAAGAGTTGGGAAGCCAAGCTCTGATACTAGTTGAAAGGGAGAGAAGGACCGAAGCTTGGACTTGAGAGCTATGGCGAGAGAGCAAGAGCAAGAGAGAGAGAGACAAGAAATGGGAACTCCAACAGTCACAATGTGTGACTGGGCCTTCCTTTATTCAAACTGTCACTAAAAGAATAAAGAATAAAGTGATAGTGACGGGCGCCCGCCACTTGCAGTGTGTAGTGGCGGTGACTGTCAGTGTAGTAATACATGGGCGGCTAGGTGGAGGCGCCTTTACCCCCAACAATGCTAAGCTGCGTGGATTGGTTGTCATGGAGTGGGGTAGGGCTCATCCTCGGAAGGATAGACCGGAAAGGGAAAAGGTGTATAGAAAGGGATGGTGCCCCATCTATGCCATCAGAGATGTTGGTCACGACTTTCTATGGCGGTAATTAGGGTTGCATGCCCTCCACCTAGAGGTGGGAATGGTCACAGGACTTTTAAATGTGTGGTGAGAGGAGGACCTAAGGAGCTTAGCCTATCAAACCCAACTCTTCTCCATGCGCTTGGCTATCATTGCTTGTGTGTGTTGATATTGTCTATACAGGGTCACAAATTTCCTTGTTTATTTATATACATATTTATGAATCCATGTCACTTCACAAGGGTAAAAATCAATTGTAGAACTTCGGATTGTACTGGAGTGTGGCACATGCATCTAGTACTCGTGGCAGCTTACTCAATAATGATAGATATTTTGCAACATTGAGTAGCATGGCACCTTGTCCGAGTCTACTAGCAACATGTAACTCCTCCTGAGTGAAAACCTTATCAGTCAAAGAGTTCTCTTGGCTAGTTTCAGCTAAGTCCATACCCCGAATGGCAGTTAGCACTCGAAAGGAAGTTGGTGCCACATAGGTTGGGTCTCTTTGAGACCGCCATTTGGCCAATCGCTCCTCTGAGACTATCATACTTTGGGCTCCTAGTTCGGCCATTATAACTTGGTTTTCAAACCAATGTTTTTCAAATTGACTTTGACCCTCTGATTGTCACTTTAGTTGCTCTATCTCTAAGAGATTTGGTTGGCAGAGCACATCATTGAATGTTACAGTTAAGCGTAGTTCGTCGGCTTCCTCGTCAGAGGTGAGTCGCATGTGTTCATGCAAGAGCCTGTCATAGTGCTCATCAAGACGTTCTTGCTCTTCCCAGGATAGGGGAAATGGTAAGTATTCTTGAAGCTACTCCTTAGGAAATGCGCCCATGTCTGTTAGGACATAGACACGTGTGAATACTTTAAGCTTAGCATCCAACTCAGTTAAGCATTCTGCGACACTTCTATGTTCAACGAGGGCTTGCTCGGTTGCTATCTCATGCAAGATTCTAGGAGTTTCCTTAGGCTTTAGCATAGCTGGGGGCTCAAGCCTAGATGAGCAAGATTGGTCAATGCTAGGGTTGCTTATGCTCTCGGGGTTTCCATGTTTCCCCTGAGACTTTGTTATTGCGTCATGGTTCTCCTTAGATGTGACTAGTATAAATTTGTCACCCTGTTGTGACAGTGTTGTATCCACTCTTGATTGGTCAATGCGAGTTCTATTCTCGGTGGATTGAGTGTTGCAAGAAATCGTTGATGGTAACGACCGCTTTGATTTTTTAGAACACACGGATGTGTCTGAGATTTCACCGCTATTAGGAGAGACATTAATGGGTTCATTGGTGAATGGTCTCGATGCTTTACTAATTAGCTCTTTGGCACTCTTGGTTTCAATCTTCTTGGGGTCTATAGCCACTTGCAACTGCCGTTGTTTTCATTCTTTTCTCTTCTTTTTCTTAGGCAATCGAGGTATATCCCTTGAAGACTCAGGACCTTGAACTAGGTCAGTCGGTCGATGTGCTTGGCTGGGCCTCATCATTCTCTTTCTCTAGTGTATCCTCAAGGGAATGACAGATGATTTATGATCCCGAGAAGCGCTTTAAAATAGCAAGCCAAAAGTTACGAATTTTAGGGGAAAAATAGACTTTGTCAAAGGCGGGGGTGGCAATTAGTACGATTTTAAGCGGCAATGCCTAGAAATGCTTAAAAGAGCCATGGGTGGTGGTCGGAGAATTTTCATAATTTTTTGGTATGCAGGACGAGACCTGGGAGCTGCCCCACAGTGGAGGACTTCAAGACAAATGCCTAAGATTTTTCAGACCAAGAATTAGACACCAGACGTGGAAAAGGGAGTGCCCGAAAGGCCAAATGTCAAATTGGCAAGTGTGAAAATGGACTTTAGGAGAGCCCAAAGGGTGTGACCCTTTGGGGCTCCCTTTGGGAACCCAAAATTGAAAAACGTGGGGGGGGGGGGAGAGGGAGGGCTGCATTTTTTTCACCACCTGATCAAGAAGAAGACGCCATGGCTAGAATTGGGGGAGAGATGGATTATGGCACCTACAAGCAACACCCCAACTGTTCTCATGGCTATTCTTCTTCCTATCTTCGCCCTCCATCACCCTAAATGGATCAAGGAATGATGCACTAAGCAAAGAGATAAAAAACCAGTCTTTTTCTCTCCTCCTTCTCTCTCCTGCATAGAGGCAATTCATGTGCAAGAAATCAAGAAGAAGAGGGGCTGAAGAATACTTGTCTGGTTGTGATCGGATTGCTTCAAGATAAAGAGGAGGCTAAGGAAAGAGGTTCAGCACTAAAGAATGGTTGCTAGTTGGTCTGTGGGCTGCCCAAAGTAATTACTAAAAAACCTGCAATATGCAAGATATGCGGTATGCTCTAATTTTATGAAAAATTTTGCTTGTTTTTGTTGTTTCATGGTCCAAATGTTGTTCATATGCAATGAATTTTTGTTTGATCCTTTTTTGCATCATGTTTGAGGGCTGTAACTACAAAAACATAGAACCCGTAATGATTTAGAGCCGTTATAAATTCTTTAAAACCTGTAAAATGTCATTTTTAATGGGAATTACTGATTTTCTCCAATTTTGAGTTGGAAAAAAGGAGTGGAAATGAAGTAAAATCAGAGAAAATGTTAAGTTTAGTCAAAATAATAAGCTAATACAAATAAATCAGAAAATACCTATTTTCCATGAATAATAAATGGAAAAAAATAGCAAAAAATAGAGGAAACTAGGGTTTTCGTGCTCAAAAAATGTGAAAAAATAAGATTTATGTGCGTGAATGTTTGGCAAGGATAAAGCATGAGTTTAAGCCCTAGTTTGGCCTCATCCTTTGTCTTATAGTACGTGTTTATTGTAATTTTACATACAAAAATGACACAAAACAATCATTTACACCTATGCACCACAACAACACCTAAACGGTGAGGGGGGAGGAAGTTTGTGTGACGATCTAATTGCTAAAAATATACAAATTTTGATTCCTCTCTTTGTGCATAGCATTTAGGGATCGTTCCATAATTAAATACAGGTGACTAGTAGCACGAAAGTTCCGGTGCTAGTCCCTAAAGTAGCGCAGCATGTGACGCTTGGTTAAAATTCATGAAAGGGCTATTTTCCGCACCTCACATGGCTGTTTTTTAAATCATAAAATGGTTGTGTACAATTTTCATACACCTTGCATCAAGCATGCCATGTGGTATCTCCTGGAATGCATTGCACTTGTTTGATAAACTTTGATCAACGCTAAGAGGACAAGAAACCCAAGCTGTAGGTTTAGACAGGAGCTTCCGTTGTGGAAAGTTTTGTGAGACAAATCAAAATCTCTTGGAATGTTGAATTATGAAAGAGTGGAGTTTGTGCGAATGTTATATGTGTTAGCGACGCATCTTGGGGCTAATCCCCGAGGTGTAGGAGAGTCGCAGTGGAGCCACGGCAATCAACCGAGAGGTGCTTCCCTATGTGTGTATTACGAGGTATTATGCCTATATGTCATGGGATCTCCCTCTGAGGAGAAGGGAAGATGAACGTTGGACTACATATTGGATACAAATGCAAAATCATCATAAACATAGTGTAAAGTGAGTTTTAGACGCTCCTAGCCCGTGAGGCCGTGTGGTGGGGTTGTCTATCATATTCATGAGGTCCGGCTAGTGCCATAGCCAATGCTGGCCCATTTTAGGTCCCATCAGTGTGGTGCATCTACCAAGAGCTGCCTATAAGTGGTGGTTTTCGAATCTTGGTCTTATAAGGGACTTGTTAGCTTTATTATATAGTTGATAACTGCCTTGAAGCAGTGGATGCTAAAATAGGCGGATTAAAGTTTCAGCCATGAGCATGATGATGAAACCAAGGAATCCCCGTAACCCTAAAGATACCTTGTCCACTCTAAATGGTTTAGTGGGATCTTTGGCTAGAAATGTGGCCGATTACTTTACCCTTTTCCTTGAAAGTGACACCATGCTGGAGTTTAGGTCACTATGGGAAAATACCCATGGAGTAATCATGAGAGATAGTCCATGGGAGCTAGAGGAAAGATTCTATTAGGACCTACCTCTGATTCTAGGGAAACAATAGCAAATGAGGATAGAATTACTAAAACACCAACATCAAGTGATGGAGTAGACTCCTTAGTGCGTAGCATAGGGCTCCCTAGACCACTTTGTGAGTTGGCAGAAAGGGATAGCAAGGATAATATTAACCTTCCTACACCAATAAAGGTGGAAATGGAAGAGGTTGGAGACCCCAAGACACTAGAGTTGGATTATGATTACGAGGATTTTAATGGCTCAATGTTGATCTCGAAGGAAAGGACTAAATGCCCTCCTCCTTATAGGGATATCCTAGTATTTCATGGGCTAGTTAATGAGGATCGGATGATGCATTTACGAGAATACGGCCTAGCTTGCCTTACAAGTGGGTTCAATGATATTCATCGGATGCTTGTATTCTCAAGTACCCTAAATGGAGAGGCTAGAAAATAGTACTGGAGCCTCCCAAGGGGGTCTATTAAATCCTTTGAGGAGTTGAGTGATCGATTTTTAGATGAATATGAGAAGAAGGTGCCTATGACCCAAGTTTTAGGGCAACTGATGCAGATTAGGTAAGAGTCCTATCCTTCTATTGAAGAATACGTTGGAGCCTTTAATGATATTCAGAGGCTGTGGCCAAGAAGAGCTATTGCATTGCCAGGTGTGATATGCTATGTGAGCTCTTTTTGAGTGGCTTAGAGGTTAACATGCAAATCCAAGTGGGACTACGGAATCCTAAGTCGTTAAGGGAAGCAAAGATGCATGCCATTGATTATGAGGGACATATTCAAAGATGTTGGGAAAACTTTTGGAGTTTTCCCCGCTCAGTGCAAGTACATCCTACCTTCCAGCCATTTCTACAAGGAGACAACTCACTTGTTGATACCAAGGCAGCCTATGAGAGGAACCTTGGTAGCCAAAATCTCCAAGTAGAAAATGACAATAGTAGGGATAGTATACCCCTTGGGGATAAAAAGATTCCAAGCCCAGGGGCTTGCAACACTTTCATGAGAGGTAGTTGTGATGGTGGAATTGATAGAACCATTAGGTCTACAAGCTTAGATGAGCGTTCTATGAGTGGTTCTAGTTGTGCTCCTAGGAAGGCTCTTGAGAGACCTTTCCAATTTATAGATAAATCATGCTTTTGAGTAGATGCTATTCCTTTTAGTAAAAGCATGGTTCTTATGGCTAAGCAGTTGTTGCAGAGTGGACAAAGACAAGTAAAGACATCTCGTGTAGAGAAGATGCGGCATGCCAAAGGTCCACTTGTACTAAATAGAAGCCATAAGACTGTGAGGCCATCTGGTAATGGTGATAAATCCATTGTGAGTCCATTGGACCAATGTGGGCAAATGAGGCAGTCTAAAAATATGAAAAGGAATATGAGATGGGTTTGGAGGCCCAAAACCCCTAAAAATACTGTTAGTGTGCCAAATGAAGGGCCAGGAATCGCATGTGGACATGCTTTGATGGATTCCCAAGAGGATGCGACTAAAGGCCATTATGCGACATCTGACAATAGGGACCATCACCTTGAGATGCATCTATGTGATGGGTCTAGGCTTGAAGCTCTGTCTAGTTTGGATTGTATCATTGACATATGTAATGGTCCATTTAGAGAAGAGTTGAATGATCATAAATCCATGATTCTCCCTATAGGAGGAGTTACTCGAAAGCTGGGACAAGTGATCCGTTTGAATGACGAACAAGGGAATGAGATATATCAACCTAATGATGCCATTCATTCAACTCATAGTACCCAAGAAGATATGGCCATTATTATTGAGATATCAGTAGAAAGGCTTGGATTAGTGGATCTACAAAGAGCGTAGATCAAGCTTTTAGCTAATTCGCATGAGTAGCATGAGGCTAGTCCTCCTATTTTATGCTACCCTTGTTATCCTGATTAGTTTGATAGGATGTGATGTATATGCCAAGGAGATCATATATTGCATGGATTAAAATGAACTATCCATTTTAGGCCAAGAGGGCTAGTTGCTTTAAGTAGTTAATGTCTTATTTCATTAGGCCAAGAAGGCCAGTTGCTTTAAGTAGTTAATGTTTGATTTCTTTAGGCCAAGAGGGCCAGTTGTTTTCAGGTTTTAATAATCTATCTCTTTACGCCAAGAGGGCCCATTAGTTTGCAATGAAAAGTGCTATTTCTTTAGGCCAAGAGGGCTCTATCTCTGTTTGGTGTAGGTACATTTAATGCTTTGTTGTTTTAGTGATTGCACACCATACAGGTTGACGAAGTCACTAGAGGGAGCCTTTACTATGAAGAAGCTTCTTGTGGCCATTCCAAGTGGTTTCGTCCCCTTTTCTAGTTTTTTCCCTTAAGCAATTAATGATATATATGCGGGTGAGGGTTACTTTCTTTTGTTTGTTGGGGACCGGCAATCAAGGCATGAAGTCCCATGTTTAGGTTAGGTATGTCTGGGGGAGGTCTGAGTAGTCCTTGCCTCTTGCAAGGCATTGCCAGGCATTGAAAGTCCTATTTTAGATGGGAGTTCTAATGACCCTGTTCTACTCACCTACTAGGCGACCGTTCTAGGTGTTCTTGCTAGTCGTGAGGCAGTTAGAAAAGCCTACTAACATAATGATAGAAAGAGACAACACCTTAAAGATCTGAAAGACAATATATGAATATACGAGAGGTGTGTAAAAGGGGTTTTAACCTCTATAACAAAAGGAAAGAAAGGAAAATCCTTGAGCTATTGTTTATCGCCTTGCGAAGGCTTGGTAGGTTCGTGGGGATGAGTAAGACCCGGGGCCGATGCTTTGCCCTTCCTTGGGGTGGCATCTAGCAGAAAAAGAAGAAAATAAAAGATGGTTGGAGCAAAAATAAAAGTGAGCATTAGAAAAGGATTAAGTGCCACCTTATGAGGGCCTGTTAGGTTCTTGGATACCGATACATGACCTGAGGCCAATGCCCTGTTCTCCTTGGGTCACTACGCTCAGCTCTCTCCTTTTTACACGCTTGAGTATGAAAAAATAAAATCCTAAAAGAAGAAAAATTGTGCTAAAAGAAAATATTTCTTGATCAGGCTATAAGAGTCCTCGCCTAGTAGGAGCTCTTGGTTGAGTTGTCCTTAGTCAGGAAGGTAGTTGAGATCACCACTTAGGGTGACCTCTTTGATAGTTCTTTTTAGCTTGGCTGTGTTGGAGCAGTTGGTTAGCGATTGGCTTCAGACTTTCTCTCAGATTATTCTAGGCCTACTCCTCGTGGATTTCATGCCTTGGTTTTGTCCGAGGGTAGGGTATGAGCTGTGATGTGATGTGTTGTGTATTTTTTGTATCAACTTGATGCTCCTTTTTGTTATTTATGTGCAGATCTATTCGTGGGATTTGACAGGCTGAGTCGCCCTATCTTGTGACAAAGTGGCAGGGGCCTACAACGGCCTACTACAAGACTCCTACAACTACCCATGGCTTGTGGGTTGGGGGGGTTGCTGATGAAAGATGATTTTTGATGTCTAAAAGTGCTTAAAAATAGTCAAAAATTATGAATTTTAGGGGAAAAAAAGACTTCGTCAAAGGCGGCGGTGGCAATCAATACGATTTTAAGCGGCAATGCCCAGAAATGCTTAAAAGAGTCACTAGACAACGGTCGGAGAATTTTCATAATTTTTTGGTGTGTGAGACGAGACCTTGGGAGCTGCCCGCCAAGTGGAGGACTTTAAGAAGGATGCCAAGGATTTTTTAGACCAAGAATTGGACACCGGATGTGGAAAACGGAGTGCTCAGAAGGCCAAAGGCCAAATTGGCAAGTGTGAAAATGGACTTTAGGAGAGCCCAAAGGGTGTGACCCTTTGGGGCTCCCTTTGGGAGCCCAAAATTGAAAAATGTGGGGGGGCTGCATTTTTTTCATCGCCTGATCAAGAAGAAGGCACCATGGCTAGAATTGGGGGAGAGATGGATTATGGCACCTACAAGCAACCCCCAACTGATCTCATGGCTGTTCTTATTCCTATCTTCGCCCTCCATCGCCATAAACGGATCAAGGAATGATGAACTGAGCAAAGAGATAAAAAACCAATATTTCTCTCTCCTCCGTCTCTCTTCTGCATAGAGGCAATTCATGTGCAAGAAATCAAGAAGAAGAGGGGCTGAAGAATGCTTGTTCGGCTGTGATCGGATTGCTTCAAGATGAAGAGGAGGCTGAGGAAAGAGGTTCAGCACTGAAGAATGGATGCTAGTCGGTCTGTGGGCTGCCTAGAGTAATTATTAAAAAACCCGCAACACGCAAGACACACGGTATGCCCCAATTTTATGAAGAAATTTGCTTGTTTTTGTTGTTTCATGGTCCACATGTTGTTCATATGTAATGAATTTTAGTTTGATCCTTGTTTGCATCATGTTTGAGGACTGTAACTACAAAAATAGAGAACCCGTGATGATTTAGAGCCGTTATTAATTCTTTAAAACTTGTAAAATATCATTTTTAATGAGAATTACTGATTTTTTCAAATATTGAGTTGAAAAAAAGGAGTAAAAATGGGATAAAATCAAAGAAAATGTTAAGTTTCAGTCAAAATAATAAGCCAATACAAATCAATCAAAAAATACCTATTTTTCATGAATAATAAATAGGAAAAATAGCAAAAAATAGAGAAAATTGGGGTTTTCCACTACAAGGATATGAGGATATAGCGATGCTCATTAGCGACGAGAAATAGTGGCGTCGCTATTTGCGTCGCTATTAGCGAGAAATAGCGGCATTGTTATTTGCGTTGCTATTAGCATCGCAAATGAGACGTGCGACGCAAATAACAACGCAAATAGCGACGGTACCCAGAGAAAAAAAATGTGAGCCAAAACCTGAGCGCGTCATTTTTCACACATTCACGAAAGAGAGAGCGAAACGGAGAGTGAGAGGGAGAGCAAGCATCTTGCTGAGAGGTAGAGTGATGCCAGGAGGCATATTTCACGGTGGATTCCGTGCCACGGTGGATTCCGTGAGGTTTTACGGTGGATTCCGTAAACTTTGATGACCAGGGTTCATACACAAAGTGGATTCTTTGTGCGAGAAGTTGATGGGGACGCCTGTCCTTTTCGGGCGTTTCATTAATTTAGTGTGTACATGGGTGATTCCATAGCGGGTGATTCTGCAAAATACATATTAAATTAATAAACGTTTATGAGTTTAGAGTGCGCACTCGTAGTAAATTAAGGTTAGGATTTATTTCTAACCAATTGATTTATTTATGTAGCTGAAGACTGCTAGGTATTCACTTTTGTCGATTTAATTGTATTATTTTACTAACGATTGTGAATGCTTCAGTTGATGTGTAGAGATAGCAGCAGTGGCGGAGGAAAGCATTGGAGTTTAGCGAGTATTCGATCTATGGATTATATTTTGATAGGCGCCACGCCTATATTTTGTCATGTCTATTGAGGCATCGATTATTTATTATTATTTTGTATGCGCCCATGCGCACGGTTATGTTATTTCTATTTGGATATTGTATTGGGCATACCAGACTCTATGGGCACCATCCATTAGCTTTATTCCTATTTTTGTAAAAGCAAACTCAAAAGCTAAAAGCTTGATATATTTTTGTAAATTGGGCTATTATTGAGCATGAAGATGGAATATACATAAAATGCATGCTTTATGAAGCGCTCACACAAGGCATGGGGGGAGATTGCACCCAATTGGTCTGTTGCTCTTGTCGTTCATGCTTTTTACCTTGTAACTTGTGCAAAAAGTAGAGTTCATTGTTCTTGGGGACCTTCCGGCATTCACTACGCGAGCATACAACGTCCATTATTGAGCATGAAGATGGAATATACATAAAATGCATGCTTTATGAAGCGCTCACACAAGGCATGGGGGGAGATTGCACCCAATTGGTCTGTTGCTCTTGTCGTTCATGCTTTTTACCTTGTAACTTGTGCAAAAAGTAGAGTTCATTGTTCTTGGGGACCTTCCGGCATTCACTACGCGAGCATACAACGTCCAATCTGCGCACCAGTGGTATCAGAGCGGAGCTGAGATCAAGAGCTTCCAATCGCTATCCATCTCGTGCAAAGGCGGAGCTCCTGGAACAATCGGGCTCTACGATCAATCTCGTCACGAACCGTCGATATAGGCAGACTTCTGGCGATCAAGAACCCCTGTTTTTGTCATTAGATCGTGAAGGACCAGGCTATACAGGCGGAGGAGCACTTCCAACTTCCCTTCAACAAGTCGTGGATAATCAGAGAGACAAGTCATCTCTGCAAGTCAACAACTTCAGGCCACACACCACAGAAGTCAAGTTTTGTAAGTAATCTCTGATCAAGTTCTGCAAGTCTGCAACTCTACAAGTCAGACAAGTCAACTGGAGTCAGAACTAACTTGTGCTCAAAACTCCTAGAAGGACTGTTCCTGCGCAGAAACTCCGAACTGCAAAGTTGTTCATTGGAAGGTACTCTACCCATACGCAGGTTTGCTGAAGCATTTTCAGCATACGAAGAAGGATAAATCGCATAATTTCTGAAGATTGAGAAAGATATACCCAAAAATACATAAGCCTTGTATTCCCGAACTTGAGCTACGCTCATCCCGCTAACTTGATTTTGAGTGAGAAAGGTCTTTTGAGTTTTACAGGATGACGGAACCACATATGGATGATCTTATGGCTGAAGGCGACCTACTTGAACCTACGATGGAGCAAAAGCTGGACTTAATCATGATGCAATTGGAAGAAGAACGAAGGGCTAGGCAATCATTGTAAGTGCAACTGGCAAATTTACAAAGAGCGTCTACCGACAAAGAAGAACCTCAAGCTGAAGATCTGATTCGACGTACCATCAACGCCACTCTTGAAGCTCAAACCATTCTCAAGGAATCAAAGATAAGTAAACGAAGTTTCAAATTTTGTACTTTCAATGGCATACGAGAAGGAAAGACTGTTCTAGCATTCATTAGTCAGTTTGATGACTATTTCCATGAGGAAACCTATGCACAAAAAGATAAAATCAAGTGTGTTACTAATCACTTAGTAGACAGAGCATCTCTTTGGTGGACTGTAGTATGCAAGAGCATAGATTGTCTTGCTACTTGGGAAGATTTCAAGAAGAAGTTCATGCAGAATTTCCTTCCACCGCAATTTCATGAGAAAGCTATTAAGCAATGGGATCTTCTCCAACAACGGGATCGTGAGCCTATTCCTCAGTATACATAGTGTTTTTGAAATGCACTCCTCCAGCTACGCATGCTTGAAGACGTACCAGAAGCGACACATAAGCACAAGTATATGTCTGGAATTCTTGGACATTACTACGCTAAAGTTAACATGTTCAAGCCTGCTACCCTTGAAGACGCCATTTCACTAGCTCACGACACTGAAGATAAGCTACGAGGTAGAGACAGACGACCATAGCAATTCCAAGCCAATGGTAATTATGGATCTAAACAATTCAATTCCAATTTTAGAAGATTTAATCCAGGTCGTTTCTCTTCATCATCTTTCCGCAAGAATTGGGCAAAACCACCTGCATTACCATCCAATGTCAATCAAAATCCTAAGCCTATTCCACAGCCAAATCCAAATGTACCTAGACTTCCCACCATTGCAAACAATGTAACCAAAGCCAAGCCAATAGTATGCTATAAATGCCACCAGCCTGGACATTTAGCAGCAAGTTGTCATTCAAAGAAGCCACCAGCTCATATCAACTACCTTGGAGCCATGGACGAAGACAAACATGAAGATATGCCTGACTTCACTGAAGATGAGGACGACACTATTACTACTTCCGATACTTTACCAAGTATGCCTACTCCACATTCTTTATCGACTATGAAATTTTTGGTGCATGGAAAGGAAAAGACTATTTTGCATGATGACGGTAGTACTCATGATTTTATTTCAGCAAAATTGGTAAAAGAATTGAAATTACAGACTGTACCTACGCATTATCCCATAAAAGCTACATTTTTAGGCACTAGGTATAATGGTACACAGGAAGTACAAGACTTAGAGATTCAAATTGATCAATACACTGAAAGAAGAAATTTTCTAGTTGTTCCATTACAGTCGAGTGACATTATTTTAGGTATGCCTTGGCGCCACCAGCATAACCCAGATATAGACTATTCCACACACACAATGAATATTAATTTTCAAGGAAAATCTATTATATTATATGGTATGCATGCATCTAATGTCTTTCCACTGCTTTCGCATACTCAAGCTAAACGTGCATTACGCAAGAGTAGTAAATCCTATCTCATTTGGGTGAATGAATTGCAAGTAAAGGAAAATCATATGCACCCTAGGCATAAATAATTTCTTGCATATTTTAAGGACTATTTTGCAGAAGATCTACCACCAGGTTTACCTCCTTCACGTCCAAAAGACCATAAGATAGATTTGATCCCTGGCACACAACCACCTTGCAAAGCACCATATAGGCATAACCAGATAGAGCAAAAAGAAATCCAGAGTCAAGTTGAGGAATTACTAAATAGAGGTTTGATTCGACCTAGCAGTTCTCCATTCGGTGCACCTGTTCTGTTAGTCAAGAAAAAGAATAATACCTACCGTATCTGCATTGACTATCGAGCTTTAAATAAGATCACTATAAAGAATAGATATCCTATTCCTAGAGTTGATGACCTTATGGACAAACTGCAAGGATCTGCTATATTTAGTAAAATTGACCTTAAGTTTGGTTATCATCAGGTGAGACTAGATAAGTCTGATATTCAAGACTGCATTCAGAACACAGTTTGGTCATTACGAAATTTTAGTCATGCCATTTGGATTGACTAATGCACCTGCGACATTTAGTAGAATGATGAACTGTATCTTTTTGAAATATCAGTATTGTGTAATTGTTTTCTTTGATGATATTTTGGTGTTTAGTCAAAATGAGAAAGAACATTATGAGCATTTGTCATTGGTTTTTCAGTTATTGAAAGAAAATCAACTGTATGCAAATCCTGAAAAGAGTGAATTCTTTAAAACAAAAATTGAGTATTTAGGTCATATTGTATCATCTGATGGAATTAAAGTTGATCCTAAGAAAATTGATGCAATATTGAATTGGCCTGTACCTAAAAATGTGCATGAGTTATGCTCATTCCTTGGTCTTGCTAGTTTCTATAGGAAGTTTGTATGTAATTTTTCATTACTTGCTTTACCATTAACCAAACTTCTGAAGAAAGGAATTGTTTATCAACGGACCAAAAATCAACAGAAATCCTTTGACTTACTGAAACATGCATTAACCCATGCCCCTGTTCTACAGTTGCGTGACTTTAATAGACCATTCTTTCTAGTAGTGACCGATGCTAGTGGATCAGGAATAGGAGCCGTACTTATGCAAGACAATCATCCTATAGCATATTCTAGTTGTAAGTTGAAACCCTCTGAGCTGAAATATTCCACATATGACAAAGAACTATTAGCAGTTGTACAAGCATTAAGACAGTGGAAACACTACTTCATGGGTTCAGAATTTATGATTAAAACCGATCAGCAAAGTATTAGACATTTACTTAGCCAACCGCAAATATCTGACCATCATATCAAATGGGCTTCCTTTATTCAAAGTTTTCATCCTATCATTCAATACCAACCCGAAAAAGAAAATGTAGTGGCTGATGCATTGAGTAGAAGACCTGCCATTCATAATATTTCTGTCATATCTTTTGATTCTTTGATTGCTATGAAAGATATATATCATCAAGATATTACTTTTCATAATGATTGGAATAAATTAGTTCAAAATAATTTCATTCCTATTGATTCATTGTCATATAATGATGGATTTATGTTTTATGAAAAGAGATTGTGTGTTACAATTCCATTCCGATCTTTTGTTTTGAATGAAATTCATTGTCCCCCATATCAAGGTCATAGAGGTATCATATCTACCTTACGTATATTAACTGAAGATTTTTA
This sequence comes from Lygodium microphyllum, assembly GCF_053477565.2. NCBI lineage: Eukaryota > Viridiplantae > Streptophyta > Polypodiopsida > Schizaeales > Lygodiaceae > Lygodium > Lygodium microphyllum. Next base: position 29,829,564 of record NC_141149.1, read on the forward strand.
TTGGCCGCATATGGATGCTGATGTATATAACTTCATTTCTGAATGTTTGATTTGTCAAAGAGTTAAGAGACATCATGGTAAATAGTATGGATTACTTATACCTTTGTCTATTCCATCTAAACCTTGGGAACAAATTTCTATGGATTTCATTACTGGTTTAACAAATACTAAATCTAACCATGATGTGATTTGGACAGTTGTAGATAGATTTAGTAAACAAGCATTTTTCATTCCATGTAAGAAAACTTTAACAGCATCACAAGCAGCACAATTGTTTTTGAAAACTGTTTTTACTAACCATGGATTGCCAAAAGTTATTATTTCAGATCGTGACTCTAGATTTTGTAACAACTTTTGGATTACTCTGTTTGCTAACCTAGGCACAAAGATTGATTTCTCATCTGTATTTCATCCAGAAACTAATGGACAAACAGAAGCCACTAACAGCACAATTCTAGATCTTTTACGTGCATATACTATCTCTAAACCACACATTTGCATTTATTACAATTTGCATATAACAATACACCACACACATCTACAAAGAAAGCACCGTTTGAAGTCATTTATAGATATAGATTATCTACACCTGTTGCATCTTTGTCTAATATAATTCAAAGTGCTGATGATATTGCTAGTATGCATAATACTATTTTTGATGAGGTTAAATATATGACTGCTAAAGCCCAGCAATCATATACCAAACAAGCCAACAAGAAAAGACAAGCAATGAATTTCAAAGTTGATGATTATGTTTGGCTGAGAATAGAAAAATGTAGACTACAAAGTGTAGATAGACATCCAGTTGTCAAATTAGCCCCTAGATTCTATGGACCATTTAGGATCATTCATAAAATTAATGACAATGCATTCAAGTTAGAATTACCATCTCATTGGAAAATTCACAACACATTTCACATTAGTTTATTGAGACCATTTAGAGGCCAATTACTTGTACACCCTGTTTATGAAAACCCACCTTTATTAGAGGAAGAGACTGAAATACTTGAACCAGAAGCTATCATAGACACTGACTTTATGACCGCTAGAATTGGCCGAATGTATTCTAGATATCTAGTTAAATTTAAGAACCATCCTGTAGAGGAAGCACAATGGATGCATGCTAGAGACTTAAATGCTTTCCCCACTCTGTTAGCTCCACATTGAGCTAATAGCAATTGAGGTCAATTGCTATCCCACCCCGGGGGTATGATGCCAGGAGGCATATTTCACGGTGGATTCCGTGCCACGGTGGATTCCATAAACTTTGATGACCGGGGCTCATACACAAAGTGGATTCTTTGTGCGAGAAGTTGATGGGGACGCCTGTCCTTTTCGGGCGTTTCATTAATTTAGTGTGTACATGGGTGATTCCATAGCGGGTGATTCCACAAAATGCATATTAAATTAATAAATGTTTATGAGTTTAGAGTGCGCACTCGTAATAAATTAAGGTTAGGATTTATTTCTAACCAATTGATTTATTTATGTAGCTAAAGACTGCTAGGTATTCACTTTTGTCGGTTTAATTGTATTATTTTACTAACGATTGTGAATGCTTTAGTTGATGTGTAGAGATAGCAACAGGAGGAAAGCATTGGAGTTTAGCAAGTATTCAATCTATGGATTATATTTTGATAGGTGCCACACCTATATTTTTTCATGTCTATTGAGGCATTGATTATTTATTATTATTTTGTATGCGCCCATGCGCACGGTTATGTTGTTTCTATTTGGACATTGTATTGGGCGTGCTAGACTCTATGGGCACCGTCCATTAGCTTTATTCCTATTTTTGTAAAAGTAAACTCAAAAGCTAAAAGCTTGATATATTTTTGTAAATTGGGCTATTATTGAGCATGAAGATGGAATATACATAAAATACATGCTTTGTGAAGCGCTCACACAAGGCATGGAGGGAGATTGCACCCAATTGGTCTGTTGCTCTTGTCATTCATGCTTTTTACCTTGTAACTTGTGCAAAAAGTAGAGTTCATTGTTCTTGGGGACCTTTCGACATTCACTGCGCGAGTATACAGCGTCCGATCTGCGCACCAGAGAGAAAGAGAAAGAAAGAGAAAGAAGGCCTATCACCGCCACCGCCGCCGTTCGCGAAGAAGAGGAGGAGGTGTACGGAGGACAAAGAGGAGCCGCCGTCTCGAAGAGGAGCCGCCGTCGCGAAGAGGAGTCGCCAAACCCTTCTTCGAGCCTTTATAGTGAGTGCATTGTCCATTATTGCTTTGCTTTTGTATTTTCTCTCTCTCTTTTACTTGTTTTTGGTATAATTCGTGTGTATGGCAATGCCCCCCTCCCCACCAAATTTTCTCAAGGAAGGCGGCAGCATGTCGACGCCATCAGCGTCGCGAAAAAAACGCCCCCCCTCCAAAATCAAGCATGGAGCTTCCAAAGTAACACATAGATCAGAGATCAGCCGGCGAATTTCCATTCTTTCCTAATCATATTGCTGGTCTTCGCGCAAGATATGGCTGACCAAATGGAGAGATCAGAACCTAGTCTTTCTCTCTCCTCCCTCTCTCTCCTCTCTATGGGCTGTTCATGCGCACTATCTTGAAGGAGGAATCGGGAAGGAGATTAAAGGAAATGATGATGAAGATTGATGGAGATGCTAAAGATTGATGTGAAGCATTGGATTGAGAGCAATGGAGGCTGCGTCCGCTGGTCACGCAGTTATTTAATGCGTCTCGGGTTTCGTAAAAACACGGTATGACTATTTTTATGAAGGAAATGAAGGTTTTTTTTTGTGTTTTATGATGGAAATGATGCTTTTATTTGATGAAAATTTGTTTGAGTGCTTGTTGCATCATGTTTAATTTCTCTTTATCAGAAAATTCTGATTTTGCAATGATTTACATACGCTATTTAAGTTCTCGCAAAATCCGAAATGCGATTTTTAAGCGGTAAAATGATAGTTTTGTCATTTCAGGTGGGTGAAATGTGTTCCTATGGGGGAAAAATGAAAAATAAATTGAATGTTAGTATGCTGAAGTGATTGGAATAAGAAAAATAAAAAAATAGCATATTTTATTGAGCAATAAATCAAAAAAATGAGAAAAAATAAGGGAAAAATAGAAATACGCCTCACAAAAATAAGAAAAAATATAATGAGTGTTTATGGATGTATGGTAGTAGCAAAGCATGAGGTTTAGCCTCAGTTTGCCCTATCGCTTTGTCAAAGTTTGTGATTTACCGCTTTTCATACATCAAAACATGACAAAATGAACCTTTACACCTATGCAATGAAAGCAATACCTAAACGTAGGGGGTGGGATGTTTGAATGGTGCGATTTGCGTGTTGATTATTGCTGATTTTCTGATGCATATCATGATATAGAGTTTGGTGTATTTTAATTAAGAGGATAGTAGCACGGGCATTGCCTCGGTGCTATCCTTACATCGCCGTAATGAGTTAGTGAATGAGCATTGAAAAGCCTGGTTGTGTACAACATGTTTCTGATTGAAAATTATGTTTGAGCACTTTAGGATCATCCACTTTTGCATGTATATGTAAACCATGGTATCAGAATACAAAGAACTGGATGCATAGCACTTATTTTCGATTACGATGACCCACGCTTGAGTGTGGAAAGGCAACCTAACCGATAGGATAAACGTTTGTTTCTTGGGGGATTATTTGGTAAGGAAACATGGTATCTCCTGGAATACATTCAAAATGAAAGAGTGGAGTTTGTTCGTTTGTTCTATATGTTGAGCAGCGCATCAAAGGGCCAATCCCTGCGATGTAGGAGAGCTGCAGTGGGGCCGTGGTGATTCCACTGAGAATTTGCCTCCCATGTATGTGATTATCGTGGCACTTATTGCCAATGTGTATGGGTTCTCCCTCTGTGGAGTTTATAGAAAGAAAAACGTTGGACTACAAAACTATAAACGCATAGACTAGGCTTTAGGACAGTTCGTCCTTTAGCAGCAGATAGACGCTCCTGGCCCACGAGACCGTGTTGGTGTGTTTGTCTGTTATGAGCATGAGGTCCGGCTAGTGCCATAGCCAATGTCGGCCTATTTGAGGTCCTTTTAGTGGTGCGTCTATCGGGAGAGACCTCAAAGTGGTGGTTCTCGAATCTAGAGTCTCTAGGGACCAAGTAGTCGGTGTATGTTCCCCGAGAGGGGCCGTCAAGCCGAGTTACAAAAAGAAGAATGTGCTCAGAGGGCTAGATAGAGGGCTGAAATTCTTAGAAAATATTCTCCTCAAAGGAGCAGCCCGATACGCATAAAAGGCAGTGGTCTTAGTAACCCAACTGCTGCACATAGTCCTTTAGGTGTAGGAGGAAGCACAAGTTCTTCCTCTCTTCCACCAAGTCAACCCACTTCAAGTGAGGGTGTGATCCCATCAGTCCAAACTCCTATTGTCAATCCGATTGTCGTCATGGCACAACCCATTGCAATTCTTGCAGGGACGCCGGATTTGCCAGCTTTAGGAGTTCCTTTGCCCATTTTTAATGGGTTAGCCGAAGAAGATGCGGAGTTTCACATTTGTGAATTCCAAATATTAATGTTTAATTACCGCATCCAAGATGAGGAACATGTTATGATGTTCTTTAACATGACGTTAAAAGGAAGGGCTGCAGTATGGTATCATAGCATAGATACTGGAACCATAACTACAATCGACCAATTTTATGTAGCTTTTCGAGGAGAATATGCCCCTGAAAGAGGTGGCCAATACTGGTTGCATGTTTTGAATGTAACATGCTAAGAACCCCATGAGAATGTGAAAGCCTATGCCAAGAAGCTTAAGGAAGTATTTCGTAAGTTACAAACTTACATTCCTATTCCACCGGCTACCCAATTGCAATACTTCTTGCATGGATTGGATTTCAATATTCAGGTACAATTGAGCAGTGTGGCTTTGGTTGATATAGATATTGCCATCACGCGGGTAGAAGGAGTAGAGTCACGATTACAAACGGCCTACTCCTCTCGAATAAATCTTAATGCGGATCTAGTACTTGGAGGCAATTTACCATTGATAAATGGAAGTCAAGGGATGCCTGTGAATAACCCTAATGGGAGAGGAAGCATGATTCAAAATGTATCTTTACTGCCAGCTCCTCCCAGTGTGACTATGCCTATGGCTAGTCAGTTGGCTCCACCAAATGTTGGAGGCCAAGCTTCGAACCCTAATGTTGTTCCTGTGAGTCAGCAACCAATGCCCAATCAAATTGTTAGGCCAATGGAATGACGGATAGACGATCAAGGCTATGAGTTGAGTGCCTCTAATGTCCTTGGCGAAGTTAAGGATATGATGAAGCACTACACTGACATGATTTCTGAACAATATTGGCAAATAGCTGTTGACATCAATTTCCTGAAGAAGCAGCAGAATTTGATAAGGAGTCGACACCCTGAAGAGGGTGGTCCCTCAAGATTCAGCTATAAGTAGTGTGGCGGACAACATTTCCCTAGAAACTGTCCAAATGTTAAATGTGATATTTGTGGGAAATCGGGCCACTTAGCCACTACTTGTTGGAGTAAGATTAGTTCCCTCCAACAAGGGAGTAAACAGCCAGGTCCAGTTAATCATAGAGCGCAAGGTAGTAACCTCCAACAAAATGATGGACCAAGACAAATACTGCAAAGGGGAAAGGCCATTATAGAGGAGCTACCACAAGGCAATGGAATCAGCCTTATCGAGGCTGTATGCATCAATGGCTTTAAAATCTCTAACCTACGAGCCGTGACAAGAGGCCAAAAGGCTAAAGAGGGTGATAAAGATAATGCAAAATTGGTCGAGGAAAACCCTAAGCAAGGGGATAAGGGGACGCAAGTCCTGAATCCTGGCGTGGAAGGTGGACCTCTAAGGCTTGTTGATAGAAAAGTTGATCTTAAGAAGGATGAGGAAGTGCCAAGAAAGAAGGCAAGAGCTAAAAAAGAAGCACCAAATCCGGTCCCGAGACCAAAAGAGAGAATGGTTTGGCGAGAAAAGAGAGCTTTGGTTACCTATCATAATTTTGATTTAGCAAGTTCTCTTTGCGAAGTCAAACCAGATGTAAACCTCTTACAGTTGATTAAATTATCTCCAGGAGTATGCAAGGAATTCAAGAAGATCCTGCGTATTGGATATATTGTAGAACCTTTGGGCATAGCACAAGTAGGGAAAGATTGGTTTGATCATGCTGAAAAGAATTGCCCTAGGGTTCCAGCATACGTGGATGGAATATTAGTGGAGCATGCTATTGTAGACACTGGGTCCTTTGTCAATATCATGAGTTCAGAGTTGATGGAGAGGTTGGGTCTAGGCATCCAAAAAGATGGCTCCACCCTTCTTAGAATGCCTGATGATAGTCTAAGGCAACCAGAAGGCTGCGTTACTAAAGTCCATGTACAGTTGCAAGTGTAGAATGCTTCTTGGACTTTAGGGTGATAAGATTTGCAGGACGTCCTAGCTATCGAGTCTTGCTAGGCAGGCCTTGGATCTTATGAACAGACTGTCAAGTCGATATACTCGCCGCTCGAGTGGTTCTAGGTAGAGGTGCTAATCGAGTAATAGTTGATGCTTACCCTGAGTCTCCTCAAAGTGAGAGAGCTCCTTTATCCTCTACTGAATTAGAAACAACAGATAATCCATCTGGTAGTGAGACATCATCCAATGATGAATCTAAAGAGGGGTCCACTATAGAGGATATTTATCAGATAACTCTAAATGAGCCGATAAAGCCTCAAGATAGGATAAGAGACGAGGATGTGATTGAGTTGGACCTTGGCACGCCGAATGATTTGCGACCAATTAAATTAGGTTCCATACTCAGTTCCGCAGAAAGGGAGGACTATGTGTCCTTGATTCAAGAATTCCGCGACATCTTTGCTTGGAGTTATGACGAGCTGAGAGGCATTCCTCCCAGCCTGGCTATTCATACTATTCTTGTAAAAGAAGGCAGTCGTCCAGTGCGTCAGAAAGTAAGGTGTATGCCTTTTGAATTGAGGGATAGGCTATTTGAGGAGTTACAAAAGTTACGAAAAGCTTGTTTAATCTTCCTTGTACAGCACATAATGGTGTTCACCAGTTGTCATTAGAAAGAAGAAAAACAACCAGATCCGACTATGTTTAGATTTTAGAGAGCTGAATAAGCAGATGGTTAAGGATTACTACCCGTTGCCATTTATTGACCAGATTTTGGATCAATTAGTGGGTAGGGACATATATTCGTTTATGGATTGCTTTGCAGGATACAACCAGATGGCAATTGCAGAAGAGGACAAGTTGAAAACAACTTTCATTACTGTCCTTGGTACTTTTGCGTATCATGTGATGGCTTTGGTTTGTGCAATGCACCTGGATCATGGCAACGAACAACTGACAAGACCTTTGGTGACATCTCCCCAAATGAGTTGAAAGTATTTATCAATGACCTGGGGGTAGCCACTATAAGGAAAAGGATGTTGATTATCTTAAGAAAGTGCTTTGAGCGCTGCAGACGATTTTGTATCGCTCTTAACCCACGAAAGTGTGACTTTGGAGTGCCTTATGGGCTATTGCTAGGCCATGTGGTCAGTTCAGTAAGGATCACAACTGACCCTGAAAAGGTCAAGGTTATAGTCGCTATGAGTCCACCATGCACTCCGAAAGAGGTACATAGATTTTTGTCATCGATAAGGTACTATCGGAGGTTTATAAATGCCTTGGCAAAAAGGACGTTGCCACTAACGAACTTATTATCCTTTAGCTGTCTATTTGTATGGAGCGACCCTTGTAAGGTAGCTTTCCAGGATGTGAAACAGGAGCTATTAAAAGCACCAGTTTTAAAAGCACTTAAAAGAGGCGAGGTATTTTACATATTTTCAGCAGCCACCATGCATAGTATCAACTGCTGTTTAGTCCAAATCTAGGAGGAAAAGTGGTATCATTCGATAGCTTTTGCTAGTCGAAAATTGGGCATATTAGAAATTAACTACACCTACATGGAGAAGTTGTTCCTTGCGATGGTCTTTGCGACTAAAAAATTCAAGCACTACATCCTCTATAAGAAGGTAGTTTTCTATATGAAGGCGGAAGGGCTTAGATTGCTTATGAACAAGCTACAACCGCATGATCGTCTGGCAAAGTGGTTAATCACTTTGTAGGAGTTCGATTATGAGATTAAGAGTAAGCCACCAAGGTTGCAAGATATTGTGAATGGCTTGTGGATTTCGGGGAGCCGAAAGAGACTTTGGCTGAAGGAAGTGATATTGAAGAAATGTTTAAAATTGATACAGCTTCTATCCCATCTTGGTACGCTGCTATCACGCATTATCTATCAACGGGAGAGACTGGAGCTAGTTTATTAAAATCTGAAAAGAGGAAAATCAGACAACAGGCTTTGAAGTTTTCCTTGATCACAGGAACACTATATCGGCAGGGTGTTGATGATATCTATCACCATGTGTGATGCTTGATGAGGTTCCTTTCATCTTGGAAGAGTGCCATGACTCTGCCTGTGGAGGGCACTTCGCTGGACGGTTGATGGCACAAAAAGCTTTAAGAGCTAGATATTGGTGGCCATCCATCTTCCAAGATTCCTTTGAGTACATTAAGAGATGTGATACCTGTCAACGGCATGACAGTAGAGAGAATAGGAAACGCCCACTTACGCCTATCATGGCTATCCTTCCATTTGAGAAGTGGGACATTGAATTTGTGGGTCCTATCACCCCGTCATCTACTACCCAGAAGAGATACATTATAGTAGCAATCAATTATTTTAAAAAATGGTCAGAAGCGCGGGCGACGAGGTAGGACAATGAAAAAGAGACTGCAAGTTTCCTTTTAGAGCAGATTATCTGCCATTTCGGACCACCGAAGGAACTAGTGTCGAACCGTGGAACCCACTTTTGAATAAAGTGCTCAAAAGCCTGATTGAATCTTGGTAAATCAAGCACAACAAAATGACCCCCTATAATCCGCAAGCCAATGGGAAAGTTGAAAGTACTAATAAGCAGCTTATGGGTATCTTGTCTAAAATAGTCTCTGAGAAGAAACGAGACTGGGACATGAAGTTGTATGTGGCAGTATGGGCATAGAATACAAAGTTCAAGCGAGCTACCGGTCATACTCCATTTAAATTAGTTTATGGGGAAGAGTGTGTGTTACCCCTCAAAATCGAGTTGCCAACCATACGGTTTGCAATTAACCACTCTTTGGGAGACGAGGATGCACTCTTTGAACGTTTCACAACCATAGCCCACTTGGATGAGCTGAAATTGTAGAGCTTATTACACCAGGAGGTAGCTAAACGTCGGATGAAGCACTTGCACGATCTTAAAGCAAAGAAGTATACCTTTAAAAAAGAGCAATTAATTCTGTACTACGATGCACGTAGGGAGCTGTTTCTAGGAAGCTGGAACCTAGATGGGATGGCCCCTACAAGATTGTCAGGATAGGAAAAAATAGGTCTACGGCTATACTAGCTGATCTGCAGGGAGTAGAATTTAAAAATAAGGTTAATCTTAATAAGATTAAACCTTACTATTTCTAAGTATGCTAATGTGGAAAAAATGCATTGCAGGTCCAGGCTGGGGCTAGTTGGAGACCTGCAAAAGGAGCTTAAGCTAGTTGATGGGGCGGTTAATCCCTTATTTGGAGAACCCATATCTAGAGCAGAGATACCATTAGGGGAAGCTTATCTAGTGGAACAAAGGATACAAAGTGATTGAGCAAGAAGGCAAAACCTTTGTGTGGGAGATCAAAGTCTTCTGCCATCACTGCTTACGAATGTTGACAAGTATGCCTGTTGAGTTTAATGAAGAAGGTGGGATGGAGCCGTCAGTTCATCCTCTAAACATGCTAAATTTTGACTATCATAATTACGAATAGAGGAGTTCGTGATGGCATGATGTGTAAACCAATTGTGGACGTACGCATTATATTTTGACGGAGCGTCCAGGGGCCCTGATAAAAAAGGGAGTATTGGAGTAGTAATTCGAGATCCCCGACGTAGAGTTACGATGAAGTTAGCTGCTTATCTCGAGGTAGGATTCACTAACAACATGGCGGAGTATAAAGCCTTGATTATGGGACTGCATATTGCCAAGCAAGGTGGTATTCGGCAGTTGTTAGTAAAAGGGGATTCCCAGTTGATCTTGAATCAGCTAGATGGGACATACACAATGCGGAATCCCATCCTTTGTATGTATCATCGAACTACCATGATCCTACTTGAGGAGTTTGAGAGAGTGTCTCTTCAGCTGATTCCACGTTACTGGAATCAGTTTGCGGATTCACTGGCAAACCTTGCTTATGAAGAAGACCTTTTCTTCAACTGTGGTCCTAGTTTGGATATTACTATCAATAATGAGACAGGACCCGATCGCTTGTGGGGAATGTTATCAGAGCATGCAATATATGGTAGGCGATGGTTAATATGGGTGATGCAAAGAGTAGGCGAGACCCATCTACCGTTGTTATCCTGGACCCATAGGCTGATTAGCCAACATGTTATGCATACGCCTCTTGCTACATATGCAGGAGGAATGGGTCAAAATCTTATGCATTTAGCTTAGGGCTGCGAGCCCTATTTTTTCTCCTTGGAAGGGAGCATATTATTGTAAGTCGGTACTATTTCGGGGAGGGATGTATAGGTGCTATTCTGTTTGATCTCGTTAGGCCAAGAGGGCCAGTTTTGCAAGGTTTTAGTGTTTTATTTCATTAGGCCAAGAGGGACGATCAATTTTTGTAGTGAAATGCTTTATTTCATTAGGCCAAGAGGGCCAGTTGTCTGTTTAGTACGGGTGCGGTTAATGGTTTCTTGTTTTAGTCCTATGCTAGACAGGTTCAAAGAAGAGCTTGGAAGGAGCCTATGTCACACGGAAGCTTCTCATGGCCCTATCCAGGTGATATCTCTCCTTGATGAGTACTGTGTTTTTATGCTATATGTGTCTGTGTACTTGTAGGGGATTTTCTTTTCTTGTAGGGGACCAGCGTCCAAGGCATGAAGTCGCAAGTTTAGGTTAGGTATGTCTGAGGGAGGTATGAGTAGTCGTTGCCTCCTGTAAAGACATTGCCAGGCATCGAAAGACTGGTTTTTAGAAGGCAGTTCTAGTGACCTTGTTCTGCTAGCCTGCTAGGCAGCCATTCTAGGAGTCCTTGTTAATTGTGAGGCAGTTAGAGAAGCCTACTAGAGGAAAAAATGATGAGGATAGAGAGAAGAAAAGGCAAAAAAAACCCTGAATATCTCAAATGAAAAAAATATATACAAAGGTGTGTAAAAAGGGGTTCTAAACCCTATACAAGAATAGCAAAAGGAAAAAATCTTAGAAGCAGTTTGTCATCGCCTTGCGAAGGCCTGGTAGGTTCCTGGGGACGAGTCAGACTCGAGGTCGATGCCTTGCCCTTCCTTGGGATGACATCTTGCCATAAGGAAAAGAAAGGAAGGTTGGAGCGAAAATAAAAGTGAGCATTCGAAAAGGATTAAGTATCGCCTCGCGAGGGCTTGGTAGGTTCTTGGGTATCGAGACAGGACCCAAGGCCGATGCCCTGTTCTCCTTGGGTCACTACACTTAGCTCTCTCCTTTTTACACGCCCGAGTATGGAAAAATAAAAACCCAAAAGAAGAAATGTGCTAAAAGAAAATACTTCTTGATCAGGCTATAGGAGTCCTCATCTAGTAGGAGCTTTTGGATGTGTTGTCCTTAGTTAGGTAGGTAGTTCAGACCACCACTTAGGGCGACCTCTTGGATAGTTCTTTTTAGTTTGTTCGTATTGGAGCAATCAGTTAGTGACTAGCTTCGGACCTTCTATCACATTATGCTAGGCCTACTCCTTGTGGATTTCATGCCTTGGTTTTGTCAGGGGTAGGGTGAGCATTGTGCTATGTTTTAATATGTATCTATTTTGTATCAGCTTGATGCTTCCTTTTGTTGTTTTGTGCAGATCTGTTGTGGGATTCGATAGGCTGAGTCGCCCTATCTCGTGGTCGCCAATGAGAGTGGATTTTTGAGGTCAAAAAGTGCCTAAAATTTGCCAAAAAATCCAGAATTTAGGGGAAAAATCTTCAACATCGAAGGCGGTAGCTGCAGTTAGGACGATTTTAAGTGTCAAGCGAAGGATGGCTTTTTAAAAGGCGCCCGAGTGACACTTGTGGATTTTTCGTAATTTTTCCGACTACCGTATGGGATGCCGAGAGCTGCTAGTCAGTGCGGGATGCCGAGATGGACACGTACGATTTTTCAGAGGCCAAATTAGAGCCCGGACTCAAAAGATGCCAAAAAACGACCAAGAATGAAGAGGTGGACAAAAATTAAGGCTAAAGGGGGTGCCCTTTGGGAGCCCCCCCCCCCCCCCCTTTTTTTCAAAGAAGGCGGAAGCATGTCGACGCCATCAGCGTCGCGAAAAAAACAGCTCTCCCCTCCAAAATCAAGCATGGAGCTTCCAAGTAACACATAGATCAGAGATCAGCTGCGAATTCCCATTCTTTCCTGATCATATCGCCGGTCTTCGCGCAAGATATGGCTGACTGAATGGAGAGATCAAAATCTAGTCTTTCTCTCTTCTCCCTCTCTCTTCTCTCTATGGGTTGTTCATGTGCACTATCTTGAAGGAGGAATCGGGAAGGAGATTAAAGGAAACGATGATGGAGATTGATGGAGATTGATGGAGATGTTGAAGATTGATGTGCAGCATTGGATTGAGAGCAATGGAGGCTCCGTCTGCTGGTCACGCAGTCATGTAATGTGTCTCGGGTTTCGTGAAAACATGGTATGACTATTTTTATGAAGGAAATGAATGTTTTTTTTTGTGTTTTATGATGGAAATGATGTTTTTATTTGATGATTTTTTTTTTTAGTGCTGGTTGCATCATGTTTAATTGCTATTTATCAGAAAATTTTGATTTTGCAATGATTTACATACGCTATTTAAATTCCCGTAAAATCCGAAATGCGGTTTTTAAGCGGTAAAATGATAGTTTTGTCATTTCGGGTGGGTGAAATGTGTTCCTATGGGGAGAAAATGAAAAATAAATTGAATGTTAGTACATTGAAGTGATTGGAACAAGAAAAATAAAAAAATAGCATATTTTGTTGAGCAATAAATCACGAAAATAAGAAAAAATAAGGAAAAAATAGAAATACGCCTCACAAAAATTAAAATATATATAATGAGTATTTGTGGATGTATGGTAGTAGCAAAGCATAAGGTTTAGCCTCAGTTTGCCCTATCTCTTTGTCAAAGTTTGTGATTTACCTCTTTTCATACATCAAAACATGACAAAATGAACCTTTACACTTATGCAACGAAAGCAATACCTAAACGTAGGGGGTGGGATGTTTGAATGGTGTGATTTGCGTGCTGATTATTGCTGATTTTCTGATGCATATCATGATATAGAGTTTGGTGTATTTTAATTAAGAGGATAGTAGCACGGGCATTGCCTCGATGCTATCCTTACATCACCGCAACGAGTTAGTGAATGAGCATTGGAAAGCCTGGTTGTGCACAACACGTTTCTGATTGAAAATTATGTTTGAGCACTTTAGGATCATCCACTTTTGTATGTACATGTCAACCATGGCATCAAAATACAAAAATTTGGATGCATAGCACATGTTTTTTATTTACGATGACCCACGCTTGAGTGTGGAAAGGCAACCTAAGCCGTAGGATAGACGTTCGTTTCTTGGGGGATTATTTGGTAAGGACACATGGTATCTCCTGGAATACGTTCAAAATGAAAGAGTGGAGTTTGTTCGTTTGTTCTATATGTTGAGCAGCGCATCAAGGGGTCAATCTCTGCGATGTAGGAGAGATGTAGTGGGGCCGTGGTGATTCCACCGAGAGGTTGCCTCCCATGTATGTGATTATCGTGGCATTTATTGCCAATGTGTATGGGTTCTCCCTTTGTGGAGTTTATAGAAAGGGAAAGATTGGACTACAAAACTATAAACGTATAGACTACGCTTTAGGACAGTTCGTCCTTTAGCAGCAGATAGACGCTCCTAGCCCCTGAGGCCATGTTGGTGTGTTTGTCTGTTATGAGCAAGTAAAAGAGAGAGAGAAAATACAAAAGCAAAGCAAGAATGGACAATGCACTCACCGTAAAGGCTCGAAGAAGGGTTTGGCGACTGCTCTTCGTGACGGCGGCTCCTCTTCGCCCTCCGTACACCTCCTCCTCTTCTTCACGAATGGCGCGGCGGCGGCGGTGACGGTGAGAAGTCTTATTTCTCCTTCTTTCTCTCTTTCTTTCCCTCTCAACAATATGCTCGCTCTCCCTCTCGCTCTCCCTTTCGCTCTCTCTTTCATGAATGCGCAAAAAATGACGTGCTCGGGTTTTGGGCAACGCTAATAGCGACACAAATAGCGTCGTCGCTATTTCTTATCACTAATGGGCATCACTATACCCTCATATCCTTGTAGTGGGTGAGGGGGGGATGAAGTTTGTGCGACAATCTAATTGCTGAAAATATACAAATTCTGATTTCTCTCTTTGTGCATAGCATTTAGGGATCGTTCCATAATTAAATATAGGTGACAAGTAGCACGAAAGTTCCGGTGCTAGTCCCTAAAGCAGTGTATCACGTGACGCTTGGTTAAAATTCATGAAAGGGCTATTTTCCACACCTCACATGGCTGGTTTTTAATCATAAAATGGTTTTGCACAATTGTCATACACCTTGCATCAAGCATGCCATGTGGTATCTTCTGGAATGCATTGCACTTATTTGATAAACTTTGACCAATGCTAAGAGGACAGGAAACCCAAGCTGTAGGTTTAGATGGGTGCTTCTGTTGGGAAAAGTTTTGTGAGGAAAATCAAAATCTCTTGGAATGCTGAATTATGAAAGAGTGGATTTTGTGCGAATGTTAAATGTGTTAGTGACGAATCTTGGGGCTAATCCTCGAGGTGTAGGAGAGTCGCAGTGGAGCCGCAACAAGGAGCTGAGAGGTGCTTCCCTATGTGTGTATTACGAGGCATTATGCCTATATGTTATGGGATCTCCCTCTGAGGAGAAGGGAAGGTGTGTATATTACAAGGCATTTTGCCTATATGTTATGGGATCTCCCTCTGAGGAGAAGGGAAGATGAACGTTGGACTCTTCAGTCAATTCCCTTCTGTTTAACTCCTCCAGCCTAGGCTTTAAGCGCTTTGGAAGTGCTAGAGTTGTCAAGGATGCTGGTTGCGGCACCTCCTCCACAAGTGAATTGCTACTAAGGACATGTTCCACAAGGGGCGTTGTCACGGCCAGGGGTTGTGACTGCTGTGATCCATGATTGGAAGTCGTAGTAGCTATTTTAGTGGGCTGGCTACTGTTAGTAGATTGCAATGTTAAGTCCCTAGGGTGATCGAAAGTGGTCGTGTCTTTTGTTGCCCTTTGAGCATTCACTTGTGTAGATCGAGATCTAGTCACATTAGGTTGCACAGGCATATCCTTGGGCCGAGAGCTATGGATGGTGTCATGTCCCACCTCTTGGACATTTGGAAGCTTAGATAGAGATAGAGCTTGGGATTGGGTAGTTGTACTTGATGACTGCTGTTGTGCTTCATGTGTTCATTTAGGAAAAGAGGGTGTAGGAGACTTTGGGACTCCTAAGTGGCTCTGACACTGGTTGGAAGATTTGCTCATGGCTGTTAGATGATTTTACCATTTTCTTTGTTGAGCATTAAACCTTGCCATGAGCAATGTTGTTCCTATGATGCCTGTTATCCTCTTGGGGAATCAAAGGCTTTTTGGACACTAGTGACTTTTGCGTATCCTCAACAATTACATCTGGTATCTGCTTGTCAAGCACGCTAGGCTGAGGATCTGCACTCTGATTAGTCACGTTTGGTTTCTTGATTTCGACCGTGAGGGGCTCGGTCACTCCAATGTTTTTGACTCGAGACTTGGTTTTTCGTTTAGACCTCCTCCTACGCTTCTTTGCTCTTGATATGATCTAGCCTTCAGTTCAACAAAGGAGGTTTAGCAAGGGGGTTTTGGCACCCAAATCCATCGGTTACCTGCGTAATACCCTTGAGCACATAGCAATGCTTTGGATATCCATTGCGGCGTTGTGCTGACCCTCCATTGATGCCTTCGTTTATAAGGCTTGGGCTCCTTTTGGGGTCTTGTGCGATATTTGTAAGTCCAAAGCCCGAAGCCCGTCCTTGGCATTGTCTCCTGACCTTCTTGTTTCAAGCATGGCCTCACTCACTGGTTTTTGTTGTTCGACCTGTGCTTGTATTAACTCTTCCAACATGTCCTTGCTCTCGTTAGCAAGGTTGACTGTTATGTCAGCACCTTCCTTGCTTTTCCCTCGAGTTTCGATGAGGTCACACTTGCTAAAGGTTATGACTATCCTCACACCCCAAGTGTATTCTCTGTGCTACATAGTCAGCCTCACACTTGGTCGCCCTTTTGAAGGGTCTTCCTAGGAGGGTTTCCTTCCCACAATTAGCACTATTTGGAGGAACATGAAATAGGATAGGCAAGCTTTCAGTTTCAATTGTCACAAGGATTTTGCACTTCCCTATGAGTGCTTGTGGGTGTCCCCCGTAAGGGCTAAGAGTTGCATTAGTCGGTGTGAGCTCTAGTTGGCCTAGTAGGGTCCATGCTTCATAGGTCAAGATATTAAAATTTGCTCCTTTATCAATCAGAGCATCGATAGTGTGCTCTCTTTTCGCAGTGAGTTTGACCCTGAGATAAGTAGGTGGTACAATGTCTTCATCTTTCGAGTCTTGGCTTGTAAATTTAAGCCTTCTAACAAATGCCCTTGAGTCCCCAACTGCATGACCAGATGTGGATTCTCCACTGATGTCTTGGATTATCTATGCAGTGCTATTCAAGGTGCATCTATCATCAGAACTATCATATCTAGTCACCCTCGCAATTGTAGCTTGATGTTGTTGCTTTCCGCTTTGACTAGATGCAGTCTGAATGCAATACATACATGTTTTTGCGGTATGGCCTTTTTGCTCTTATAGGCTAGATTGGCCCATTGAGGTTCTAGGGTCTCTGTTTGTCTTTGTTCGATTACGAGATTTTGGTTGCTCTTTTGAAAGTGCGAATCCATACTCGTGTAGAGCCATTAATACACTAGGGTCTAATTTGGAGGACCTATCACGGTGCGCATTTTCTCTCTAACCTACTCGGGGGAGGTGCAGAGGGGGCAGAGCCCCCTCTGCAGCGGTCCAAGGGGGGAAGTCCCCCCGACCCACAGGGCCGTTATGGTAAATGTCATGCGCGATTTCGAGGACCATTCGTAGCCAAAATTTGAACTACTTGCTCTAGATTTCAGCCCAGTGATCGATTTATGATATGGTCTCAGCTCTATATGGTCTCTCGGTTAGTTTCAAAGTCTATAAGTTAAAATTTAAAAAAATCCAAATTCGACCTAACAGGTCCAAATTGCAAGGGCTGAATGCCCGATTCGGCCTGTTTGAGAGTCGAGGGCCAAATGAGAAAGGGCCGAACGTAACTAGTTCGAATGTCAAATTCAGCCAGTTCAAGTGTGGTTTTCCGAGGGCCGAGTGTCTGAGTGGTCCGAGTGTGGTTTTCTGAGGGCTGAGTGGCTGAGTGGGCCGAGAGCCGAGTCAGGTGGGCCGAGAGCCAAGTGGTGATTTTGGTGGGCTAAATGTCAATGTGTTCAAGTGGGGTCGGGCTGAGTTGGCAAGGCCGAGGGCCAAATTTCAAAGTTGGTTCGAATTGTCGATTTGAACAGGCCGAGCGGTGGGTGTCCGAGTTGAGAGGGCCAAGGGTCAAATTTTGATGCATTTGAGTCGAGTGGTCCGAGCAGTAGTGGACCGAGGGCCAATTCTGGGACTCGGCTCAGAATCGTTGTCACTCGGCCGGGCCGAGCACGACGCATTTTTGCCGGACTTTAAAGAATTCATTGTGCCGAACGATCAAGGGCTTCCTACTTGCTAAGCACCTGGAGATCCAACCTACTCATATAGGGGAAGGTGTGGAATTACCTAGGATGGGAAAATAACTCCTAGATGACCAAATCAAAGCAAGTCCACACAATGAAGCTCTCTTCCTCTCTCTTGCTCTCCTGAAACCCTGCAATGCAAAATGTGCCCTTTCTTGCTACTCCTAGCTCCTTATCACCCTGCCTAGGCCTACACTCACCTTAATCTTACTTCCCTTACAAACATTTAACCCAAAATTTCATTTTTTGCCCTTCTTTTCCTTGTTTCAGCCTGTTATACAACAACAGAAAACCCTATTGTTTGCTCCAATGTTTTGCTCCTATCCTTTCTAAATGCAAGAAAAAGTCATAAGGAAAATACCTACACTACTCCATCATACTTTCCAAGCTCAAAACAACAAAAATCTACTTGCTAAGGAGATCGAATACCTCTTCAAACGCCCTCGCTTCCTACCTATCTATCTCAAGCACTAGTTCGGGGAAAACCCTACTTCAATGCTCGATTCGAAGCACGCAAGCGCTCAGGGCTTGAATCTGTAGGCCCTGGCAAAGGGAACCAAAATGTAGGAGCTCACGCTCAACTGCCAAGACCCACGGACTGCTTATTGTTTCAAGCGTTCCAAGCAAAGCACTAATGGCTACCTCTCACATAGCCGACGTGCCATCCATAGCTACGAGTGTAGTGAGCTATGCCGATCAAGTTATCTCCTCTCCCGCGTACTCCGATAGCTCCAGATCCAAGTGCAAGCTCTATCCTCAAGCTCCACGCTCCAAGCTCCATTGCCGCAAGCAAGAGAAGAGAAGAGAAGAGAAGAGAAGAAGAGAGGAGAAGATGGAGAGCTTCTCCTCCCCAGTCCCTCACCCTCACACACTTACTCTCTCACACTCTCACACTCCCTCTCTCAAGCACAAGCTCAAGCAAGCAAGCAAGAAGAAGAAGAAGAAGAAGAGGAGAACCACTTGTGGCCACACACAATAATGAGCTTCTCATTCACTTTTCAACTTTATATACAAAACCCTAAATCCCTTTTGGGTGGTCATCTCCTTATCCCCTTTTTTACATGGTCAGCCCTGGCCTAGGCCTTTTTTCCCATTGTTCTTGTATCTTCCTAGCTTCCTTTCTACCGCCAATCTACCTTTACAAATTGTATGGGTGAGAGTCGCACACTCTTTAAATTAAATCATGATACGCTTGCGCTCTTTTAAAAAAGTATTGACTTGTGCTTTTCCTTGTGTGCCTTTTTTTCTTATTTAGGGCTTTTCTCCGCTTCTTGTGTTTCTAGATTTTTCTTGGCGCGCCTTCATCTTTCGTTTTACTTTGCCTTCTGCTTTAGCTTTTCTAGATTTTTCACCTTGTTCGTCTGACAGTTAACAGCTTGGTTTCTTGCCCTACTTTCCTTTTTCCCTACCTTGATTTGATCTATCAATTTTATATTTTTAAATTTTTTGTGAATATTAGTGCTTATTTTTTTATTCCTCCTATGTGAACGCCCCCTAACACTGTCTACCCTTCATGGAAGTTTCGTGTGATGAACTTCCTCATTGGAAAGGGCCTTTATGAGTTTGTTTCAGGTGAAGAAAAGGAGCCAGAGATGGATATCCCTCCGACTACAGATGAGTTAAAAGCATGGAAAGAGTGAAATGTGAAAGACAAAAAGGTAATGTACTGGCTATCTGCAGTCATTGATAATACTATTCTGGGACATATCAGGAATGTAGAAACTTTACATGCAACTTGGACAATTTTTGAGAGCATGTTTTCAGTAAATACAAAGGAAAAAAAGATTAAACTCAAGCAAGAGTTGAATGCCTTGAAGAAAGGGAAAATGTATATCAATGAGGATGTGTTGAAGGTGAGGAGCATTGCAGATGCTTGAGCAGCAATTGATGCAATGCTGGATGATGATGATTTGGTTTCATCCACTCTAAGTGGCCTTAACAATGAGAAGGCATGGAGATTATTTGTTACTTCAGTATATATACGAAAGCCATTTCTGGATTTTGATGAGCTGATCTCTCTCACCATTACTGAAGAGATCAATATGCAGGGTGATTTGTCTAAAAGAAATGGTGAACATATCCAAGCAATTTACTCGAGTTTAGGAAGGGGACATGGTAGATCCTCTTTGAGAGGCCGTGGTATGGGACGTGCTAGAAATAACCAACAAAACAGGTTCAATCAACAGTTTGGTGGAATGCAGGTTTTTGGAGGTAGAGGAAACTTTAGAGGCAGGGGGAGCTCTAGAGGAAGAGGTGGATGGCAGAACAGAGGCTCTCGAAATTCTGCTATTGTTTGCCATTATTATGGAAAAATAGGACATATTTCAGTCAATTGTTATACTAAGAAGAATGATATTCGCAATGGTAAATTGCAGCAAGGAAACTATGCATCGTCTTCACGACAAAATGAAGACAAAAATGAGCATTTGTTTGTTACGCAGCATATGATGAATGCAGTTATAGAAAAGGGGGCACATGATGATGTATGGTATGTCAATTCAGGTGCATCTAATCATATGACTAGTCATGTTGAATGGTTTGGAGAGATGCAGGACTTACAAAATCTAGGTTATGTGCAGACGGGTGATGATTCATGCCACCCAATTTCACACATTGGAAAGGTTCCCTTGTCCTTGTATGATAGTTAGACAAAGATTCTGACATATGTATTACATGTGCCTTCAATTACAAAGAATCTAGTTTCTGTTGGCCAAATGGTAGAGCAGGGGTTGCAAGTCCAATTCAATGCAAAAGGTTGTTTTGTAGAAGACTTTAATTATAAGTATAGGTTGGTCACAAAAGGAAGTAGAGTTGGCCAAATGTTCACTTTAGATGCTAGAATTCCTGCAATGGATGCTACTATGTATGCTAAAGGAAAAGGAGTAGTTGTAAATATTGAAATATGGCATAAACATATTGGACATGCAAATGTGCAAAGGCTGAAATTAATGCAGTTTAGAGGATTGGCTACAGGGTTGCCTTCTTTTAGAGTTGTAGAATTGCATAAAGTCTGTGAAGCATGCTAGTTTGGTAAGCATGCAAGACAACCCTTCTCGCATGATAGAGAAGTGAGTAGAAAAATACTTGATGTAGTGCATACAGATGTTTGGGGGCCTACACACAATGTATCTCTTGGTAGCAGCAAATACTTTGTCACATTTATTGATGAGTGTTCAAGGAAGTTATAGGTATACTTCATGAAGGAAAAAAGTGATGTGTTTGAGCACTTCAAATCTTTTAAGGCAGCTGTTGAAACAGAAACAAGCTTAAAAGTAAAGTGCTTGAGATCAAATGGAGGGGGAGAGTAACTCTCTAATGAGTTCAGTGGCTTCTTGAGGACTCATGGGATAAAGAGGCAATTTACTTGTAAGTATATCCCACAGCAAAATGGTGTTGCAGAAATAAAAAATAGACATATTGCAAAAGTTGCACGGGCATTAATGGCTAAAAATAATATGGCCAAATATTTTTGGTCAGAGGCTGTCCATACTGCTATTTACATTATGAACAAAACTCCCACAGCTGCAGTTCATGGGATGACTCCTAAAGAATGCTTTATTGGCAAGAAGCCTGATGTATTGCACTTGAAGGTATTTGGCTATGTTGCATACGTTCGTGTGCCAAATGAGCTACGGAAGAAGCTTGATCCAAAGGTAGAAAAATGTGTTTTTATTGGCTACTCTTTAGAGTAGAAAGGGTATTGCTATTATAAACTTGTCACAAGTGAGTTTAGAGTGAGCACGGATGTTATCTTTGATGAGATGGAAAGTTGGTATACACCTGCTGGTGATGTTTTAGATGATGATAATGATCAGTATAGCTATAAGCAGAAAGATAAACAAGAATAATGGAGTCTTAGTGGACCAGAAACATCATCTGGTACTACACCTATAGTGAGCCCTTGGTCTAGGAGACTAAGGACTAGCCCCACATCTTCAGGTGGATCTATAAGTGTTGCAAGGAAGGACAAAGGAAATAAGAAAGTGTTGGATGGTAATGATGCATCTACCAGTCATTTGGGATTTGATGGAGATTCTAGTGGTTTGGAGAGTTTGGATGATGAGCTTGGCATTCCTTCAGTCAGGACGCCAAGTGTACAGAGAGCTCATAGTAATGTAAAGGCTCCATTGAGTGATCCAGTGGTACAGACATCTAGCAGGGTCAGATACCCTGTTAAAAGATTTGGTTTTGAAGGTTATGCAGTTCATCGTTATGCTTATATGGTGAAAATAGTTGAGGATGTTGAGTCCACTTGTTTTGAGGATGCTATTGGTCATGCTCATTGGGATGCACCAATGGATGAGGAGATGGTTGCATTAGAAGCCAATAAGACTTGGGATTTGGTACCCTTACCTAAGGGTAAGAAAGCTATTGGCTGTAAGTGGGTTTACAAAGTCAAGCATAATGCAGATGATTTAGTTAGCAAGTATAAGGCTAGGCTGGTTGCAAAAGGCTATGCTCAAATATATGGCATAGATTATGAAGAGACATTTAGTCTAGTTGCTAGGATGGCAACTGTTAGGTGTGCGATTGCCTTGGCAGTAGCCAAAGGTTGGAGTTTGCAGCAAATGGATGTTAAGAATGCCTTCTTACATGGTGAATTGCAAGAAGTGTATATGGAGAAATCAGCAGGTTATGAGGATTTAGAGCATCCCACATATGTGTACATGTTAAAGAAGGCGCTCTATGGGCTGAAGCAAGCATCTAGAGCATGGTCTGTGAGAGAAAGGGAGATGCAGGTTTGTTCATCATAGTCATCTATATGGATGATTTGATTATTACATGTGACAGTGACACTCCGATTATTGAAGTTAAGGACTTCTTGAAGAAGAAGTTTGAGATGAAAGATTTGGGTGAGATGAGATACTTTCTTGGTATTGAGGTGATTAGATGTGATGATGATATATGGCTATCCCAAAGGCAGTATGGCTTGGATATGTTATTCAATTATGGTATGAAAACATGTAAGCCTCTTTTAGTACCATTGGAGCAAAATGTGAAGTTGAGTGTTGATATTGGGGATGAGATAGAAGACCCTACTATGTTTAGGAGGATAGTAGGGAGTTTGATTTACATGACTATCACAAGGCCAAACTTGAGCTATGCTGTTGGCCTTGTCAGTAAGTTTATGTAGATGCCTAAAAAGCCTCATTTTAATGCACTTGGATGTATATTGAGGTATGTGAAGTTGACTTTACATTATGGACTTTTTTATGAGGTAGGTAAGGACGTACATGTCTTTGGATACACAGATGCAGATTGGGCTAGTAGCATGTCAGACATAAGATCTACAAGTGGATTCATGTTTTTCCTTGGTAGTGTAGTAGTTACATGGAGTAGCAAAAAGCAAAATACAGTTGCTTTATCGAGTACAGAGGCTGAGTACAGAGGTGCTGCTATGGTAGCATATGATGAGGTGGTATGGCTGCAAAAGTTATTATGTGATTCAGATGTGCAGGGAGATGGTCCAGTTGTCATTCATTGCGACAACATACGCAGCATACAACTAGCTAGGAATCCAGTGTTTCATGCTAGGACAAAACACATTGAGGTGCACTACCACTTTGTGAGAGAGAAGATACTTACAAGAGAGATTGACTTGGTGTATGTCAGCACACAAGATCAGATAGCTAACATTTTCACAAAGGCATTGGGTGCAGAGAAGCTTCAAAAGTTTCGAAGCTTACTTGGAGTTGCAGAGATAGAGTTGAGCTTGAGGGGGAGTGTTGAGATGGCAAGCTCAACACATGCGGACATTGATGATGGACTGCTTGGCTAGATGGGTCTGCAATGTCTACACTTAGCACGTTGGTGGTCATTATGATACTCACATGGCCACTGACTTATCACTTCTTATATTTAGTTTGTTACACCTACCTACAACTGGTAAAGACATAGTGCTAGTCGATTTGTGTAGTCGGTTATGCATTGTTTGACTTAGTAGGTCACTTTCCTTTATATTGTATCTTATCTATACTTTGTATACATTGTATAGTGTGTGGAAGAAGAAGAAGAAACCAGCAAGAAAACGTTTTGGCCTCCATCTCTCTTCTTGTATTCTTGAGTGAGCTTCCTCTTGTGTATACAGTGTGTGTTTGGCGCAGCAGCTCAAGCAAATTCCCCCCACCATGTGATTCTTGACACTCAATAATGGGATTTCCACTGTTCTCTGCCATTATCACAAACAAGGATACAACACAATAAGCTAGTCTTCTGCAATCTTTCACAACACATGCACAGCAATACACCAAAGCAAACTTTTTCACTGATTGCTCAATAGTACATGTAATCTGCAACTTGTTTGCACATAAACGTTATGTTTGCTTCTTGCAAACTCCTCAAAAATTACAAATTTGCAATATGTAACATGTGCACCCACTTTCGATCAATATAGCCGAAATCATAGTGTACCCTGAAACTGTTGTGCGCAACCTTGCGGCTCTAAAATGGGGCCTGAAACAGTCTCAAACACCCAAAACAACTACGGCCCAGCCCTAAAGGGCTGTTTTTCTATAGAATATACAATGATCTGCTTGCACACTAAATCTCACAGCAATCTAAGATTTTTTCTCGACCCTGCTTCCAATGCCTCCACATGCACTATCCAAGAGAGAGAGTGGAAGACTGGGCGAGCTTCTTACCCATTGCTTGCTTGCTCGAACCTTGCTTCTTCTCCTTCACTTTAGCCTTCAAAATCAGCCTCTCTTAGTGGCGCGGCTCTGATACCATGTCAAGAATCGCGTGATGGGGGGATGTGCTTGAGCTATTGCGCCAAACACACATTGTATACACAAGAGGAAGCTCACTTAAGAACACAAGAAGAGAGATGGAGGCCAAAATGTTTACTTATTGGTTTCTTCTTCTTCCACACACTATGCAATGTACACAAAGTATAGATAAGATACACCATAAAGGAAAGTGGCCTCCTAAGTCAAACAGTGCATAACCGACTACACTAATCAATTGTCGTTATATCTTTGCCACCTGTAGGTAGGTGTAACAAAATAAATATAATAAGTGATAAGTCAGTGGCCATGTGAGTATCATAATGACCACCAACGTGCTAGTATAGACGTGCAGACTCATCTAGCTAGGCGGTCCATCATGAATGTCTGCACGTGTTGAGCTTGCCATCTCAACAATAAATGCTAAAGTCCCTTCAGTATGGTTTCTCTTCTCTTCATCCATGCATGACTAGATGGTACTTGCTAAGGTTGGGTTTGGCATATTAGTTAAGGTAGTCACAAGGGTTGGAAAGACCTTCTTCACAAACTTCAAAAGGATGGCAATGGTATCTTCATCATGAATGGGTGCTTGAACGGGGGCCAACTGTGCCATAAGCCCCTTCATATGTGAAATAAACTTGCTGAGATCTTCTCCATGTTTATAATCCAAGCTTAAAAACTCAATATTTAGAAAGATCTTGGAGTTCTTCCATGTAGCACCATAGAGCCTTTCAAGTTCATCCCACTTTTCCTTGGCAATGGAGAGTTGGCCAATATGATGAATTAAAGATTCATCTAAATAAAGCATGATGATGTCCTGAGCTATTTCATCATCTTTACATCAAGGGGATTAAATGGGTCAATTGTTTTGGTCCCTTTTATGAAGGACCAATAGCCTCGTTCCATCATTTTATATTTTACTAGAACTTACCAGGGATGGAAATCTTTTCCATTGAACTTGCAAATTTGAGGCCTTATATCTGCATAGGCCATGGCCACTATAGGAAGGCCTTACCTATTGCCTTAAGCAATGGCATTGTCTAGTCCTTTATAGGTGACCAAGTACAACAGAATAGAAAAACTAATAGCCTTACAAATTATAACCAACTTTTAAAGTTGTAGAGTTGAAAAAGGTTGGAAATCATAAATATGCAATATCTCAAGATAGGATTTAGGAGGTCCTATTCTTCGAACAACCCTTGATTTAAGCTTTATTGTTTTCCTAGGTTTCAATGAGGTGAGCTTTGATTGGACTTCAGGCTCCTCCTGATAATGTGGCCTATTAAAAGAGTTCTTGGTGGAACATGACTTATCAATCAACTCTATGCTATGGGATGAATCAAAGGAGGGTACAATAACACTCATATCTCTGATTTACCAATAGCAAACAATATGGAGCATCAGTTGAATGCGTCAATAGTGCTAAGAAGCACTCTTACCAACATCCATTCTAATACTCATAATGTAGGTTGATATTTACAAGCTTAATATTTCCCATGGATTGAGAAGAACTCTACATTTAAGCTCCACAGGGTAGGAACAAATCTTGAAAAGTGTTTTATAGTGATTAAAATCACTGTTGATAATGCGTAGGTTGAGAAAAGTTAAAAATGAGTGAGCTTGAAGCTCCTTGGCTATGGCTACTAGAAACCAACAATTAGGGTTTGGCTCATAGCCACTAGCATAGGAGTAATTTTTTCAAACCCTCTTAGAGGGAGATGGTCCACTAGGGGGGCTTCGAAAGCCCTATGGTGGCCCCCATGATTGCACCTTCTACATGTTGCGTTTTAGCTCATATCAGACTACCTGTAAATCTATGCCAGATTTCATGATTTGTGCAATGCTACCCTCCACGATGCCTTATGTCGACCTCCTCTGATGATGTGCCATGCCAAGTTGCCCTGAGCTGAGGAGAATATCTCTAGAAGAAGTCAAGAGCTGAAATGGTCTCCTCTGCTCTCCCTAGGTCCTCCAATAGAGGTGGGTCAAGCTAGCTATGGTGGAAATGAGGGCAAATGAGAAGACAATATTTCTTCTTGTGCATTGAGGTGTGTAGAAAGGCTGAGGGAAACTGAGGGATCATAGATGGCTCTAATACCATGTTGAAGATCAGAGTTGGAAGCATGAGAGTGTGGGCACAAGAGGGAGAGAGAGAGCTCAAGTACAAGAATAAGATCTTGCTTAGTCAGTTGTTCAAGGTACAACTAATACACTCTCCTCATCTGTGAGTGAGTGTGAACTTTAGGCTATTTATATAGCCTCTAGAGAAGTTAGGGTTAGGGTTTACCCTTATCCTCTCCATTATAAGGAGAATTATCATGCTTATTTCTCAACAGTATCATGTGTGTCCCAAGAACTCCCTTATAATTTATTGGTGGTGGCAAGTCAAAAATAACCCTGATTTTGGAGAAGTCAATGGTAGCAACGCCATTCTTGGACACCATGTGCCCTAGGATACATCCATGTTTTACCCAAAACTGGCACTTAAGGGGTTTAAAGAGAGACTATACAATCTACACCATTCAAAGACCGTGTGAAGCTTATCTAGGTGTTCCACCCAACTTGAGTGTATACATAGGTCTTTGATGAATACCTCTAGTTTGCCTAAGCCTATCCTTGAAGATGATGCACATTAGGCATTGGAAGGTAGTAAGTGCATTAGTTAGCCCAAATGGCATGACTATGTAAGCAAACACAACCCATTCTACGGAAAATGCTATCTTGTGTCTTTCATTAGGGTGTACCTCAACTTAGTTATAGCCCAATAAGCCGTCCAGGAAACTATAGTCTTATTTTCCCGCTACTCTCGAGTGTGTGTTCTATGTAGGGCAATTGATAATTGTCTCTCTTAGTTACAACATTGAATTTTTTGTAGTTTATGCATGCTTAGATTTTTCTGTTCTTTTTCAAGACAATCATGATGGGTGATACCTAGTCTGTGTGCTCAATCTCATAGATGAATCTGGCCCTCATAATAATAGTTTATCAATCTCTTCCTTGATGACATAAGCATGCATTGGATTCATCAGGTACCTGTTGTCCTTGAAGCTTGCTTATAATCTTCTTCTTCATCTGAATTTGGCAGGTCGATGGTGGTTAGCACATGCATCCAATCCTGTTCGTCTTCAGGATGACAGGGGATATACTTCATTAATGGCCCATACCAATTCCTAGCATGTGAGTCTCCCTTCAAGATAGAGGATATGGAATCCAAGTCAACCGGCATGGTCTTCCAGGTGTCCATCTCAACTCTTACTACCTCCGACACGTTACCTAGGAATATAAGACCGTTACCCCAATCTTCGATTACTCATACGTTCTGCATCCAGGGTCAGTCTAACAAAATGTCATAGTCTACTCCCTTCATAACTATGAAGTTCAGTGAGAACTGGGCACCCGCTATTTTCAAAGGCTAGTCCTTTAGCACCCAGAATGGTCTAGCTTTCATGCCGTTAGCCAATGTGACATCAAACCTTGCGATCTCCACCAGTGGGTTATCCCATGCTGGTAGGACTACATGGATAGGCACAATGACTCCCGCTCCTGTGTCTACAATCCCCTTTCTTGTGATGTCTCCTAAAGCTACCATTGGTAGGATTTCATGTATCTCTATGCCCTTCCAAAAATCATTTACATGCAAGGACTTAGGCACTAAATTTAGCATTAGGCTTGGTATCTATGTGGCTATGTTGAGGCCATGCAATTCAGCTACTCCTGGCTCGTTAGGTCCCTCTACCCACTGTTTTAACTCTCACCATAATGAGGATCTTTGCATAAGTAGATCCCCCACTGGGCAGAGTCACAAGGGCCAATATCAATGCTGTAAGTAGGCTACCAACTACTTGCCTTTTACTATGCTCTACACTCTTTTGCCATTGCTCTTGGGGGCAATCTGTCTGCCTTTGTGGTGCCTAGGCTTTGTCTTTGTGGTACTATATGGGGTGCAGATGCTTCTCTAGATTTTATGTGAGTAGGCAATAAGGGCATACTCACACTAGAGAGCTCATCGATCTTGTCTTCTAGAATGGGGTCAGCATCCT
This sequence comes from Lygodium microphyllum, assembly GCF_053477565.2. Lineage (NCBI taxonomy): Eukaryota > Viridiplantae > Streptophyta > Polypodiopsida > Schizaeales > Lygodiaceae > Lygodium > Lygodium microphyllum. The sequence continues at coordinate 29,858,183 of NC_141149.1, forward strand.
TTAGGTGCTCTTGCTCCTATCTCACCCACTCCTTGACCTTGTCTACCACTTCCAATTGGTGCCTAGGATTGAAAACCTTGGCACTCCCCTTCTCCATTATCTCCACATCAGTATTTGTGACTTTCTTACCCTTTGATAGTGTAGCGGCACTGTCAGTTTTGAGTGAAACTTTTGTCTTAGCTCTCTTCCTTCTCCTCCTATGACTCCTCTTCCCTATGGAGGCTACATCAAGGTTGCTAGGTATAGGTAATGAGATACTAGCCTACCTCATCTATGCCATGGTCATGACATCCAATGAGATGGGAGTGGCCTTTCCATCAAGCATCTCGACTCCCAATACCTCCAAAGGTACGAATGGCCTGATAACTGAACTAGTGGATGGTTTTTGCATAGGGCATTTGGCATACAAATGAGTGATTCCACACTCAAGGCATTTGAAGTCGGCATTTTCTCGATTAGCTTGCTCTCATTAAAGGCAACAAGATGAGATGTGTCCTGGGTGGTTGCAAGTCCAACATGCGATACGTTCTTGGTTTTGACTCCCAAGCCTCTACCCCTTCCCCAACAACCTAATGCCATCATTGGTACTAGTTTAAAATCCATTAGAATGGGATTACCCTCTTAATCATAGGAGATGAGGATTCACTTATGCCTCTTCCTCATTGGCTCCTCGACATAATGCACTGGAGCGTCACTCGGTTTGGCTCACGAAGGGTCTAGGTGGTTCGAGTATCCATGTGGGGTTGATATCCATCCTAGGGATAGCTGGCCTTGAATCATTGGGAGTTGGAAGAGCTAATGAAGATCCCCTTCCGTAAGGTGGTAGTCTATTTCCTAGGTGGTAAGGCTAATTATAAGGCTGTGGGTATGGCAATCGCCTTGACAATCGGCAATGCATGGCATCATGGCCTAACCTACCACAATTGGCATAGGGTCTAGATCTAGGATCCATGAACACAACCGGAAGGTGTTTTCCTCCGCAATGCATGCATTGAAAGTGAGGTCTTTTGGATCTTCTCATCATCTCTTAAAGCTTAGTGAACTCTAGCTTCATGTTTGCCAACTCCTAGCTTTGATTGACATTCTTTCCTTTCTCTTGGGTGCTTTGGCTCGATCTCTCACTAGCGGTTGTGGCTCTCTCTGAGGTTCTAAAGGTTGCACTATCTTTGCTTTTGGTCGTTGAGCTTCTCTCTTTGAGCAAGTCATCCACTTGTATGGCTTCTTCAAAGACCCTAGCTAGTACATCCCTTTGCAAGTTCGAATTGCCCACCAAGGCCTTGTAAAACTCCTCACTTTGGATTCCACTTATGAACACAATGGAGACCGCTCATTTGCTAGGTCACTATGTGGCTGGGATTATCTTAAAGAGACTTTGTACATGGGTGATGTAGTCTCAAATATCCTTTTTTTTCCTTTTGACTGATGTTCATCAGTCAAGCAATAAGGTTATTCGAGTACCTTGCCTCAGAGAATCTCTTGATGAAGAGACTCTTGAGGTTGTTGAAATCATTCCATTTAGCATTGTCTAAACTAGTATCCCCAATGTAAAGACCAAAAGCCTATGCATGTTGAGTAAGGCCAGTTAGGCTATTTGCCTTGCATACTTGCTCTAATTGCTCTATAAAACTATATGGGTTGTTATCGGGTTGGTACTTTCAAGTTGCTTGGCAACTACATGTATCTTTGTTTGGCTTTTTGAATTTGGAGTAATACCTAGTCCTATTAGCAATGAAGTTGCTTGGGTTGCTCCACTCTACCCTGCAGTCGTGTTACTATGAGTCACTTCATGAGAAGCTCCCTCAACGTAAGGTTGGCTTCAAGTGCTCTTTCCTTCTCAGTGTTGGGTGCTATCTTTTTTCTATTGGGGCAAGTGCCAAAACTCACTAGACCTCTCGCATTTCTATCTCCTGCCTCAGCCTCTGAGCTCGCTGCTCCTAATTATAGGCGGTTATGCCTTGAAGCACTTCCCTTGCAAGTCTTCACTCTTCCTCGAGGTTTGCTATGATGTCCTCAACTGGTCTTCCATAGTGCTCCATTTTGGTCTGCAAGTCGTATTGATTTATCATCTGTTGGATGACAATGAGGAAGTCCCCCAAGTTGAACTCACCATTTTCAAGATTGGTGTTGGATCCTAACATTTCGTCAGTCTCTTACGCTACTAGGGTGTCGATCAAGCTAATTAACTCAAGTAAGGTTGAGTCCCTAATTGTGTTAGCTCCTTTTACTCTCCACGAGGCTTGCTTTGAGCCTTAATATCCTCCTTAGTTGCATATTCAAGATCTGAGGTCTTCTCCAATCAATGGGTTCGTTCGGTCTTGCTTATCTTGCATGTGAGTTCCTTGTTATTTCAGACAATTCTCAATTTTAAGTGTACTCAAGTGCTCGTGAGGTGCTTCCTTTCATGGGTAATGCAAAATCAAGTTTTCCACTTTCGAGATGCACTTCAAGTGATGATGTATGTAGTGTGTGACCGTGATGAAAACATTGTGGTGTAGCACACACTTTTCTAGTCTGCTTCTATAGGTGGTGGTCTCTCTAACAGGTTCGTTTGGGTCCTTTAAGATGTATCGAATGGGTGTTTTGAGAGATTGTGTTCATAGTCACTTCCTAGGCTGTTAAGTCATAGTTTCTCGAGTCTGGAGACTCTATGAGCCTTTCGAGGTGTCTAGAGGCCTACAGGGGTGTTGTTCAGGTCCGGATTGGGCTCTGTTGTTTGGTCTAGGGCATGCTATCTTTGTCGGATTTTAGGTTCTAGTTTTAGCATCAAAGTATTAGGTATCTAATTTCTAGAATTGAAGATTCCGATTTTTGTCCGAATGGTTGGCTCGAATATTTTGAGTCCGAGTGTCCGATTTTGGCCAGTCATACAATTCAAATAATGTGGTCTGAGTGTGTTGGATGAATCAGGGTGTCCGAGAAGACAAGTGGTCTGAGTGATTGGGTCCGAGTGTTTGAGTCTAATGACTCAAACAAGGAAAGGTGTGTTTGAGTGGACTAAATTCAGACGGTCCAATTAGGGCAATCGGACCCTACGACGAGCATCCAAGTGCAGCAGTGAATTACCAAATGATGAAAAATCTTTAAAAACCCTACTTGCACCTTGCTAATGATTGCACCCAGTGAGTTTACGTTAATCAACAAGTACCAAGAAAGGTCCAAAACATACCTGGAGGGTCAAAACACACTTTGATGATGATCATGATGCACAATCTCTCCTCTTTGCCTATAGCTCTCTCTCTCTCTCTCTCTCTCTCTCTCTCTCTCTCTCTCTCTCTCTCTCTCTCTCTCTCTCTCTCTCTCTCTCTCTCTCTCTCTCTCTCTCTCTCTCTTTCAACTGAGCAAATGAGCTCTCCCACCTATTCTTGGCCTATCTAAGGCCCTTCTCTACTCATTTCTAACCTTTTCCCTTTCTTCCCTCTAATGCATTTTACATTAGAGCTCTTCTTCTCTCCCTTTTTGCATGTTTGGCCGATTTACAACAGCAGAAACCCTACTATGCATAACCTTCTTTTTCTTGTTTTTCCTAAATCCTAATGCCTTCAAATCACAACCGAATGCCTACTCTAATCCAACCTACTCATCTAGATTCAAAAATTTAGAAAACTTACTTGCTAAGGAGATCGAATACCTTCCCTTTCTCCTCCCCAAAGGGAGATCCCATAACATATAGGTATAACACCTCGTATCACATACACATGAGGTAACCCCTCGGTTAAAACACCGCGGCCTCATTGTGTAGCTCTCTTACATCAAGGGGATTGTCCCTAAGATGCACTGCTCAACATAAAGAAAAAGCGTACAGGCTCCACTCTTTGATTTATCAAAAAATCCAAGAGTTGATATTTCCTCACTCAATTTACCCCAAGGAACCACTCTAACCTACAACAAGGACTTCTTCACACTCTCAGTGTTGGTCAATGTTTGGCATACATGCGCTATGCATCCAGGAGATTATACCATGTGGCATGCAAAATGCAAAAGTGGATGCTTATTGTGCACAAACATTTATCATTAAAAATCAACACAGTGGAGTGTAAAAATCAACCCTTCAATAATTTCCAAGCTACTCGTTGTTACTGCATTGGTAGAGACTAGCACCAAGTTACCTCGTGCTACTAGCCTCTTAAAACTTAAATTTTATCATCCTATATAACGTGCACAATCAAAAGATCAGGCTTTACTTCATTTTCAACACTTAAACACTTCCATGACCCTTCTTTCTCCCCTACTGCTTATATGTTGCATCATTGCACAGGTGTATGGTTTTGTTTTTTTGTCATTTTTATGTAAAAAGTAATAAAACTGCACTAAAACATACAAACAAGGGTGAACTAAAGCTATACCTCATGCCTCAACCCTGCCAAACATTCACGGACATTAATCATATTTTTCCTTAATTATTTGTCGCAACCCCATTTTTTACTATTTTTCACTATTTATTTATCAAGAAAATATGTTATTTTTTAATCTATGATTAGTGACTGATTATGATAGTTGAGAAATGTTTTTTATCAAATATTTATTCCATGCGCATCTCTTTTTTTCACCCGAAACCAATAAAATCTTCATTTTTACTCTAAAAATGCACTTTTTGGGTTGTAATTTAATTATTGCAACTATTTATCATTGCAATTCTCCATTTCTTTTATGCACATCCCTCAATCATGATGCAAATAAGATCCATTTTTTTTTTGTTTCATATGAATTTCATTTAGACCATCGAACATAAAAAAGAAGCAAATTTTCTTTGTAAAAATGATGCATACCGCTTATGCACATGTTGCGGGTTTTTTGATAATTAATATGGACTGCCAATGGACCACTTGGCGATCGTTCTTCAGTGGTGAATACCTTCCCTCAGCCTCCTCTTGATCTTGGAGCAATTTTATTACCGCCGAACAAGCATCCCCTTCAGTCCCTCTTCTTCTTGATTTCTCCCACATGAACTTCCATTTGGAAGAGAGAAAAAGGAGAGAGAAAGTCTAAGTTTGGATCTCAACAACTAGACAGTCATCTTCTGCATGAAGCCAAGCAATAGAGAGCGTAGAAAATGAGCAGATCATTGATGTAGTGAGATTGGGGGGTTGTTCTTTGCCTCCTCATGGCCTCTCTCTCTCACACGTTGCCTCACACGTTGCCTGTGCCTCCATGGAGTCCTTTTTTTTCATTGGCATCAAGAAACCCCTGTCAAGATTGTGGGAGAGAAGGAAGGAGTCTCACTTGTAGCTTTCTCGCTTACACAATGGGGGAATACACACAAAGGTGGAGGCTGAAAACAATTTTCCTCTTCTTAATTGTGCAAGCCAAAAAGAACTCTAGTGCAAAGAAATAGAAGAACCCTATATATGGGTCTCAAACCAAACTCAACTAACTAAGGTGGCATACTAACTGAGCCACGAACTAGAGTAGATAAGGATAGCTGTCATCTAGCTATTATTCATGGGCGGTGTACCAATCGCATCTGCAGCTAACAAGTCGGTGACATAAATGCACAACGGTCACCCTAGCATATCACGAGTGGAGCTTGATATCTCAACACTCCCCCTCGAGCTCAATCCCAATTCTTGCACACCAAGCAGGTCTCTAAACTTGCGCAGCTTCTCTGCACCCAATGCCTTCGTAAATATGTCAGCTACCTGATCCTCTGTGCTGACATAAACTAGATCAATAAGACCTAGTAAAACCCTCTCCCGCACATAGTGATAATGCACCTCAATGTGCTTTGTTCTAGCATGATAGACTGGGTTATTTGCCAAGTGTATACTACTCATGTTGTCACAATAAATGACAACTGGCCCATCCGTAGGCTGATGCATATCATAAAGTAGCTTATGTAACCAAGCTACCTCACATGCAGCCATTGCTGCATCCCTGTACTCAGCCTCTGTGCTCGACAAGGCAACTGTAGGCTATTTCTTGCTGCTCCAAGTGACTGCATCACTCCCAAAAGAGAACACATATCCACTGGTAGATCGTATATCAGAAATACTACCAGCCCAATCAGCATCCGTGTATCCATGCAACTGTATCTGAACCCCAGTCTCATAAAGTAGTCCATACTGCAATGTGGACTTCACATACCTGAGTATGCATCTAGCCGCATCCAAATGTGGTTTCCTTGGAGCCTGCATAAAGTGACTTACCAATCCAACATCATAGCTCAAATCTGGCCTGGTAATAGTCATATAAATCAAACTTCCTACTATGCGTCTGTACATAGTAGGGTCTTCCAGAAGCTCACTTGCATCTGCGCTCAGCTTCACATTCTGCTCCAAAGGAACTGAAATAGGCTTACAGCCTGTCATCCCATATTTGGACAGCATGTCCAATCGATACTGCCTCTGCAAGAGCCGTATCCCACTTGGTGATCTAATCACCTCAATGCCCAAGAAATAACGCAGCTCTCCCAAATCCTTCATCTCAAACTTCTGCTTCAATAGCATTTTCACATGAAGGATATCTTCATCATTGTCACCTGTCATAATCAAATCATCAACATAAATGACAAGTAGCATAATACCTTTCTCTGTTTTTCTCACATAAAGTGAGAAATCTGCCTTGGAAATCTGAAAGCCAATAGTGACAAGATACTGTCCTATCTTGTCAGACCATGATCTAGGTGCTTGCTTCAAGCCATACAAGGCTTTCTTCAACCTGCAAACAAACTCAGGATGAACATCATGCATATAACCTGGTGGCTGCTCCATATAGACCTCTTCTTGCAAATCACCATGCAAGAAGTCATTCTTTACATCCATATGATGTAAAGACCATCCCTTTGATGCAGCCATAGCAATGACTACTCTTATGGTTGCCATCCTTGCAACCGGACTGAATGTTTCTTCATAATCAATGACATATGTTTGTGCATTCCCCTTGACTACTAATCTTGCCTTGTATCTATTCACAGAACCATCTGCATTGTGTTTCATCTTATAAACCCACTTACAACCAATTGCATTCTTATCTTTAGGCAAAGGTACCAATTCCCATATAGCATTTGCTTCCAAGGAATCCATTTCTTCATCCATGGGTTTCTCCCATTTTTCTTTTCCCATGGCTTGCTCAAAAGAAGTGGGTTCTGGTTCCTGTATCACTTTGACCATATAGGCATAGTGAATGGCTATAAATCCATCATATTTCAGTCTATCCACAGGATACCTAGCTCTGGTAGACCTGTGCAAAGTAGGTTCACTCCCAGGTGCTCTCAAAACATCCCTGGTTTTCCTTACTCCAGGTGTAACAATAGAAGGAATACCCAATTCATCATCAATGCTTTGTTCTGAGCCACTGGATTCACCATCCACATAAGGTGTCAAGTTATTTATCATTGCAGATTTTTCATGAAGTTTATCTGTTGATTTTCTATGAGTATGTGTAAGCTCCAATTATAATATGTACAATTAGAAGAGTTCGAGGTTTCTTAAGAGGTCCTTACGATTTACTAGATTATATTCACTTGGGAGGTGTAGTCTGTGTGTGTAAGCTGTTTAGTAATTTGCCAAAATTTTATGAGTCTGCTATTACATGTATGTTTTCTCTCAATCCAAGTGGCAGAGCTGTTGCTGCAAAATGGAGCTCGACTGGAAGCTGCAGATTCCCATGGATATAGGGTATGCTTTTCTCTTTTCCTTTTCGTGAAACCTGCATACCACTATTTGCATTGTTTTGAGGAGGTTCTCCTGATCTCAATCTGCCTGTCCATGGCGAAGAATGTGAACCACTGCTAGAGGACGCTCCAGGTCCACTAATATCTTGTGACTGTTGATGTGAATTCTGTGCAGCATTACCATTTTGTGCATCTACATTATCAATCACATTTACTGGTTTATACCATCTACTCATCTCATAAAAAACAACATCTTTGCTCACTATAAACTTATGAGTAGAAGGGTTATAGCATCTATACCCTTTTTGCTGCAGAGAGTAACCAATAAAAATGCACTTCTCAGCTTTTGGATCCAACTTGGATCTCAACTCATCTGGCACATGAACATAGGCAATGCAACCAAAAATTTTCAAATGAGAAATATCTGGTTTCCTACCAATATACCTCTCCTCTGGAGTCATGCCATGTATTGCTGTAGTGGGAGTCATGTTCATTATGTAGACTGCTGTAGCAACTGCCTCATCCCAGTAAAAATCTGGCAGCTCTTTTTCATTGAGCATGGCACGAGATACCTCTCCAATATGCCTGTTTTTTCTTTCTGAAATTCCATTTTGCTGTGGGGTATGACTACATGAATATTGCTGCTTTATGCCATGCTCGTGCAAGAACCTTGCAAACTCATTTGAGAGATACTCTTCCCCTCCATTTGACCTTAGGCATTTTATTGGCAGGCCTGTTTCTTTTTCAACCATAGCTTTAAGAGTTTTGAAATGCCCAAAAACTTCACTTTTCTTTTTCATAAAATACACCCAAACTTTTCTGCTATAGTCATCAATAAAAGTGACAAAATAATGATAGCCTCCAATAGATGCAGGTTTAGTAGTCCACACATCAGAATGGATTAATTCCAATGACTTCTTACTCTCTTAAACATGTCTAGGAAATGGTTTCCTCGACTGTTTTCCAAATTGACAGGCTTCACATACCTTATGCATTTCTACAACCCTGAATTTAGGCAATCCTGCAACAATATTTTGGGCTTGCATTGATTTAAGTCACTGTATATTAACATGACCAATGCGTTTATGCCAGATATCAATATCTGCAACTACACTGGTCCCATGTGCAAACATTGCTGCACTCAATTCAGGCATGTCTCCATCCAACGTAAACATTCTGCCCTTCTTCTTTCCTTTTGCTATCAAGCGACCTTTATTTTTCATATCCTCAACAAAGCATCCATGAGAATTAAATCTGACCTGCAAGCCCTGCTCAACCATTTGATCAACAGAAACTAGGTTCTTGGTGATATTCGGGACATGAAATACATCCGACAGGTATTTCTTTTTCTCATCCTGCACAGACAAAGGAATTTTTCCAATTTGCACAATAGGATGTACAGTATCATCACCAGTCTCCACAAATCCTGGTTTTTCCATTTTCCTTGCATCCTGCATCCATTCTGCATTACCTGTCATGTGATTTGATGCACCTAAGTCAACATACCACACATCGTTGCTTTCTTCTGCACTTGTCACAAAATTGGTCATGTGCTGCACCATAAACAAATGCTCATTTCTGTCATCACCCTATCTACTAGAAGATGCATAATTCCCTTGTTGCAATTTTCCATTCATGATGTCATTCTGCTTTTTATAACAATCTTTAGCCATATGACCCATTTTACCATAGTAGTAGCATTCAACATTGCTATTTGCATTTTGGCCTCTTTGCCATCCACCATGACCTCTTTGGCTCCCCCTGCCTCTAGAGTTACCACGTCCTCCTCCATAGGACTGGTTTTCTTGAGTTTGATGCATATTCTGATTTCTATCACGACCTCCAGATCGGCCTCCTCTACCTCTGCCTCTACCTCTTCCAGCATTTGAGTAGAAGACAACTTCTTTTGAAGTTCCTCCTGAAGAAGATGCACCACCATTTCTCTGCTCCTCAAAAATTAGAAGAGCAATCAAATCCTCAAAATCAGGAAATCTTTCACGGACGGAAATGGATGTTTGGAACTATGCATAATCCTTTCCTAGACCATTCAAGGTCACAGAAACTAAATCATCATCTTCCACTGGCGACCCAATGGAAGCAAGTGCATCTGCAATCTTCTTCACCTTCATGTGGTAGTCATTGATGCTCATACTTTCTCTTTGCACATTGTGCAACTCTTGCTTGAGCTGCATTTTCCTGGCTTGCGTATTTGTGCTATACATTTTTGACAAAGTATTCCATGCGTCCTTTGGCGTACTTGCATCCTGAATATGCACAATCATAGAGTCTGAAATGCTGATAGACAGCCAGTACATAACTTTCCTGGCTCTCTCATGCCATCCTTTAAATGCCTGCATTTGCTGTTAATTGGGAACATCAGGAAGAACTGGTTCTTCTTCATTTCTTGCAACGAATTTTCAATATCCCTTTCCCATAAGGAAATTCGTCATTCTAAACTTCCATGCTTGGAAGTTGTTCTTGTCAAGCTTTTCAGTGACAATCTATGAAAGAGAATCAGACGCCATTACAGAATACTGCAAAAATTCTGTCACTGCAAAAAAAACACAGCTTCAGCCTCACAAGGGCAAATCTGCAAAACTGACAAAAGTGGTATTTGACCACACAGTCACTTCCTAGTGACGATTTTCCATCAGCAAGCAACAAGGATGATTTTGTAACTCCCAATGTCTCTGTGCACAGGCATACAATGCAATTTCTATAGTAACTTTTCACTGACCTGTAGAATAGTGGTCGCACAGCAAAAATAGGGCCTTTTCTTGAGTGCATGCGGAAAAATTCCGCCTCCAAAATAGACACCGAAATGGCCTCAAATAAAAAAAACAGGACAACCAAGGGCTAAAGCCCTTGCCCACAGCATATACTGCCGTCTTGCTACACCGCGAAGGGTCTCTGAATCTGAGACAATGCAACATTGGTCCTCTTATCAGAACACCGCGAACTTGGTTTGCTTTCTTGAGCTCCTTACCACGAACAAGGCTCAGGAAGGAGTCTCACTTGTAGCTTTCTCGCTTACACAATGGGGGAATACACACAAAGGTGGAGGCTGAAAACAGTTTTCCTCTTCTTAGTTGTGTAAGACAAAAAGAACTCTAGTACAAAGAAATAGAAGAACCCTATATATGGGTCTCAAACCAAACTCAACTAACTAAGGTGGCATACTAACTGAGCCACGAACTAGAGTAGATAAGGATAGCTGTCATCTAGCTATTATTCATGGGCGGTGTACCAACCGCATCTGCAGCTAACAAGTCGGTGACATAAATGCACAACGGTCACCCTGGCATATCACGAGTGGAGCTCGATATCTCAATAACCCCCCCTCCACCCCCTTTGGCTAGTAAGCCTATTTACATTTGGCCTCTTTTGGTCTTGGTCTCGGGCACTCCCATTTGGGTGTCTGACCTTCATTTGATGAGTTGAAAATTTTTGCTTGACCACCTTGAAGTCCCCCACTATCAAGTACTTCTAGAAGTCCCATCTGACATCTTGAGAAATTATGAAAATTCCCCAACCGTCACTCAATGGGTCTTTAAAGGAACCTGTCAACAGCTTGCTGCTTAAAATTGACCCAATTGCCTATGCCGCCTTCGATGGAGTTTATTTTTTCCTTAAAATTCAGATTTTTTGGCAATTTTAAAGCACTTCTTGGGCTCAAAAATCATCTCTCAATGCCTAGTGTCCTAATGGAAGGAATACCAAGCTCCTCATACAAACTCTCTAAAACCACTTAAATATCCATCAAATCCCAAATGACTAGTAGATGCATCATTATCATCCGGCACTTTCTTCTTTTCTTTGTCTTTACCTGCAACACTTGTAGATACACTCGAAGATGTGGAACTACTCCTTAGTTTCCTAGACCAAGGGCCAACTATAGATGTAATATTGGATGATGTTTCTAGTCTACTAAGGCTCCATGATTCTTGATTTTCTTAATGCACATAACTATCATGATCATCATTATCATCCAATGCATCACCACTAGATGCATACCAACTGCTCATCTCATAAAAAATAACATCCCTGCTTACTCTGAACTCACCTTGATAGGGTTGTTTCAATTATATCCTTTTTGCTCTAAAGAATATCCAATAAAAATACATTTTTTATCCTTTTGATCAAGATTTTTTCATAGCTTATCCATCACATGAATATATCCAATATAACCTAACACTTTCGAGTGTGACACATCAGGCTTCCTACCTGTAAAGCATTCTTCGAGGGTCATCCCAAGAACTGCAGTAGCTATGGGAGTTCTACTCATAATATAGACAGTAGTATGAACAACTTTAGACAAAATATATTTTGGTATATTCTTTTCAATTGTCAATGCCTATGCAACTTTTGTAATATGCCTATTTTTTCTTTCTCCAACCACATTTTGTTGTGAGGTATACCTACAAGTAAATTGTCTCTTTATCCCATGAGACCTCAAGAAGGCATTGAACTCATTAGAGAGGTACTCTCCCTCTCCATCTGACCTCAAGCACTTAACTTTCAAGCACATTTATATTTCAACAATAGCCTTGAAATTTTTGAAGTTCTCAAACATATCGCTATTTTTCTTCATGAAATATATCCACAACTTTCTTAAACAATCATCAATAAACATAGTAAAGGATCAACTACCACTAAGAGATATATTTTGTACAGGTCCCCAAATATATGTATGCATAACATCAAGTATATTCTTGCTCACAGCTTTCTTAAACAATCATTAATAAACATAGTAAAGGATCTTCTACCACTAAGAGATATCTTTTGTGTAGGTCCCCAAACATATGTATGCATAACATCAAGTATATTCTTGCTCATTTCTCTATCATGTGAAAAATGTTGTCTTGCATACTTATCAAAACTGATGTCACGAACATGCCATGACCAAGTGTATGGATTAATTCTTGCTCATGCCATATGAATCCACACCTGTCAGAGAGAGAACTAGGGAGAGAGAAAGAGGAGAGATAAGACTACAGAAGAGAGAAAGACTGCAGGAAGAGAGAGAAGAAGAGTGACGAGGAGAGAGAAATACTAAATTTAGAGAGAGAAAGACAGGAAAGAGGGAGAAGCCATAGAAGCTATGAGCAAGGTGGGAGAGAAAGACTGTAATTGTATTAATGTATCAAAAAGATAACATAAAATTACATGTCCTCTCCTTTTATACTAATGTCAGTGTGACATGGCAATACACACTAAATTCCTCATTCCCAGCTTCTTACAACACCCCATATGAACGCACCCTGAACAAGACATCCTTGAGCCAACCATGTGATATCTTTTGTATAGGTCCCCAAACATATGTATACATAACATCAAGTATATTCCTGCTTACATCTCTATCATCATGTGAAAAAGGTTTTCTTGCATGCTTACCAAAACTGACATGAACATGCCATGACCAAGTGCACGGATTAATTCTTGCTCATGCCATATGAATCCACACCCCATGTGAGTAATCAAAATTCTTGTAACAAATCTTAGATCTAGTCTAGTCTCTCAAGAAAAGTCTAGTGCTCCCATGATAGTTTGGCAAGACTGCTTCCTAGCCCTATTGAGCACCATGGAGGCAATGTTAACCCCAGTGCGCAAGAAAGGAAAAAAATGAAAAGAAGGAAGCAAAATAAAATTTTAAAATATAGGGAAAAGCGAAAAAAGGTAGCCTAACAACAAAAATAAGAGAAAAAGGGGCCAAAAGCACAAAGACACCTTAAAAACCCAAGGCGAGTGCATAAATGGAAGATGCACATATTAATATGCAAAGGCACCCCTAAATCTTTCTAAAAGAGCGCTAGAATCCCTCCTCTGCAATTTGTAAAGAGTAGATGGGCATGGGTGTAGGTGCAATATAAATAAAAGGAAATAGGAAAAGATGACCTAGGCTAAAATGGCTGATCATGTAAAAAAGAAGTGGGTGCCCAAAAGGGATCAGGGCATGTATAAAAGCCAAAAAAGTGAATAGAGAAGCTCATTCTTGTATGTGGCCAAAACTAGCTCTCATCTTCTCTTGTTCTTCTTTTTCTTGTTCTTGTTTACTTGAGCTTGTGCTTGAGAGAGGGACTCTGAGGGAGTAAGGGAGTGAGTGTGAGAGGGTGAGGGACCATTCTGGAGAAGATGTTCATCTTCTCCTCTCTTCTTCTTCTTCTTCTCTTCTCTCCTCTTGTCTCATGCGTGGCAATGGAGCATGGAGCTTGGAGCTTAAGGATAGAGCTTTCTTGAGCTTGTACCTTGGATCATGGAGCTACTAGAGTGCTTGAGGTAGAAGGAACTTGATAAATCATAGAGGTAAGCTCACTACACTCATAGGTGTGAGAGCGTATGTAGCTATGTGAGAGGTAGCCATTGTACTTGGCTTGAAACACTTCAATCAATAAGCGGTCTATGGGTTTTGGTGGTCAAGGGAAGGCTCACATATTTTGATTCCATTGTTAGGAAAAATGGATTCAAGCTTTGAGGGCTTCAATGCTCTGAATCGAGCATTGAAGTAGGGTTTTCCCTAAAGCGGTGCTTGAGGTAGATAGGTAGGAAGAGAGGGAGTTTGAAAATTTGAAATAAATTTGTAAGTGTATAAAACATTGCTCTCTAATCCATGAAGATGTGTGTATGAGACAATTGTATAATGACCTCTTAAAATGGACATGATAGAGTTTACGTTGGTACATCTATAGAACAAAGCATAAACTATGATTTTGTGCTTATGTGTATGTATCTTAGTACACATTCTTGAGCATCAAGTGCATGCTCCCTTGATCCTCTAGTAGAATGGGCTCGATCTAGCCATGTCCTCTCATTGGGGCTACTCAAGGCACAAAAGGTGTAGTCGCAACAAGTCGAAGTCAGTCAATTGCAGTCTTATCAAACATCTTTGCCATGAACTCCACATCATCTAATATGTGTATGTTTTAAGCCATAAAGAATCTTCCTCAATCTGTACACTAGGTGTTCCCTCTGCTAGGCCTTTGCAAAGCCCTTGGACTTCTCCATGTATATCAAGTCCCCATGTTTATATGGTAGGCTGACTAGGAATTTGCATAAAAAGTTTGGTATTTCACGCATGGATGAGCCTTTGGCTCTTGTGCTCAGATGTATGTGGACCCATGCCCTCTCAATCATTAGGGGGTGCCCTCTATCCCATCAGTTTCCCCTGATATTTTTTCTTTTCTTTGCCCTTTGTTTCGATGCACGGATTTCTCCATATTAATTTTTGACTTTGTTTTCATTGACATTTTTGTCATTTTTTCCATGCAAACATGCCTTACCATCCCCGGAATTGCTTTCGACCTTACCTATCCTATTCGACCTATTCCTGTGCACATTTTTTGTGTTCACCTTGCTAGGTTTCGACTGCTGGATCTTTTCATATTAATTTTTTGACACTCCACCTTCACCATATTTCACTAACATGACAGAGGAGGACTTTGAGAAGTACTATTGCAACAAGTATGGTGATGTTTACGCCCCTCCTACCAATTTTTCTACCACATCCAGACCGGTTGGTGAGGCTGGCCCGATCATGGAGGACATACAACATTCGGAACATCTGGCGATCCATCTTCATCATCTCAGTTAGGTCCAATGTCAGGTTTGTACAATTCTTTTGTGTTGCATGAATCAAAATCCTCACATGTTTCTTCATTTGAGGTATAGGATCCGGATGACTTTGCGTATGTGAACTTCAATAGAGGGGGCTCACAAAGCATACGAAATTCAAGTACATCTATAAGTTCTGTTTCATTTGAGCATATCACACACACTTCTCACTTTCCTCCCATCCCACCCTCTTCTATATCACACCTCTCGTCATCTTTCCAAACACATCATCATGCCCACTCTTCCTTCTTTCTGCACTTCATTTCGGTGGATAGATTTTCAAGAATTAATTTTCGTATGATTTCACATCCCACTGTCACACGTGTTTGTGTGTGCATGCCTCCATTTTTGTCTTTTGACACGCATTGATGCATCTATCATGTTGTCGTTTGCCCGCATGTGTGCCCGACCACCCTGTCATTCGTCGAAATGTAAATTTTTTTACCCCTGCCCCCTATGTATATGCGTGGACGGGGGGCACCTTTCTTGTTTTCAAATGCTTCAAATTTTTTTTAAAAACATTAATTTAATAATGATAATAATAATAATAATAGTAACCACCGCCTCTCACCTCCCGACCCTAACTATCCCCCCACCTTATGTTGAATGCTGAAATGACTTATGTTAAAGTTATGTGATGTTCTGTTGATGATTTGTTTAGATTTGATAGCTTCTGTTTTGCTTCTCTTTTGTTCTTTTTTTCTTCTGTATGAAAGGATGGAATGATGGTTGATGAAGTTTGAGGTTTTTTGATAGCTCATTGAATGGTTTTTGATAGTTTGGAATGGTTTTAGTATAAGTTATGTGGTTTTGATGCTTTTTGTTGACCTTCTATAAACCCTCTGTTGAGCTTCTGTGAGCCTCTATTCCTGTTCTGTTCTGTATGCCTCTGTAAGTATCCGTGGAATGTATGTGTGACTTTGAGAAAGTTTTCTAGTCTTGGAAAGAGGTGAATGCAAGTTTAAAAGAGCTCAAGGAAATGGAAGAAGCAACTATTGAAGACTCAAGAGAAGACTTGAGTGAAGTGAGAATAGTGAGCTGTGAAGAGTCACTGTAGTGGCTATGGTAACCTTTCTTATCAGACACACCTCTTGGGAGGGGTATTCATGACCAAAGAATGGTTATTGTGGGTGATTATTGAGTATTTTAGTGAGGAGATGATGTACTATTAAGAGAGAGAGAGAGAGTCAGAGATATGCAAGATAATGTATTTATCTATGAGAGACTATGAGAGATAGCTATGGAATCTTTGACGATGAATCCTATATGATATTTTTCCATTCAAAGTGGAGTATTCTCTTTTGTTTTTGTGGTTTATCAAAGAATTCTATGAAGAATATGAAGAGAATGAAGGATTTTATTAAAGTTAAAGCTGTGGGAGAATTATTTCTATGAAGCTGCGTGAAGATTTCTTGTTCTTCTTGGTGTTCTTTTCTTTGTTGAGATCATATCAAATATGAAAAAGATGGTTGTTGATGATACAAGATAGATTTTCTTGCAATAGAAACCCTATTTCCTTGATGTACCTCTTGGGGCGCCATTGAGACACACAGGATGGCTCTACAGTATGGAAGCCACACAAGCTCGACTATCATGATAGCTTCATCAAGCAAGAGTTTAAGGAAGGTGATCTAGTCCTTGCTTATGATTCCCGTTTTGGCAAGTTTCTAGGCAAGCTTTAACAAAAATTGGATGGGCCCCTATAATGTACTTGCTGCCAACCCTAATGCCTCTATCCAAGTGTAGACAGTTGACATCTCTGATAATCCCTTGCTAGTTAATGTCTATCACCTCAAGTAGTATTACCCTCCCTAGGAATCCTGACAATCACCGTTGATAGTCCCTTCATCCCTTGCACGTTGATTGGTAAGGCCTTGTCTATTGCTCATGATAGCCCTCCTACTTATCCTGATGAGGCAGCCTTGGTCTTCTAGCCCCTCATAGCCACGTCCCACCCCTCCTTTGTTTTCTTCCCATCTGATCCAGCATAGGTGGTGAGGATGGTTCTAATACTCAATATTTTTGTTAATCTCCTTTATTAAAAAAAAGAAAAATATCATGGGAGAAAAGGAAGGAATTCCCTGTCATAATAGGCCTTGCTTCAAGAAAAGGTGGCACACACCCTTGGATAAGAAGTTGGCTGTGGAAAAGGTGACAACACCCTACAGTGTCCAGGAATACTAAATCACTAGCAAAACTTTTCTACAATACAGTTCCGAAGCTGCCTCCCTTAATGCATTGTATCTTGCAACTTCCTCAGTGCCTTTGACTCCTAGAGCAGACGACATTTCCAATGTGCAATCCAAGTACCAGACTTTTTGGCTATCTCCTTGGGTATGCCTTTTCATCAATCGAAACAGGTTGACATCATTAACCAGACAAAGCCGATCTTCATCGACAATCCTTTGAGTGATGTGATCTTTCATCCTAACTGGATGGGGATGCGAGTATGGGCTGCCCTCTTTATTTATCAAATGAGTGTGAGACAAAGGGTGGGGTGAGTGACCAGTCTTTGCCTTTATATTCAACTAAGAGGTGAGATGTGTGAATTGAGCGTTGCACACACGGGATGGGCCTCTCAATGCACAAAGCACAAATTGTTCCTATGCATGACACTACAAGGATCCCCGGCCTTCATTATCGCACCGTATGCCAACGCAGGCTATGATACAATGTTGCACTATCAATCGCGAACAAGAATGAATACAAAATTTTCACAAGTGATAGTGAGGATTACATCAATGGGTGTGAGAAAGGGTTGCTCTCCTATAATTATCAATACAGCATGAGATAGGGGAGCTAAGCACAATTGATTTCCCTTTCATCAACTAAAAGGTGAGGATTGAGGGACATTATGACAATTAGAGTCAGGTATGTTCTCATTTCCCTATGCACATGTAGGATGGGTCTCCTCCATCATCAATACACAACTCATTTTGTTAGGTGCACTGCATGGTAAGGCTCCCTGGCCTTCCTTCTTGCACCTATGCTAGGTGGGTTGGGATGCACTTTTTGCACCATCAAATGTGCACACTAGCATATTCCCTCCTCTAACCATCCCTCTTATCAATTTCTAAATTGGGTGTGAGATATGGGTTTCAATTATTATCCATCAAGTGATGTGAGTCATGGGGTGAGTGCGTGATCTATCATCTTCACATGAGCAACTGTTGAGATGAGTTATGTATTCTTCAACATCAACACCTGAATTAGAGCTTCATCGACAATGCTACTTCCTTGGGTGTTTCTCCATGGTCCCTGCCATGCTAGACAAGTGTGATGTGGTGAGTTGTAGTACCTCCTTATTGACAATTACAACTCTTCTTCATCACGTATCACCAATGGTTCACCTTGACTATCTGCAAATCAGGCCAAGTTTTTATAACTCTACCCCTTTTTCTTACAAGTGTATGTCATGTTTTAAGTGTGGGGACATTAGAGTCCAAGTCTTAAGTTCCTGTTGCTTAGTACCCCCTCCTCGGTAAGGTCTTAAGTGTGGGGATACTTCCCTGTGCATCTGTTTTGCATAACCTAATGAAAATACCCTTATATGATCATTCTTGAATACCATGTTCTAATTTTTCCTTGATAGGGTCCCTTCCCCATCCACCCGTCCTATTTTTACCCCGTTCTTGGGGTCGTTCCTTATCCGTTTGTTGGTATCTTTTATTTTGTCACTATTCCATGAGAATGCATCCTACATTCATCAAAATTCAAACCTAATCTTACATCCATGTTTTTCCCTTAACACTGGCCACTTTTTCTTTTTACAGCTCTTAGTTCTGAGCCACAGTTCATGAGCTATTAATTTTTGTAAAATTTTCTATAAATTAAACGTGTTTTCATGCGAATGTATATTTTTGCTTTGGAACAAGGATTTGATATGATATTCATGACTTGCACCTTCCCCTTTATATTTTCTCTTTTTATTACTTGTCATTTCATTGCATGGTTTGTCTGCTATTAAATTTTCCGTTTTTTCAAGTATTCTTGTGTATGCTTTTTGCTCTTTTTTCATGTGAACCTGCCCTAATCTCTCGGAATTCAACTCTGATTAAATTGTCTTGTCCTTCCTACTCCCTTGCACAATTTTTATTTATTCTCCATCATGTTTTAGCCCACCAATTTTGTGTTATTAATTTTTATGTGTGTTTTTGTGTTCGTCTGTCCTGTTTTTTCTATGTGAATGCGCCAAAATTGCTTTTTGATTTGACAACCCTGTTGTCGACCATTCCTTGGACATTTTTTCTTTTTTTCACCCCTTGTTCTAACTTACAGATTGCTTGAAATTAAATTTATTTAAAATTTTGGGTGTATTTTTACTATTTTTTCCATGCAAACCCCCCCATTTTCCATCCGAGCCCTTTTGCAACTAGATAACCCTATCCCATTTGTTCCTTCGCATATTTTTCCTTCTTGCTGCATTCCTTCTTGACTTTTTTGATTTTTTGTTATTAATTTTAAATTATATTCTTGGATTTTATTTTACAGTTTTTTCCATATGAACGGGTCTTATTCTTGGCGGAACTATGTTATGATGTGCTAGACCTGTACGACTCCTCCTTTCGAACAATTTTGCCTTTTTTTCCATTTCGTTTTTACTTACGGATTTTGCGAAATTAATTTTCTTGTGATTTTTTGTGGTTGATTTTTCATATTTTTCCATATAAACCCCCCTTTTTGTTGACAAACTCACCAAACACATTGTCCATGCTATTCCCCCCATTGCCGTGCCTAGTTTTCTTTTTACAGCATCTAGATCCGATGGCTAGATGTCTTTGAATTAATTTTTTTGTAATTTCGTATTTTGCCCCCTCCCTCCCCATGGTGTCACATCACTGACCAATTTTTGCCTCAATACACATTTTCGGCCTTCCCCACGTGGCATTCTGTCACCTAGATTCTCATCCCTCCTAGCTCGTTCCCGTCGATGTTAATTTTTTTAGCCCCGCCCATGTTTATACACAGGAGAGGGGGCGTGCTTTCCATTTTTTTGTTTTTTTAAAAACCCAATAATAATCACAAATAAAAAAAACAAAAAGAAAATCCCTCCCCCCCAACCATCCTCCCAACCCACCCCCTCCTCTCTCTCTCTCTCTCTCTCTCTCTCTCTCTCTCTCTCTCTCTCTCTCTCTCTCTCTCTCTCTCTTCTGCGTCTCGCCTCCCTTCCCCACCCCCATCCCTCCTGCACCTTCTCCTCCATCCTCCCCACATTTCCTCCTTCTCCCGCACCATCTTCTCCTCCTCCCTCTTCCCCACCTCCTCCCTTCCCTCCATCTCCTCCCCTCCTCCCCTTCTTTTCCTACCATGCCCTTCGTCCTCCTCCTCCTCCTCCTTTCCTCCTCCTACTCCCGCAACAGCCCTTTCCTCCTTCTGGCCATGCGCGCCGCTCCCGACACCAACCAGTCGCCACCGATCGTTGGACCCCGCTACCCCTTTTGAACAGTTCATCACTCCGACCGAGGTCACTGCCCATGCACAACGATGCACGTGGCATGACCTATGCTCCTGCCTCCCCTCCCCTGCCCACTGCCCTAACCTCGTTCCCTCCCCTATCGGTTGCCCCCCCTAAACTCCTTCCTTCCCCAGCCTGTCTCGCCCACCCCAACCTCCTTCCCCCTCTCCCTCCCTACTTGCCCACAAATCACCCAATCCTCACCCTTTCCTAGTCTTGCCTATCCACACCTCCCTAGCCCCCGTCCCATCCCGCCCACCCTATTACCCCTTTACCCCCCCTCCCTCCTAACACTATACTACGGTCGGGTACCCTATTCCTGACATTTTTACAAATTCCAAAACAACCATAAACATTAAAAAATGTCCAAAAACCATTAAAAATTCAATTAAAATTAAAATAATAATAATAAAATAACCAAAAAATATAAAAAATTATTGAAATTTTGATAATTTATTATCAATTAAAAAAGTACCAATAAAAATAAAAAATAAAAATAAAAAAACTTCAACATATCATAAAAATTAAATAAAATCCCAAAAAATTTATTTAAAAAATCAAAACAAATTTTCATCATGATTATGACTAGCCAAAAATACATAAAGGTTAAAAAATGTATTCAAAATTATTTAGTTAAGAAATAGCTTAAACAATTAGAAAATGCTTGAAAATTTTGAGAAATTTAAAAAAAATAAAATGTTTAAATGCATAACAATCCCTACAAAATTCTTTTTCATATTCCCAATATTTGTGTTGTCATTTGGTTACTCATATTTATTTATTTATTTAAAAAACCCCGAATTGAACATATAAACACAAATATAGGAATAACAAAACCCTAACACAGAATCACCCAAGTAACAAACCCTTCCTTGTCCTTGTTCTTTTTATTTTGGTGTTAGTATTTGGTTTTTCGTACCTTACAAGAGGCCAGTGCCACTTAGTTGACTTGTTGTTTTCGTACGAGGATTGTTTTGTTCTACAGTTTGTTTGGAAGTGGGACTTTGTGCACTAGACATTGCGAGTGTCCACACATCGCCATGTTCTTTTTCTTCTTTCCTCCTTCACATGCACCATAACACACATATAATTGTAATTAAAAATCAACTTATCGTTGCACCCACCAAACAAGTAGAATGCACCTCATAAATTTTTAATTTAAAAAATCGAATGTTAATTTATAAAAGGAATGCCACCATTGCATAAGCACATAGCACCATAATCCACTTAATTTTGTAATTTAAAATCCATTCATAGTACACAAACATATGTGCTATATACACATTTAATTTATAAATAATAATGAACCCCCCAAAGTCACGCAAGCATGTGCTTTGTGCCATAGATAATCTAATTTTTAAAAATGAATTGCATTTGTATGGATCCCTAGTCCAGTCCAGTCAAGTCAGTTTAAGTAGGGGTTGGGATGCGAATATAACTCACCGTGCATTAATGGAATAATTTAATAATAAACTATGATTAATTGGACATCTAATAAAAATGAGTCATGTAGTTTTTACCCACCCACTTCACTGCACCATAGGTATACACCTTACACTTACCAAGTTTAGGGTTTTTTGGTCAAAGACATCAATCTTGTCCGTTTATATTTATTTTGATGGTCAGAGTCTATGGTTCACTCCTGATTTTTGTATTGTGTCTACAAGAATATGATATGCGTGGCGTTTTCGTTTCTTTTGAGTTGATTACAGGGTTTTCAGGTGCTTGTATGTATGCATAGCATGAAGCTTTCGGTCACATATGTGCGTAGGTCATGTTGAATTTTTCATAGAACGTGGAATGCTTGGGAAGGTCTAGTCTAGTCCAATCAGTTTGTTGTTGTTGTTGTTGTTTTTGTTTCCTTGTTATCAGTCTCACTAGTGGTATGTGTGTGTTTTGCAAGAATACTTTCTCCTTTTCCTGGTTTTGTGTGTGTGTGGGTAATCCAATGTGGTCTAAATGCAATCTTTTTCCACACCCCCGCTTGTGATTCAATATGTACCTTTATTAGTCCATGATTACAATTTCCTTTTGGATGGTGACTATATTGGCAAGGCTAGCCTTCATCTCTTTGTGGCCTTGAAGTTCCCTCCAGTTGGATGATGGGAAGCTCTGTTATTCTTTTCTAGCGACTTATAAGAAGCTTTCGGGTTTGGTTTATGGCCGTTGGTTTATGGCCGTCGATTTTGTTTATCCCGTGCTACTATTAATGAGGCCTTGTTCCTGCCTTTTACAGCTTCCCCCTGTGCCTAGTGGTAATCATTTATTATCCACTGCAGAGATCCTTGTCTTATTGCAAAAGGAGACCTCTACTCCTTTGGTAGCAAATAAGATTATCACTAGTTTAGGAGTATCAATGGTGCATATTTCTTCTCCCTTATATGGATGCAATTATGCCAATTCCTCCAGGACCGCCGAGCAAGCATGCATTAAACTATTTGTCCTAAGAACTCTTCATAGCATCTATCAGGATCCTAGAGGGGTGTTAAGCTAATTGGACAACCTTTTTGTTGGCTAAAATGGATCAACATTTTCAATGTGTCATGAAAGGTCAACTTAGTACTATTTCCCGTGGGGTTTTTCTACAGAAGATCATTCAGTTGGCACCTCCCCTAGGTGGCATTCCTATGCATG
The DNA here is from genome assembly GCF_053477565.2 of Lygodium microphyllum. NCBI lineage: Eukaryota > Viridiplantae > Streptophyta > Polypodiopsida > Schizaeales > Lygodiaceae > Lygodium > Lygodium microphyllum. The sequence continues at coordinate 29,881,489 of NC_141149.1, forward strand.
ATCATGTTCCACTTCTGCAGTAGTCTCCTCCTCCTATTTCTTCTCCTCTGATGGAAGTCAATTTAGATTTAGCATATGTAACCCCTGTCAGAATCATTCGAAAGAGGCGCCACACACAGGTCCTTTTGATCCTCTCCCTGTTCCAACCCCTATGGTATAGATTCTAATACCAGAGGTGTCTAGTAGCTCCCTTTCCTCGTTCTTATCTTGCATCAACCTCTTTGCAATGCAACCGTAATGACAACTAGATCCATAAATTCCTCCTTTCTTGCAAATAGTACTTTGTGGATCTATGCTTTCACAACTAGTTTCTGGTGTTCAGTCTACTTTGGAGACTTCCAAGACTTCCTATCTTCAAACAATCTGTACATGAGTATATACCTCATTGCAAGACAAGGTGGATTCTATAACCTGTCATCTTTGCAAGGCTCTAGAGGATTTATCTTTTGAAAAGATTGATTTGAGAGATATCCATACACAAATGATTGTAGCTACAACTTTGATGGACACATAGAAGGTCACGATTAAGGAGTTAGAAGCTAAGGTTGCCATTTTAGAGGAAGAGGACGTGTTCTTAACCAAGGAGACAAATGCTGCTCTTGAGGAAATGATAAAATCAGCTCATAAGCTTGGTATATGTGAGGGCTAGTTGTAGCATTCCCAAGAAACTGTGGAGTCGCAAAAGAAGTTTATTAAAGACCTTAACTAGAAAGTTGCTACTCTTTCTGTTCCTCATCTAGCCTCGATGATGTCTTCTTTGTTTTCTTACAAGGAAGAGCTAGATCATTTGCAACAAAAGGCTAAACTATGTGATGGGTTTTCTACTAAGTTAGAGTGCCTTCAACAGCGTATGAATTGTGTTCAGGAAGATATTTTCCACTATGCTGAATTGGTGTCACCTCCATCATCCTTCTAGATTTAGTATCAATCGTAACACTTTGTTTTGCACATTTCCTTGAGTAATTTGAACTTAGAACCTTCAAAGGATGGGTGGTAGAACATGTGGTCTGTAGATTTACTCAAAGAAATGTTTGATAGATTTATTGATGAGTTAATCTCTCATGAAGCTGAGTTATTATCTTTTATGTATCTTCGAGGAGATTCTTCACATCCCTGATGAGGAAGACATGAACCTTTATGTAGGAGATGTGATTTTGCAGGTAGTCATGTATGTGCATATTGCGAAAATGACTTTGGTTGATGGCTTGAAGAATTATCATTAGCAGACATTGTGGTGTAGAGGCTATACTTGGCATCCTCCTTTGGAGGATGATGTTCTAGATCTTTGCTATCGATCGAGTATCTTTCATAAGTTAGATATTCAGCCATTAAGATCCCAAGTGTTGAACCATATTGATAACAATTCCTTATTCACTGAGGATTTCTTTTTAGCTTTTGATTTTTGATGTTCCATATATCCATATGATATTTGTGATATCCTATCTTATTCCCCAATTTCTTATCAATTACCCTTGTATATTGCCATCCTCACATCTAATCAAGATAGTATCCCTCTCTTATCTTTTACTCCTACAGTTTTCCCTCAAATTCTAGTTCTTACTACATGCCCATTTATTGCTAATCCTATATCCTCACCTAGTCCTATTGAACCCACTCCTATTGTTCAACCTATTCCTCCTGTTTTTCTAGCAGAATCCCTTCAGAAAATTTTACTTTCTTTCCCTTCTTTCCCATCCTTATTATCCCTTCAAATATCTTCATTTTATGATTTATCTTATCCACCTCTTCACTGTTCCCCTCTTATTTCCTTACCATCTCCATTTGACTATATTAATCTTCATCCAAAATCAGTGATGGATCCTCCTCGTCGGTAGAATAGTGATATCCTTCATCAATGGCAGTGGACATTGAATGATTATTTGATTGGACTAGTGTTTAATGTTGAGATATTTGCAATGACACCTACTGTGGCTTCTTTGAATGAGGTAGTTCTAGGCTTAGGACATGCACGTAGGCTGAATCCCATATGCACATAAAGGGAAATTATTACCCATCCAACAACTATAAAGCATTGTACTTGACTACCACTTTTTTATATATGGTGAACGCAATAGCATGATGCTTTCTTTTTCCAATTAGTGTCTCATCATTATCAGTCTATACACAAGATTGTGTTTATGAGTCCAAGCTTCCATCTTGGAACCTAATTCACTTGTGAAATAGTCAAGTCCAATGTCTCTGTCATCATGAGTTCATTCTTATTCTTCCATCCACCATAGCTCCCTACCATGTCCTAGATCCCGCGTCCTTTCACATGGTATCAGAGCCTAGTTGGGCATGGCACATTCCTTCTTTCATCTCTCAGTCCCTCTCTAGCTCAATCCAAGCTTAGGTTGAGTCTAACTTCATCTCCTCACTTGAATCACACACTCTCTACCTAGCTGCCATAGCCAACCTACACCCACCTATCTTGGAGCATCTTGATCTCCTTCTATCGGCTTTATTTCCTCATGATTTCTTCTATAAAAATCTTCCCTAACCTAGGGCACCTATTCCTATTACCATAGACCCCAACATTGGTGCGCCTTGAGCTTGCCATTGTGCAATTCATCAGTTGTTGCTACCATTTGATGGCCTTTTGTATGGTTCTGTAGACCCTCTCTTGAGCTTCTGTAGAGCCTTTGTCTCTGTCTTTGTTCTGTTTTGTATGCCTCTGTAGGTGTTTCTTGGAATGAATGTGTAGCTTGGGGAAGTTTCATAACCTTGGGGATGTAATAAATGTAGAATCTAGAGTATGGTTATGGAGGTTGAAAGAGGAAGAGTGAGCTCATGAGGTAACAAACATCAAGACCAAATGTCACACAAGTGAATTAGGTCCTTCCAAGATGGAAGCTTGGACTCATAAACAAAATCTTGTATAGTGGACTAACAACAATGACACAGATACTTTGTTATAGAAGTACAAAAGTACTATGACATTGCATTCAAAATGAGAGCAAGTAGAATGCTTTATAGGAATAGACTAGGCTGCACTTTCCACCACTGTGCATATGGGATTCTGTATCCTGAGCCCACACTTCTCCATACAAAGAGGCTAAGTTGAGTGTGATTGCCAATATCTCAACACCCCTCCTCAATCAAAACCAGAGAAGTACAAAGTGTTTAGAGGCTTTAGTGAGCAACCACCTGCAAAGTGTGGGCACATCATAAGCATGGTAAACACTAGATGTTGTCGCAAAAAAAGGCTAAGTGTGGGTACCAAAGACGTGGTGGACATCTAGAGGCTGTAACAAGGGCCTCACAAAGTGTACAAAGGTTGTAGTACAAGGTTACATGAGGATTTTACAAGCTTATGTCGGAAGCATTAGGGCTAGGCAATACAAGGCTAAAAAAGTCTATCAAAATAGAAAGATTGATGAGGTTTGTCCTTCTCTTGGTGGTCTTTTTCTTCTTCTTCTTCTTTTGCTCCATGGTCTTCTTCTTCTTTAACATCAACTAGATAGGCCTTTTGAGACCTCTTCATGGCACGACAGAATTTATTCGTGTGTCCAATCTTTTTGCAGAAGTCACATATACGAGTTGATATTTATTTCCCTTGTACATGGTACCTACATATAACATTTGTTCATCTTTAGAGGTGCTTGGTTCTTCTTTGGATTTTACCTTCTTTTCTTCTTCTAGCAGTGAGGCCTAATTGTCAACCAGCTTAGGACTAGGCATGTTGATCAATGTAGTTGTCACATTATTATAGTCAGGAGAGGCATGCTTTTTAATAACACAGCAATACAAATATCTTCATCCATATTGAGATCAATTCTTGCAAGCTGAGTTAAGAGACATTCCATGTAGTTTAAGTGAGTTGCAAGAGATGTTTTTGATTTCATATCTAGCCTAAAAAATTCAATCAGTAATCCATAGATGATTTGATTGTGCACCAAAAAAATTATCTAATCTCTTCCATGTATCATTAGAGGTTTCATAGGTATCCACACGGTGGATGTAGTTATCATCCAATTCTAGCTTAATGATGGCATGTGCTTTGTCATCATTCTTTTTCCAAGTAGCTACAAGGTCCGCATCCCAAGGCTTCTTCTCTTTGCCATTGGTAATGGCCCAAAGACCCTTCTTCATTAGGATGAGCTTGATGTAGGTTTGCCAGGTATGAAACCTGACCCCTTTGAACCAAACAGTTGAAGAGTCTTTGGCCATGCTGGAACATCAAATCAATATCAAAAACTTTTAGATTTGAGTAGTAGAAGATTTACTTGTGTCAAAAGACACAAAGAATGGAGTGTCAAATAACACTTGATAAGTATCAATAGATACTATGCTTTCAAACACTTGAGTTTGATGCTTTCATGCTTGGATTTCTCCCCTCCTTACTGATTTGATGGGAAAGGCTTGCTAGAAACTTCAATTCTTAGTGGATTAGAGTGGTAGAGGTTTGGTTTGAGTGGCAGGAGAGAGAAAATGAAGGAAATATGAAGTTTCAAGTAAGTTGGCTATGGCTGCCACCAGGTGGGAGTTGAAGATGAGGTTGAAGATGAAGGTTTGAGCTGCCACTGAGTTGAACTGAGGTTGAGAGACACTAAGAGAGTAAAGAGAGGAGTTAAGCTTAGGCTACCTGACTAGGTTATGATACCATGTAAGAAATGTAGGATCTAGAGCATAGAAATGGAGGTTGGAAGAGGAAGAGTGAGCTCATGAGGTAGTAGCATCAAGACCAAATGGCACACAAGTGAATTAGGTTCCAAGATGGAAGCTTGGACTCATAAACACAATCTTGTATATTGGACTAACAATGACACATACATTTTTCTCGAAGTACAAAAGTACTATGACATTGCATTCAAAATGAGAGCAAGTACAATGCTTTATAGAAATAGACTAGGCTACACTTTCCACCACTATGCATATGGGATTCTGTATCTTGAGCCCACACTACTCCATATAAAGAGGCCAAGATGAGTGTGATTGCCAATATCTCAACAAGGAAGAGATGAATGCAAGCTCAAAATAGCTCAAAGAAGTGGAAGAAGTAGCTATTAAAGAATCAAGTAAAGACTGAAGTGATAATGGCACTATTGAGCTGTGAAAGAACACTGTAATGACTCTGATGACCTTTCATGTCAAACATAACTCTTGGGAGGGTATCCACGAGCAAAGAGGGATTGCTAATTATTATTCTTGATTATTCCATTGTACTATTGAGAGAGAGCATATGAGAGAGATAGATAGTGAGTGAAAGATAGCCAAATATATGCAAAACAATGTACATATGAGTGAGAGATTGAGAGAGAGACTATGAAGACTATGAAACTATTGAATATGAATACTATGTAATGATTTCCATTCAAAGTGGAGCATTCCTTTGTATTCTCTTGTTCTTTTGATGAAGAATATAAAGAACGTGTTGAAGTTTTGTTGTGATAAATATGTAGGAGAATTATTATATGATGTTGCGTGAAGATTTAAGAAGATTGGTGTTGTTTTCCTTATTGTGGTTGATTAAAATACGAAGACCATGCTTGTTGATGATACAAGATACATTTTCTTATAGTAGATTTCCCATTTTCTTGGTGTTCATCTTGGGGCTTGAGGTAAGCCTACAAGACCTTATAGATGTGCAACCCATGTGGATATCAAATAATGTGTGTAAAAGAGGAAAACTTAGACCTTAAGCCTTGCAATAATCATTGTAAATAACGCATGCTACCTAGCATTAGGGAAAAACTATAAATACTGCACAAGGTGCTATTGTAGGGGTCTTTTGTCATTTTGATGAATCAAACTTGGTGAGTGAGTTTCATTTTTCTGGTTTCTTATCCATTTTCTTAGATTAATGCAGTTTAGGTTACGGCTTTGAGCCATTTTCTTGCAATTAGAGTAATTCATTTGCAAATCTCTGGTTAGATTTAGGTTAGGCTAGGTTCCCTTCTTTTATATTGTGGATATATGTACTTGGGATAAGGTGCGTGTGTTGAGGATTTAAGATATACCTAGGTGTAACCTAACAAATGGCTTTGATGGAAGCTCAATCCTCTCTCTAGAAACATTGGACTCAATCATCTGCTTTAGAAATTGAGAAGCCTCTTCCAAGACCTAATCCATCCATACCTCCTTTGCTAACCATGGGATGAAAAAATGATCACCCATTGGCATTCCATAGCTTTGCCTTAAATTCTCATTTTCCCCAAGTATGAGTGACGATTTCCTTTGCATAAAGCATACAATTGAAGCAATGGTGTATAACTTTTTAATTATTATTTTAAACTTCACATCCTCAAAAGGAAGCTTCCATAGTATTTGAAGCCAATCGTTGCCTAGTAATGGATTTAAAAACACATAACACATAACATTAATTTTATAATAATTTTTCTTGGTGTGAGTAGTAATTATAGAAGCAAGACTCTAAACCTCTCCCCTTCCATTTGCCCCCCTTTTACCTATGGCAAAATTGCTGCCCATGCTAGGTGGGCCCCAAAGGTCATTTGAAAGTGAGGGGAAATTTTTGTAATTTTTTGTCTCCCCTCCCAAAAGGACTCTTTCTTCCCAAAACAATCATTTTATGTCATGTATAGTCAAAGAAAAGCTTGTTTGGTGTGTTTGTCTAAGAACTACTTCTTTTGGAATTATTTCTTTCCATTCCACAAATCCATCCATTATATCTTTCCATTTCCTCATTCCTTCCATAGCCATAGCTATAGCCACAAAAACACCACTTTTAGTTGGTGCTCCATAACCTCTTCCTTTTTTGCAATCAACTCCTTACCTTCTTCCTCCCAAGGATTATCGGTTTCTTCTTGCTAAATAATTTTGATGACATCTACAAGACATCAATGGTGTCCTTGAGATTCCATTGAGGTTATCTATGCGCATAATACAAAGAATGAGTATGGAATATAGCTAAGAACAACATTTAAGAATGATTCATGGGTATACATGTAACCAAGAGCAACTAGTTCTCATCCGGTAAGATATCATGATTTATTGAAGAAAAGGTAGATTGCTCAAATTTAAGGAGGTTTGAGACAAATGATTCGTTTGCAATAGTAGAGCATGTTTACACTACAAAGGATTTGAAGTTTTCCCCCCTAATACACACCATGCATTTCCATCTAATTGTAAGTCTCCATGGTAAAAAGCCATTTTCTTGATTTAGTTCCTTTGTGTCAAGAATTGCATGGTGGGGGGACTTGCTTGAATTGATGCACCAAACACACACCATACACATAAGAGGAAGGTCACTCAAGAATACAATAAGAGAGATGGAGGCCAAAATATATTCTTGTTGGTTTCTTCTTATTCTTTTTCACGTAATACAATGTACACAAAGTATAGATAAGACATAACATAAAAGAAAGTGGCTTACTAAGCCAAACTGTGCATAGCTGACTATACGAATCGACTAGCACTATAACTATGCCAGCTCTAGGTAGGTGCAACAAACTGAATATAATAAGTGATAATTCAATGGCCATGTGAGGATCATAATGACCATTGATGTGCTAAGTATAGATGTTCGGACCCATCTAATCAGGCGGTCTATCATCATCAATGTCTACACTTGTTGAGCTTGCCATCTCAACACTCCCCATCAAGCTCAATTGTATCTCTGTAACTCCAAGTAAGCTTTAAAATTTTTGAAGCTTCTCTCCATTGAATGCCTTTGTAAAAGTGATAGCTATCTAATCATGTGAGTTGCAAGTGATCTCTCCTACAAGTATCTTCTCTCTCACAAAGTGGTAATGCATCTCAATGTATTTTGTATTGAAATATCAAAGTGACAACATGAGAAGGGGTGCACAAGAGGGAGAGAGAGCTCAAGTACAAGAAAAAGATCTTGCTTAATGAGTTGTTCACAAGTACAATTGGCACACACGCTCTAGTTTTGAGAGTGACCTCTAGGCTATTTATATAGCCTCACTATGGGCTAGGGCTAGGGTTTCCCTTGGCCTACAACTCATTCACACCTTACCTTTTCTCATACACCCTTTCTTACTTAAGATTACTATGCTACTTTTCTAACACCACACCCCCCCCCCCCCCCCACCCCCCTCTTGGCTCCCCTAAATGCTAGGGTGGCATTGGATTACATAGCATAAAAAGGGTTTCCCTCCCCTAATGAAACAATGGGATGCCTTTATAAAATAGGCTACAAGAATATTAATGAAAATATCGTATAATGAAATTAGAAAATTTGATCATCAAGTGCTTTGGAGACATAGTTGGACTCTATTTCTTTGGAAGCTTTAGGAAAGTTGGGACATTTACTTATGATATGCCCTATTTGTTGACATTTATTATACTTCATCTTATTGGGATATTTTTTCTAGTAGTTACCTAGATATGTCCCTTTTTATTGCAAAAATAATATTTAGTAGTCATAGTATGGACTAAGAGTTGGTTTGTCAAGATAATTGATGGGCTAGTGCTACCTTCTATTTGGTTTCTTTTCTCCTCATCCAAACAAGACTAAATGACACTTTCAAGTGTATGATTTGGTACATTTATTAGGGTAGTGAAGAAAAGAGTAAAAGACTTGTCTTACGGCTTTCAAAAGTATTGCAATGGCATCTTCTTCAGCAACAACCAAAGCAACTTGGATTGAAGCTAATGGACCCATTCATCCCTTCGTGTGGGTAATGAACTTTCCCATGTTTTCTCCTTGCTTGTATTCTAAGCTGAAGAACTCTATTTTAAGGAAAATTTTGGAATTCTTCCCTCTTATACCATACAGTTTCTCAAGCTTATCTCATTTCTCTTTTGCAATTCCAAGCTGGTCAATATGGTGAATTAAAGACTCATCTAGGTGTAACTTTATTATGGCTTTGGATCTTTCATCATCTTCAGCATACATAGGATTGGATGGATCAATGGATTGTGTCCCTTTGATGAATTTTCAGTAGCCTCTCTCCATTATTTTATATTTTACTAACACTTGCCATGGGTGGTGTTAACCATTGGCCTGATACACTATGTTTGCCCTTAGCATGGTTTAGAGCCTTAGTCTTTACTATTTCATGTATGAAGTAGTCTTAAAATGCCTCATGAAGTTGTATGTCTCATGAAGTGCAGCTTGTAGGTAGTTGTAAAACGTGACCTGAAGAGGTACTATGTGTCTTTATCATGTATGGATCATCATTTTTTTATCGCGACCAATTGTTTGTTGGAATTTCTTGCTTAGCAATACAATATGATAGTGGGTGCCATGATTCATATCTTTGTATTTTTATCTTATTTTCAGCATATACTCTGATTTCTATTTGTGATTTGCCATTATGAGTATTGTAGAGTATAGTTCTATGTCTCTATGTCATTATTTATACGTTTCTTGCTAGTTGCTTGATGAGGTATTAGGTATTTTTTGCACTATCTGATGCAGTTTACTCTATTCTTGTATGAGGCAATTCAATCCTATTATGCATTTGGCATAGATTTGGGGCTGAAACAAGTGAAAGTCTCTCCCATCAAACTTGCAGATTTAAGGTTTTACATCAACATAGGCCATGATACAAAGGTCTTATCGATTGCACAAAGATAATGGCAATGTCTATTCCTTTATAAGTTTAGTACTATAAGTAGAAGAAATCAAGTTGAAAAACTATTGATGTGAACTCATACAAATAGATTATATGAATTAAAAAAAATAATCTATGTGTTTCTACTTGACACATAGCCTTAGAATGATCAACAGTGAGAGTTAAAACTTTGAAGATGATCCACTTAATCTCATAAAGACATAAAACACCTTCCACAACTGAGTTAAACAAAGATTATGACTAAGAAGTGGAGCATTAGTATTTACAAGCACTGATCTCAAGTTCATGCCTTACTTGAGATGTGATATGTCGATCTTTTGATGGACTTACTAATGCCTATTAAGTGTGTCCAGTCTATGGAGGGAGCTCCTAGTTCTACAAAAAACTCAATAAAATCTTAATTAGTGATTAAAATCACTGTTGATGACTTCAATGAGTAGAAAACTCAAAAAACCAAGCTTTGAAGCTTTGGCTATGGATGCCATAAAAAACCATAATTAGGGATTTTCTTTGTATGAGCAATAGATAAGGAATTTCTCTAAACCCTTTCAAGCATAGATAGCTCTCTTAGGGGACTATGAACACCCCATAAGAGCCCTCTCCATTGCACCAATTAATAGGTTGTGAGTAGCTGTGAATGTCCGCACTGTCAAAGACTACACCAGATCTACGTCTTCAACAATCCTACCTTCTTGGTTGCCCCATGTCAAGGTTTGAGATATCAAGGTACTTTGCCATGAGTTAAGAAAGAATTATTCAAGAAGGAATCAAAAGTAGATATGGCCTCCTTTGCTCACATCAACTCCTCCAATGGAGGTAGGTCTAAACTGCCTATGGTGGAAAGAAGGATAGGTTGAAGAAATGGAAGTCCCTTGTGTAGTTAAGCCAAAATGTGATTGTGGGAAGCTCAATGGACCAAAGATAGCTCTAATATCATGTTGAAATATCAAAGTGACAACATGAGATGGTGTGCACAAGAGGAGAGAGAGCCGAAGTACAAGAAGAAGATCTTTCTTAATGAGTTGTTCACAAGTATAAGTGTACACTATCTCTACTTTTGAGAGTGACCTCTAGGATGTTTATATAGCCTCAATATGTGCTAAGGTTAGGGTTTCGTTTTCCCTATAGCTCATTCACTTAGGGTTCTTATGCTACACTTCTAACATTTTGTCCTAACATTGAATGATAGGTTCTTGGCTAACTGTATGCTCCTTGTATTGTCACAATGAATGACAACTAGACCATCTCCCTGCACATCCAAATCACCCAATAACTTTTGTAGCCGTACCACCTCACATGCTACCATATTAGCACCTCTGTACTTAGCCTCTATACTCAATAAAGCATCAATACAAGGTATTGAATGTGGCTAAACTACACCTAGAAAATTTAAATACAAGGTATTAAATGTGGCTAAATTACACCTAAAAACTATCTTTACAGGGTAATAAATGTGATTAGAGATAGGCATGGATTTGGTTACCTCAACCAAACCTCAATTGTATCATTTGAAGCTGTTGATAAGAGGAACTTTCCATGAATTGAGTGAGGGCCCAAATCTCAAACACATAAATATAGGTATGATACATGGCTTCTTAGATCCTCCTTTGGTCACATTTCCTTAGTGATCATATAAACATTGTTTAATGTCTTGCATGGTGGCACCACATTCATTACACTTAGTTAAATACATGTTTAATTTGGCTCTAAGATATCTATGATTTCTGTGAACTTCAATGGGAATTTACATAGATACTTAGATGTGTCCCTAGATCCATATCCAGTGTCTTCATCTTTGGGCTAGTGTACCTCTATCAATGTTTCTATACACATATCCAAATACCTTAACAGAGACTTACATATCCTCAAGTTGGAAAAATGTAGTTGTATAATTTGGTGAATGTTTTCAAATACCTTGGTAGAGATATTTGCATGCATCAAATTGGAGAATATGCACTTGTCAAATTTGGGATAGTATATTTAAATGCCTTTATAGAGGTATTGAAAACCATCAAATTGGATTGTGTATAGTGTGGAAAATTAGAGTGGAAGCAAAGATTGAGGTGTGCACAAGAGGGAGAGAAGAGCTCACAAGTACAAGAACAAGTCTTGCTTATTCAGCTGCTCATAGGTCACTTTCACTCATCAGTTGATGTAGACCCATGGGCTATTTATATAGCCCCAATTGGCTAGGGTTAGGGTTTCCCCTTCCCCTTAGGACCATTCACACTTAGCTACCCTTATCTCCTCCAGCATAAGGAGAGTTCACATGCTTACACTCTCAACACCCCCCCCCTCAATGCCAGGTGGCATTGGATAAAACATGACAAGATGCCCCCCTTTAATCCCAAATGAGATGCCTTTATAAATCAGGCTACAAAAGATGGTTATAGGTAGAGAGTTTACAAGACTCAAAAGAGGCGATCTTTAGTGAATTGGGAGGAAAAGTTAGCCTCCAATTCCTTAGATGGTTCTAGAACACTGGGACACTTATTGGTGATATGCCCAGTCTTTTTGCATTTATTGCACTTCATTTTTTCTGGGTACTTTTTCTAGCAATTACTTACAATATGCCATTTTTTTTAACAAAAAGAGAACTTTGTAGAAACTACATGGACTAACACTTGCTCATGGAAAGTAGATGCTGAAGTGCCTTCATTATGGTTCCTCTTCTCTTCATCCAGACATGACTGGATGGTACTTGCCAAAGTTGGATTAGGGGTATTGGTAAGGGTTGTAACAAGGGTTGGAAAGGCCTTTTTTACAGACTTTAGAAGGATGGCTATTGCAACTTCATCATGAATTGGTGCTTGAATGGAGGCCAATTGTGCCATGAGCCCCTTTATATGTGAAATAAACTTACTTAGGTCTTATCCTTGTTTATAATCCAAGCTAAAACATTCAATCTTTAAGAAAATCTTGGAGTTCTTCCCTATAGCACTAATGTCTCTAAATGCCTTTTTAGTTCTTAGTAGCACCAGCATAAGGACATCAATATTTTTGACATAAGGCACTAGCACTAATGTCTCTAAATGCCTTTTTAGTGCTTAGAAGCACTCATCTCAAGATTGAGATGTTTAGGTATTTACCTTGTCAAGCTTGGTCAGATGCTTGACTCATTACCGATGTTGAGAGTAGGCTTCTCGGTGAGCTTATGATGTCTTTTGAGTGTTGAAGCTATTCAAAAATCAAGAACATGCTTTATAGCATGTGCTTCAGTGATTCAAATCACTATTAATGATTTCCAGATTGAAAAAAGTGGAAAATAGGAAGCTTGAAGCTTCTTGGCTATGGTTGTCAGAAAACCCACAGTTAGGGTTTTGGTTACAGTAGCTAGTAGAAGAGGAATTAGTGCAAACCCTCTTAGGTGAAGATGGTCCACTATAGGGGCTACAATAGCCCTATGATAGTCGAGAATATTGCACTGCTACATATTACTCCATGCTCTGGAACTTCACGCTGCCAAAACTATGCCAATTTTTTAGAACTGAGTAATGTTGCCCTCCACGTCGCCTAATCCCAACATTTAATGCACCATCTTGAAGCAACTTGAGCTAGGAAGAAGATCTCCAAAATGAATTAGGAGCTCAAATGCTCTCCTTTGCTCTCCCTAGGTCCTCCAACAAAGGTGGGTCTAGCTAGCTATGGTGGAAAAGAAGGTGAATGAGAGGGCAAAAGTTCTACTTGTGCACTTAGGTGTGTAAGGAGGCTGAGGGAAGCTAAAGGATCAGAGATGGATCTGATACCATGTGGAAAATTAGAGTGGAAGCAAAGATTGAGGTGTGCACAAGAGGGAGAGAAGAGCTCACAAGTACAAGAACAAGTTTTGCTTATTCAAATTCTCATGAAAGTACAACTTGGGTCACTCTCACTCATCAGTTGATGTAGACCATGGGTTGTTTATATAGCCCCAGTTGGCTAGGGTTAGGGTTTCCCCTTCCCCTTGGGACCATTCACACTCAACTACCCTTATCCCCTCTAGCATAAGGAGAGTTCACATGCATACACTCTCAACATATACCTGTGTGTTGTACCTCTATCAAGGATCTCCTTTATCAAGAAGCACTTCTAAACCTAGGTGCACTATAACTTCCTCCTCCTTTTTTTCTTTTACTCCTCTCTACACATCTTCTCTCTCCCATGCCAAGCCTGTATGAAGATTTTTTCAAAATCTAATGGGTTTTCACCTAGCCCTTTAAAGGGTATCGCCACCAACAAGTCAATAGTATTGGAAAGATAATCATCACTATGTTGTCTCCTATTAACTACCCATCTCCTCTCTAATATAATTGTTGAAATCTGATGGGATTTCACCTAGCTCTATAAAGGGTGTTCTCATTAATAAGTTGATTATAAAGAAGGATACTCTAACTAGAAAATTAATAAAACAGGTTGTTCTTAGAAAATTGGAGATTGCACAAGAGAATGGAAAATCATGGCCATGCCATGGATAAATTTTCATTAATTCATAGCACAAGAAGGTAGCCATGGTTGCTACAAGAAAAAACACTTGGAAGAAAATGTTAGTACTAAGCTAGGATAAGCGGGAAACTTTGTATTTGTCAAATAATTAAAACAATTTTTGCATATATATCTCCAACCTTTTATACTTCCTCCTATCCAATGCTTTTACTTTATTTTCAATGTGTCATTAGATAGGTAAATCCTATAGCTAGGAACTCTTTCCTCTTGCATTTCCATATCTTCATTACTTGCATCCAAGAAAAGTGTTCACCATTGCAATGGTTTGTCCCATATAAACATGCTAATATGGCTTAAAGGAAGCAGCATAATAACCATTGGGATATGGTTGTCCATAGTAGCAAGCATAGTTTTCATCTTGTTACTTGTCAAGAGTAAATGAACTCTCATAAGCATAACCAATATCATGTTTTCCATGATAACCATGTTGTTGTTGTGTAGCTCTTGAGTGCATTTCTACCTATTCTCTATGGTTTGATAAGTGTCAAGAGATTTATAGTGTTAGCTATGCAATTCTTCATTTGTTAGAGCATAGATCTCTTGGCCCCCAACCTCATAAAAATTATACAAGAAAATTAAAATAATAGGTTGTAAAATGCTTAGATAAAGATCTTTTTGATAGAAAGATAGCAAAAGAAGTAGTACCACTACTATCTATAGCACACCATATGGGCATTTCAATTATTAAAACTAATGGATTGCACCCAGAATATGATCAACGAAATGTTTTTTTTAATGGCATTTAATAATTTCTTTCAAAATTGTCTATTTGATTGTGAATATGATATTAAGTTTAAAATATCTCAAGTTTCAAGCATGTAAATTTTGTTTTATTCAAGATTATATTTTGAAGTTTACCATTTATAACTTTTCTACCTTCTCTTCACTCTCTTCTCTCTCTCTCTCTCTCTCTCTCTCTCTCTCTCTCTCTCTCTCTCTCTCTCTCTCTCCCCCTGCTCCCTTCTCCATATTCCCTTCTCTCTATTTCCTTTAGTCTCATCCCTTTTTTTTCCTTCTTTCTACACTCTATGCACTCTCTCTCTCTTTAATTTTCCTCTCCACTAATGCCAGGAGGCATATTCCACGCTGGATTCCATGAGGTTTTGCGGTGGATTACGTAAAATTTTATTACTGGGGCTCATACACAAGCTGGATTCTTTGTGCGAAAAGTCGATGGGAACGCCTATCCTTTTTTAGCGTTTTGTTAATTTAATGTGTAAGTGGGTGATTCCATAGCGGGTGATTTCGCAAAATACATATTTAAATTAATAAATGTTTATGAGTTTAGAGTGCGCACTCGTAATAAATTAAGGTTAGGATTGATTTCTAACCAATTTATTTTTGTAGCTGAAGACTGCTAGGTATTCACTTTTGTCGGTTTAATTGTATTATTTTTCTAACAATTGTGAATGCTTCAGTTGATGTGTAGAGCAAGAAGCGGTGGCAATGGGAAGCATTGGAGGATAGCGTGTATTCAAATTATCATCAATTTTTGATGGGCGTGTACCTTAGGCATGGCGCCTATATTTTGTCGCGCTGATTTATTAAAGCGCTTGATATCTATTTATTATTTTTGTATGCGCATGGGCGCATGATTTAAATACTTGTATTGGACATTGTATTTGGGTACCGTCTGACTTCTTGGGCGCCCAATAGCTTTAATTCTTTAGTGGCACAAAAGCAAACATAAAAGCTAAAGCGTGCTAATTGTAAATTGGGCTATTTCTTGAGCTTGAAGATGAATAATATATAAAATACATGCTTTGTGGAGCGTTCACATAAGACATGGGGGGAGATTGCACCCAATTGGTCTCTTATTCATGTCGTGCAAGATTTCTTCATTGATTTTTGTGCAAAAAGTAGAGTTCTTTTGTTCTTGGGGACCTTCTAACGCTCACTACGCGCACATACGACATCCGATCTATGCACCAGTAGTATCAGAGCAAAGCTGAGATTGAGAGCTTCCAATCACTTACCATAGCTTTTAGCCATAGTTCCTTCATCAAGTCATTGATTACAGATAAGAAATTTTAGCCATAGCTTTTCAAGCTTAAGTAATAAGCTTATAAGCTTAAAAAAGAAGCTTATTAAAAGCTTCATTAGTCGTTTTATTCCGCCTGCGGCGGCAGCATGAACTGGCCGCCGTCGATTTTGGCGAAAAGCTCCTGAGGTCCTCAAAATCACGATTAGTCTTTTACACTAAAGTCTCCAAGTTCTCCAAGTTCCTCAAGTCACTAAAGTCATCAAAGTCATCTTCAGCAACTATCATAAAGGCAGTTCATACTCAACAACACACGACTCAATTTACTACCCTCTGGAAGCCCCTGTTCACACCTATGAAATGACAGAAGCAAATTACATCAATCAATTATCAACACGCAGACTATATGCAGTCTATACGTAAAATTACTTTCTTGAAAGATGATTGTGATATCAAATTTCGCAATTGTAAAGGAGAAATACCATAAAAGCCAACCAATATATACATAAGCCTTGTAAACCCGCCTTTGAGCTATGCTCATCCCGCTAACAAGGTTTCGAGTGTGTGAGGTCTTTTGGAATTTTGTAGGATGACTGAACAAAACATGGATGATCTTATGGCTGAAGGTGATTTACCCAAACCAACAATGGAGCAAAAGTTGGATTTGATTATGATGCAGCTTCAAGAGGAATGAAGAGCATGACAAGCTTTGCAAGTTCAATTGGCCAATCTGCAATGATCTACCACCGACCAAGATGGATCGCAACCTAAAGATCTTATACGACGTAACATCGATGCAACACTTGAAGCCCAATCCATTCGAAAAGACACAAAGATAAGTAAAAGAAATTTCAAATTTTGTACTTTCAATGGATCACACGATGGAAAGACTGTTCTTGCTTTTATCAGTCAATTTGATGAATATTTCCATAAAGAAACATATGCTGAGAAAGAAAAAATTAAATGTATCACTAACCATTTAGTTGACCGAGTATCCTTATGGTGGACTGTGGTCCGCAAAAGCGTTGATTGTCCCACTACTTGGGAGACTTTCCAAAAGAAATTTTTGCAGAATTTCCTTCCTCCCCAATTCCACGAAAAACCAATCAAGCAATGGGATCTTCTACAACAAAGGGATCGTGAACCTATTTCCCAATATACTAGATGTTTCTGGAATGCTCTATTGCAACTACGAATGCTCGAAGATGTACCTGAAGCAACTCATAAACGCAAGTTTATGTCTGGCCTACTTGGATATTTTTATGCGAAAGTCAATATGTTCAAGCCAACAACCCTTGAAGATGCAATTTCCTTGGCCCATGACACTGAAGACAAAATTCACGGACGAGACAAGTGACCACAACAATTTCCAACTAATGGTAACTTTGGTTCCAAACAATTCAATTCAAATTTTTGAAGATTCAATCAAAGTTGTTTTCTTCCATCTTCATTTCGTAAATCTTAGACACAACCACCTGCTTTGCCATCAAGCACAAATCCAAACCCTAAGCCATCTCTACTATCAAATCCCAACATTCCTAAACTTCCTGCCATTACCAATAATGTATCCAAAGCAAAACCCATTGTTTGTTATAAATGTCATCAACCTGGACATCTAGCAGCCAATTGTCAATCCAAAAAGCCATCTATCCATATCAATTATCTGGGAGCAATAGAAGATGAAGAACGTGAGGAAATGCTGGACTTTACGGAAGATGATGATGACATTGGTACTACTTCTGATACTTTGCCAGGTATTCCAACTCCCCATTCTTTATTAACAATGAAATGCTTTGTGCATGGTAAAGAAAAGATTATTTTACATGATGATGGGAGCACACATGACTTTATTTTTGCAAAATTGGTCAAAGAATTGAATTTACATACTGTTTCTACACATTATCGCATCAAGGCTGCATTCTTACATACGAGATATAATGGAACATAGGAGGTTCATAATTTAGAAATTAAAATTGGTGATTATATTGAACAAATATATTTCTTAGTTGTATCTTTGCAGTCTAGTGACATTATCTTAGGAATGCCCTGCCGTCATCAATACAATCCTGATATAGATTATTCTACGCATTCAATTAAAATTTATTTTCAAGGAAAACAAATCACATTGCATGGTATGTATGCTTCCAATAATTTTCCATTGCTTACTCATACTCAGGCTAAACATGCATTACGTAAAAGTAGCAAATCCTATTTAATATGGGTGAATGAAATTCAAGCTAAAGAAAAACAGATGCATCCTAGGCATGCACAATTTCTTGCCCAATTCCAAGATTGTTTTACTACTGATTTACCACCTGGATTACCACCTTCACGACCTGAAGATCATACGATAGATTTAATTCTTGGAACACAACCACCATGTAAAGCACCATATAGACATAACCAAATTGAACAGAAAGAAATTCAAAACCAAATAGAAGAATTGCTTAACAGAGGATTAATTAGACCTAGTAGTTCTCCATTTGGTGTACCTATCTTGTTAGTGAAAAAGAAAAATAATACTTATCGCATGTGTATTGATTATCGTGCCCTAAATAAAATTACTGTTAAGAATAGATATCCGATACCTAGGGTAGATGATCTTATGGATAAGCTACAAGGATCTGCCATATTCAGTAAGATAGATCTTAAATCTGGATATCATCAAGTAAGATTGGACAAATCTGATATATTCAAAACTGCATTTAGAACACAATTTGGACACTATGAATTTTTGGTTATGCCTTTGAGTTTAACTAATGCACCAGCCACATTCAGTCGTATGATGAATCACATATTTCTGAAACATGAGCATTGTGTCATTGTTTTCTTTGATGACATATTAGTTTTCAATAAAAATGAGAATGAGCATTATGAACATTTGTCTTTAGTTTTTAAGTTGTTAAAAGACAATCAATTATATGCTAATCCTAAAATGAGTGAATTCTTCCAAACAGAAATTGAATATCTAGGACATATTATTTCATCAAAATGTATTAAAGTCGACCCTAAAAAGATAGAAGCAATTTTAAATTGGCCAATACCCAAAAATGTGCATGAATTACGTTCTTTTCTAGGTCTTGCTAGCTTTTACAAAAAATTTGTGAGGAATTTCTCATTACTTGCATTACCTTTGACAAAACTCTTAAAGAAGGGTATTGTGTATAATTGGTCTAACAATTAACAAAAGTCCTTTGATTTGCTGAAACATGCTTTAACTCATGCTCCTGTATTACAATTACCTGACTTCAATAGACCATTCTTCTTAGTAGTTACCGACGCTAGTGGATCTGGAATAGGAGCAATCCTTATGCAAGATTCTCATCCCATAGCCTACTCTAGTTGCAAACTCAAACCATCTGAACTTAAATATTCTACCTATGACAAGGAATTGTTAGCCGTAGTACAAGCTTTACGTCAATGGAAACATTATTTAATGGTATCTGAATTCATGATCAAAACTGACCAACAAAGCATTAGACATCTTCTTAGTCAACCACAAATATCTGATCGACACATTAAATGGGCCGCTTTTATTCAAAGTTTTCATCCCCTTATACAATATCAACCTGGAAAAGAGAATGTTGTTGCTGATGCTTTGAGTAGAAGACCGACAATTCAAAACATTTCTGTGATATCATTTGATTCCCTTATTCCTATGAAAGATACTTATTACCAAGATCCTACTTTTCAAGCTGATTGGAATAAACTAGTTGCAAATAATTGGAGTCCTATTGATTCATTGTCTTACACTAATGGATTTATGTTTTATGAAAAAATATTATGTGTGATTGTTCCATTTCGATCATTTGTTTTGCATGAAATTCATTTTCCTCCATATCAAGGTCATAGAGGAATTATATCTACTTTGCGTACATTGATTGAAGATTTTTATTGGCCACACATGGACATTGATGTATCTAATTTTGTATTTGAATGCTTAATTTGTCAACGAGTTAAAAGACACCATGGTAAACAATATGGTTTACTAATGCCATTATCTATTCCATCACGACCATCATGGGAACAGATTTCAATGGATTTTATCACTGGTCTACCTAACACTAAAGCTAATCATGATATGATTTGGACTGTTGTAGACAAGTTCAGCAAACAAGCATATTTTATTCCATGTAAGAAAACTTTAACTGCATCTCAAGCTGCTCAATTGTTTTTTAAAATTGTTTTCACTAATCATGGTTTACCAAAAGTCATTATTTCTTATCGTGATTCTAGATTCTGCAATAATTTTTGGATTACTTTGTGCTAACTTAGGAACAAAGATTGATTTTTCATCTGCATTTCATCCTGAAACAAATGGTCAAACAGAAGCTACTAACAATACTATTTTAGATCTTTTGCGTGCTTACACCATTTCAAAACCACATACATGGCACACGTATCTACATTTACTTCAGTTTGCATATAATAACACACCACATACAGCTACAAAGAAAGCACCATTTGAAATTATTTATGGATATCAATTGCCTACACCTGTTACATCATTATCTAACAAAATTCAAAATGCTGATGATATTGCTAATATGCATGCTACTATTTTTTATGAAGTTAAAGATATGATTGTCAAAGCCCAGAAATCATATACAAAACAAGCAAACAAGAAAAGACAGGCTATGAATTTTAAAGTTGATGATTATGTTTGGTTATGAATTGAAAAATGCAGATTACAAAGTGTAGATAAACACCTCGTTGTCAAATTAGCACCCAGATTTTATGGATCATTCAAGATCATACACAAACTCAATGACAACACATTTAAACTCAAATTACCACAACATTGGAAAATTCACAACACTTTCCATATCAATTTATTACGACCCTTTAGAGGACAACTACCTGTACACCCTGTCTATGAAAACCCTCCTTTGCTAGATGATGAAACTGAAATCCTTGAGCCTGAAACTATTATAGATACTGACTTTATGACCACTAGAACTGGCCGTAGATATTCTAGATATTTGGTCAAGTTTAAAAATCATCTTGTTGAAGAGGCCCAATGAATGCACGCTAGAGACCTAAGTGCTTTCCCCACACTACTAGCTCCACATTGAGCTAATAGAAATTGAGGACAATTGCGATCCCACCCCGGGGGTATGATGCCAGGAGGCATATTCCACGGTGAATTCCCTGAGGTTTTGCAGTGGATTTCGTAAAATTTTATTATTGGGGCTCATACACAAGGTGGATTCTTTGTGCAAAAAGTCGATGGGAATGCCTATTCTTTTCGGGAATTTTGTTAATTTAATGTGTAAGTGGGTGATTTCATAGTGCGTAATTTGTTGAGAATCAGCAATCACACTCACTCAAACAGCCTCTTTGTATGGAGCTTCAGGGTTAAGGATATGTAGGCTAACTTATCCCATATGCACAATGGTTCCTACTGCAGTTTCCTACTTTTCTATAAAGCATTGTACTTGCTTCCTTTTCTTAATGCAATGATAGTACTCTTTTCTTTTCAGTGAAGTGTCAATGTCATTGTCCACATACACAAGATTGTGTTTATGAGTCCAAGTCTCAATCTTGGAACCTAATTCACTTGTGTAACAAACAGTGTCTTTTCCATCATGAGTCCACACTTCTCCTTCCATCCTCCATAGCTTCCGCCTTTGCCATGTTCTAGATCCCGCATTTCTCACATGGTATCAAAGCCCAGTTGGGCATGGCATTGCTTCTCTAGCCTCTCTTGATTCCTCTTAACCTCAATCTAGCTCAATGTCAGCTCATGACTTCATCTCCCAACTCTACTCTCACTGAAGCTTCCATGGCAGCCATAGCCAGCAGCACCCTGTCAGATTGAGCTGCTTATATCTCACTCCACAAGTCAAATCTCTTGGAGCTTCCTTCCGAAAAAGTATTCTCCAACTCACAAAGCTTCCCTATATCACATCAATCCAGGACATTTGACCATCTGGAGCTCAGCATTGTGAAAATTCTCAATCTCTGCTCTATGTCTGCCATAGCCAGATAGGACCTACCTCACTTAGAGCTTCAATAACTTCTCAACCAGGCCACTTCAGCTCTTGATTTCTTCTAGGGAGTTGTTCCTCTCAAGGCGCTTCATGCTGGCACAAAAATCGACTACATTGTTGTGGCCTGACCCCGACATTGCACAAATTTGTCATGGCTGTCGTGAACTGCACTGAATTTGTTCGAGCTGCCTGCGCGTGCCATACTGTCCACGATCTTGACGATTATAATGGGGCTTTGATAGCCCATGAAGTCAGCTTCCTAGGCATGTAAAAATTTTTGAAAATGATCAAGTATAGCTCTTGCAATGTTGAAAAAACCAAGCCCCTGTCTCAGAAACGCTAATTCCACCATAGCCAAAATTTCTCAAGCTTTTTTTCCTCAGTTTTTCTTTCTCCTGACACTCAACCCAAGCCTCTGTCACTCTAATCCATTGACCCATCATCAAATCAAGGAGGGGAAGGACCTGAGAAGATTGAAGAACGACCGAACGATCCCGAATAAGAAGAATCAAGAATCAAGCTCAACATCAACACTGACATAGTGTGTTTTCACACTGTCACTAACTGTGTCTCTTGACACACTGCATTTTGCTCTTCTAGTGATAAAATCTCAGAATTCTGGTGTTGATTTGCTGCTGATCTTGCAACCTCAACATGGGAAAAGACTCTCCAAATGCTCGATTCAAAGGAGTCGGGTTTCACACCTAGCAAACCCGCATCAAGCTCATCTTGATGAAAAAGGGTCTCTGGGCCATCACAAATGGCAAAGAGAAGAAACCTCAGGATGCGGACCTTGCAACTACTTGGCAAAAGAATGATGACAGAGCCCAGGCCATTATCAAACTGGAGTTAGACTACAATTATATCCACCATGTGGATAACTGTGAGACCTCACAGGATACATGGAAAAGACTTGACACCTTGTTCGGTGCACAATCTAAATCATCAAAGTATGGTCTCTTGATTGAGTTCTTCAGGCTCGAAATGAAGTCCAGCACATCACTTGCCACACATCTCAATTACATGGAAGGACTCCTAACCCAACTTGCAGGAATCAACATTAAAATGGATGAATATGTTTGCATCGATGTTCTACTTAAGAGTTTGCCTCCTGAATATAATAATGTATCAACAACTTTAATCAACATGCCAAATCCTGAACTTGTTGATATCCAGGCATCACTGTTAGAAGAAGAAAAGAAACTTAAAAGCAAAGAAGAGCCCAACACTTCAAAGGATGAACAAATGTTATATGTAAACAACATATACAAAGGTAAAAATGAACCGCTCTTCTGTGACTTCTGCAAAAGGACCGGACATACTGAAAAGTTCTGTCATGCTAGGAAGAGGTCCCAAAAGGCCTTCAGTCCTTCTACTCTCATAATTCTGATAGACTGTTTTAACAGCCTTGTACTTCCTTGCCCTAATGCTTTCTGCCATAAGATTTGTAAAACTCCTTATGTAACTTGGCATTACAGTCCCTGTAGCCTTTGGATGTCCACCATGTTATGATACCCACAGTTAGCCTTTTCTGCGACAGTCTCTGGTGTTTTGCCATGTTTGTGGTATGCCCACACTTTGCATGTGGTTCTCATTACAACCTCTACACACTTTGTGCCTTTCTAGTTGTGATTGAGGAGGGGTGTTCAGAATCAGCAATCACACTCACTCAAACACCCTCTTTGTATGGAGCTTCAGGGTCAAGGATATGCAGGCTAACTTATCCCATATGCACAATGGTGCCTACTGCAGTTTCCTACTTTCCTATAAAGCATTGTACTTGCTTCCTTTTCTTAATGCAATGATAGTACTCTTTTCTTTTCAGTGAAGTGTCAATGTCATTGTCCACATACACAAGATTGTGTTTATGAGTCCAAGTCTCAATCTTGGAACCTAATTCACTTGTGTAACAAACAGTGTCTTTTCCATCATGAGTCCACACTTCTCCTTCCATCCTCCATAGCTTCCGCCTTTGCCATGCTCTAGATCCTGCATTTCTCACATGATTCTGCAAAATACATATTTAAATTAATAAACGTTTATGAGTTTAGAGTGTGCACTCGTAATAAATTAAGGTTAGGATTGATTTCTAACCAATTTATTTTTTTAGCTGAAGAGTGCTAGGTATTCACTTTTGTCGGTTTAATTGTATTATTTTTCTAACAATTGTGAATGCTTCAGTTAATGTGTAGAAGGCAAGCAACGGTGGCAGTGGGAAGCATTGGAGGATAGCGTGTATTCAAATTATCATCAATTTTTTATGGGCGCGTACCTTAGGCATGGTGCCTATATTTTGTCGCGCTTATTTACTAAAGCGCTTGATATTTATTTATTATTTTTATATGCGCATGGGCGCACGATTTAAATACTTGTATTGGACATTGTATTTGGGTACTGTCTGACTTCTTGGGTGCCCAATAGCTTTAATTCTTTAGTGGCACAAAAGCAAACAAAAAAGCTAAAGCGTGCTAATTGTAAATTGGGCTATTTCTTGAGCTTGAAGATGAATAATATATAAAATACATGCTTTGTGGAGCGCTGACACAAGGCGTCGGGGGAGATTGCACCCAATTGGTCTCTTGTTCATGTCATGCAAGCTTTCTTCATTGATTTTTGTGCAAAAAGTAGAGTTCTTTTGTTCTTGGGGACCTTCTGACGCTCACTACGCGTGCATGTGGCGTCCGATCTGTACACCATCCACACTCTCTACTCCCTCTCCCTTTTGCACTCCTCTCTCTCTCTCTCTCTCTCTATACTCTGCTCTACTCTACTCTACTGTATTTTACTTTCTCTACTCTATACCCTACATACTCTCTCTTTTCTCCTTATACTTTGTCATTCTAAAATATGGGATATCTTAAAACATAACACAACTATCGAAAGCATTAGAAGTCAAAAAGAAAATACTCTAATATATAATATAAAATTTAACACAAAAAGTGAATAAATATAAACATCTACTTTAACTTAAATTATTAAATTACCTTAAGTAATTTCACTTTTATCTTTGAATGATAGATAATACAACCAAATATCCCATTTGAATTTTCAACTACAAGATTTTTGTCAATCCAAGCTACATGCTCGGATACAAGTACTTGCAATGGCCGGAAGGTTCTTGCATGATATATGAAGACATGTCTTTGATTGAAAGCCTTATGAGATAAAAAACTCTTTTTAACCAAAAAATATTTCAATAAAAATGAATTCAATAAAAATGTAAGAAATATTTGACAATTCCTAAAAATGATGACATATCACTGAATAATACAATTGTATTGTTTGGTAGCCCAACGTGAAATTTAGCCATTATTTGCATGCAAATTGAATGTTGAATAGTGTAAAGGCAAGCTAGTTCATGTCATGAGGTTGTATTAGGGCACGAATGTGATGAAAATGGTGATTACTAACCTAGTTAAGCATAAACAAATTATAAGTGTTGGTAATATGAGTAAGCTTTGAATAATTGGAGCATGATGATGAAATGTTGACCTAATTATATACTAAGATTGTTATTTAAAGCACGAGTTTGGTGTTGATGACTATAACTCCTAACATAGCCTAATTATATTGATGATAGCTCTAGGATTTCCATTCCAAGCTTGCCATGTTGATATATCAAAGCAACTCACTAGGTCCACCATCAACATATAGAGGATGATCCAACACTCACTAGGTCTTCCATCAACACTTCTTGAATCATGAACATCAATAAGCCATTTGACCTCTAGGCCAAATATTTGTATGTGTTGTACTTCTCAAATGATGAAGATGCTTCCAAATGTGTGTGCTCCAAAGCAAATGGTGATGATTAAGTCATACATATATGGTGCTAAGAAGCACTTCATCTCGTCTCTTACTTATATGATCTAATCCAATGTCATATGATTTGCTTTTAAGAATATGGTTACTTCTAAACATTTAAAAAAAAAACCATTCAAAGCACACATGCTAATTACTATTTGTGAAATCATACAACTTGGGTGCAAAAGCCTATTTCATGTAGATTCCTATATGTAGGTTGTATTGCAATGTCATCTTGTCTTAAGAATATGCTTATTCCTACTTATACTAAC
Source organism: Lygodium microphyllum (assembly GCF_053477565.2). Lineage (NCBI taxonomy): Eukaryota > Viridiplantae > Streptophyta > Polypodiopsida > Schizaeales > Lygodiaceae > Lygodium > Lygodium microphyllum. Next base: position 29,907,524 of record NC_141149.1, read on the forward strand.
TATAGTTGACTTCTCATACTCACAACATAGACTTATTGATACTTCCTCTTGTCATTTCAACAATGGACAATCATAGTACCAAAAAAAGAGTAGCTTACTTGATTGCTTTAATGAGGTCAAAAATGATATATTTCTTTTTCCCATTCTAAGGTCACAATTAAGCTTCATAATTGGTCTTGTCACTTCAATGATGGAACATAGTAGTAAAGACAAAAAGTATCTCACTTTTAACTTTTTTGAATGACTTCAATGTAAAAAGTATACAACATACATTTCATGTATAGGCATATGCTTGATATATTAGTGCACATGGATAGGAAAAGGGGCATAAAATGCTTGATTGGAAACCTAGGGTAACACATTGAAACACTTGTCTATTGCTTGGATCAAAATAATAAGTTAGAAATGTCAATTTATTTTTTCTTAAATAAACTACATCAAAACCTCCCTTTTACACATGACATTTCATCTTAATATGCATCATTTTCTTTCTTTTTGGTGCAATATCTTGAGATGGGTATGCATAGCACCAAGTTTGGAGACTAGTTACCGTTTGTTAAATTCATGAAGCTTGCATTCATTTTTTAAATTTAATCCATGCATCATGTTATTTAGAAAGCTAATTCGTAGGGTGATCTTTTTACATAGCTTCCATCGTGATCTTTTGTGAAAGACTATAAAAATGATTTAGGAATATCCGTATGATTATGGGGGACTTATATGATTTAGTTGTATTATTAGATTCAACTATCTTAAGTTATTTTGTATACCTATGAGACACTCAATCTATTAGACAACAAAGAAAGAATATGTAGACTCATAGGCTAGATTGCTAGAAGGAAGTTTCACGTCTATCATATGATAGAAATGAAGGAGGGTATAGGTCATGTTATATAGGGGGTATACCTATGCTATGATATAAATCTATCATACGATACAATCCATGTACAAAAGATTAGAAATAATATGAGATTATATGACTATGCATCCAAATGCATCCTCTAATGTCATTAGATTAAGGTGAAGGGAAGATAGATTTATCCTTCTTTTGTGAATGATATAGGGTGTATTTATAAGGTAGAGGGGGAATTTGGTTTAATGTGATAAGCTTTTGCTCAAAATTAAGTATTTCATTTCTTGTTTTTAAAATTCATTTATCAAAATGTTGGATGTACTTTACTCAAAGAGATTATCATGCATAATAGAGGCCCATTCAACACTTATCGCACTTTAGCAAGCACACAAGTTGACCAAAGCAATCTCAATGAAAATATCATGATTTGTTAATAAGGCCATATGTGAATCTCTATGATTGGTATGATGTAGTTGAGAGCCTTTAGAATGCATAAGTGATGCCAGGAGGCATATTCCACGGTGGATTCCGTGAGGCTTTGCGATGGATTGTGTAAAATTATATTTATTTGCCGGGGCTCGTATACAAGGTGGATTCCTTGTACGAAAAGTTAATGGGGATGCATGTCCTTTTCGGGCGTCATGTTAATTTAATATGCAAGTGGGTGATTCCTTAGCGGGTGATTCCGCAAAATACATATTCAAATTAATGGATGTTTATGAGTTTAGAGTGCACACTCATATTAAATTAAGGTTAGGACAGAGTTCCAACCTATTTATTTATTTTGTAGCTGAAGACTACTAGGTATTCACTTTTTTCGTTTTAATTTTATTATTTTCTAACAATTGTAAATGCTTCAGTTGATGTGTAGAGCAGGTGGTAGTGGTGCTAGAAAGCACTGGGCGATAGCATGTATTCAAGTTATTTAGAAGAAATTGTCATTTTTGATAGGTGCACGTCTTAAGCGTGGCGTCAATATTTATTTTGATGTGCTTATTTATTGAAGCACTTAATATATATTTATTATTTTGTATGCGCATAGATGCACGATCTAAATATTCATTATGGGTCATTGTATTTGGGTATAGCCCGACTCTTGGGGCACCCAACAGCTTTATTCTTTATTTGGAAAAAAGAAAACACAAAATCTACAGTATGTTAATTGTAAATTTGGGCTATTTTTGAGCTTGGAGATCAATAAAATATTAAATACATGCTTTGTGGAGCGCTCACACAAGGCATGGGGGGAGATTGTACCCAATTGGTCTTTTTGCTTCATGTCGTGCAAGTCTATTCTCTTGGATTTTGAGCAAAAAGTAGAGTTCTTTGTTCTTGGGGACCTTTCGACGCTCGCTATGTACGCATATGACATCCGATTTGTGCACCAGTGATATCAGAGCGAAGCTGAGATCGAGGGCTTCCAATCGCTTACCATCTCACGCAAAAGCGAAGCTCCTCGAACAATCGAGCTCTACAGTCAGTCTCATGATAATCCGTCAATACCAACGTGTTCTTGGCGATGAAGAATCCCCTGCTACACAGTTGAATCGCAAGAGACCACTCTTTGGAGATAGAGGACCACCCGGGAAGCTCTCTCATGAAGATGTTCTTTCTCAAAAGACATAGATAAGTAATTTTCTATTAGTTTGGTTAGAAATCTTAATAAGATTTATTAAAAAAGCTTATGCTCATTAATTTAAACGTCTGTCGGGAGTATCTTTTGGACGATGCCAATTTCGTTGACAACATGCCGTCGTCTTGGTCGTTTTGATTCGGGCAAAAAAAAATTTGATTAAGCTTTAAAAGATCAAGCTTAAAACCTTTTAAGATTTTAAGCTTAAACTCTCAAAACTCCAATCTCTCCCATAGCAGGAGTTCACATCCCAAATCGGTTTTTAACTTCTCTATTAGCCCCCTGTTCACACTTGCATTGTGACAGAGACAAATTCCAGCAATCAAATGATCACACGTAGAATATACGGAAGATGTATCTGCTTGAAAGAAGGCTCACATCAATTTTTGTAATCGTGGAGAAGAAAGATTGATAAAAAGCCACTATTTATTAAAAAAAAGCCTTGTAAACCCGACCTTGAGCTACGCTCATCCTACTAACAAGATTTCGAGTGTGTGAGGTTGTTTGAAATTTTGCAGAATTCCTGATCAAAATATAAAAGATTTTATGGCCAAAGGTGATCTATCGAAACCAATGATGCAACAAAAACTAGACTTAATTATGATGCAGCTTCAAGAGGAACGAAGAGCATGTCAAACTTTGCAAGCACAATTGGCTAGTCTTCAACAATCTACTGTTGAGATCAAGATGGACTGCAACTTGAAGATATTATACGATGTACGATCAATGCGACACTTGAAGCACAATCTATTCGGAAAGAAGCCAAGACAAGTAAAAGAAATTTCAAATTTCGTACTTTCAATGGGTTACGCGATGGAAAGACTATACTTGCTTTTATCAGTCAGTTTGATGATTACTTCCATGAAGAACAGTATGCCAAAAAAGACAAAATTAAGTGTGTTACTAATCATTTAGTGGAGATAGCATCACTATGGTGGACTATTGTCCACAAAAGCATTGATTGTCCTACTACTTGGGAGACTTTCTCAAAAGAAATTTTTGCAGAATTTTCTTCCACCCCAATTCCACGAAAAAGTAATCAAATAGTGGAATCTTTTGCAACAAAGAGATCGCAAGCCTATTTCACAATATATCGAGCACTTTTGGAATGCTTTACTACAACTTCGAATGCTCGAAGATGTACCTGATGCAACCCATACGCGCAAGTTTATGTTTGGTTTGCTTGGTCACTTCTATATGGAAGTGAACATGTTCAAGACAACGACTCTTGAGGATGCGATTTCCTTGGCCCATGATGTTGAAGACAAAATTCAAGGACGAGAGAAGCGACCACAACAATTCTCAAACAATGGTAACTTTGGTACAAAGAAATTTAATTCTAACTTTCGAAGATTCAATCAAAACCGCTTTGTTCCATCTTCATTCCGTAAATCTTGGACACAGCCCCCTGCTTTACCATCAAACACAAATCCAAATCCTAAGCCATCTCTTCAGCCAAATCCCAATATTCCTAAACTTTCCGCTATTACCAATAATTTTTCTAAAGACAAATCCATAGTCTGTTATAAATGCCATCAACTTGGACATCTAGTGGTGAATTTTCAATCCAAAAAGCTAACTGTTCACATCAACTATTTGAGAGCGACTGAAGATGAAGACCATGAAAAAATGTCAGATTTCACAGAAGACGATGATGATAACGGCACTACTTCAGATACTTTACCAAGTATACCAAATCCTCATTCTTTATTAACAATGAAATGTCTTGTGCATGGTAAAGAAAAGACTAATTTACACGATGATGGGAGCACATATGATTTTATTTCTGCAAAATTAGTCAAAGAGTTGAATTTACATACTGTTTCCACTCATTGTCGCATCAAGGTTGCATTCTTAGGCACTAGATACAATGGAACACAAGAAGTGCATGACTTAGAAATTAAAATTGGTGATTATATCGAACGTAGAAATTTATTAGTTATGCCTCTGCAATCTAGTGACATTATCTCAGGAATGTCTTGGCGTCATCAGTTTAATCCCGATATAGATTATTCCACGCATTCAATGAAGATTTATTCTCATGGGAAACAAATCACATTGCATGATATGCACACTTTTGATAATTTTCCATTGCTTAGTCATACACATGCTAAACGTGCATTAAGAAAAGGTAGCAAATCCTACTTAATCTAGGTGAATGAAATTGAAGTTAAGGAAAATAAGATGCATCCAAGGCACGCACAATTTCTTTCACAATTTAAAGACTGTTTTGCTACTAACTTACCACCTAGTTTACCATCCACACGTCCTGAAGATCATAAAATTGACTTAATTCTAGGTTCTCAACCACCATGTAAAGCACCTTATCGACATAATCAAATTGAATAGAAAGAAATTCAAACTCAAGTTGAAGAATTGTTAACCCAAGGACTCATTAGGCCTAGTAGTTCTCCATTTGTTGGTGCACCTATCCTATTAGTTAAAAAGAAAAATAACACCTATAGGATGTGCATTGATTATCGTGCCCTAAATAAGATCACTATTAAGAATAAATATTCGATCCCTAGGGTAGACAACCTCATGGATAAACTACAAGGGGCTGCAATATTTAGCAAAATAGATCTTAAATTTGGATACCATTAAGTACGACTGGACACATCTGACATTTTCAAAACTGTATTTAGAACTCAGTTTGGACATTATGAATTCCTTGTTATGCCTTTTGGTTCAATTAATGCACCAGCCACATTGTGTCATTGTTTTCTTTGATGACATATTGGTTTTCAGTAAGAATGAGAATGAGCATTATGAACATTTATCTTTGGTTTTCAAATTATTGAAAGAGAATCAATTATATGCAAACCCTGAAAAGAGTGAATTTTTCCAAACCCAAATTGAATACTTAGGACATATTGTTTCATCTTAAGGTATTAAAGTTTATCATAAAAAGATAGAAGCAATTTTGAATTGGCCGATACCTAAAAATGTGCATGAATTACGTTCTTTCTTAGGTCTTGCTAGCTTTTACAGAAAATTTGTGAGAAAATTTTCATTGCTTGCATTACCTTTGATAAAATTATTAAAGAAAGGTATTGTGTATCATTGGTCTGAAAATCAGCAAAAGTCTTTTGATTTATTGAAACATGCCTTAACACATGCTCCTGTATTGCAACTCCATGACTTTAATAGACCATTTTTCCTAAAGTCACTGATGCTAGTGGATCTGGAATAGGCGGTGTCCTTATGCAAGATTCACATCCCATAGCCTACTCTAGCTGCAAGCTTAAACCCTCTGAACTTAAATATTCTACCTATGATAAGGAATTGCTAGCTGTAGTACAAGCTTTACGTCAATGGAAGCACTATTTAATGGGATCTGAATTCATGATTAAAACTGACCAACAAAGTATCAAACATCTCAGTCAGCCACAAATTTCTAACTAATATATTAAATGGGCTACTTTTATTCAAAGTTTTCATCTACTTATACAGTATCAACCCGGAAAAGAAAATGTTGTTGCCGATGCCTTGAGTAGAAGACCAAATATTCATAATATCTCTGTGATATCTTTTGATGGCGATAGTGTGTATTCAAGTTATTTAGAAGAAATGAACATTTTTTATAGGCGCGCGTCTTAGGTGTGGCGCCAATATTTATTTTGATGCACTTATTTATTGAAGTGCTTGACATATATTTATTATTTTGTATGCGCATGGACACATGATTTAAATATTCATTATTGGTCATTGTATTTGGGCACAACCCAACTCTTGGGATGCCCGACTACTTTATTTTTTATTTGGACAAAAGAAAACACAAGCTAAAGCATGCTAATTGTAAATTTGGGTTATTTTTTAGCTTGGAGATGAATAACATATGAAATACATGCTTTGTGGAGCACTCACACAAGGCATGGGGGGAGATTGTACCCAATTGGTCTTTTTGCTTCATGTCATGCAAGTATTTTCTCTTGGGTTTTGAGCAAAAAGTAGAGTTCTTTGTTCTTAGGGACCTTTCGGTGCTCGTACGTACGCATACGGCATTTGATTTGCACACCAATAAGACAACATCCTCTTCATTTGTTGGATCATTTTCTAAATTCTTCACATAAAAATTAATGACTTACATATTTGAACTAGTTATAATGTAATGGTATTCAATTAGGATGGCCAATTGGAGCCACTCTTTGAAAAGAAATTTTGGATGCTCTGAATGGAACACTACCATAGATATTTCTTTCTCTAAGAAGCAATCAAAATTAATGTAATTACTTTTGAGATTTGGTCATTAAGCATGAGTGGAGACTCAATTTTAGGTATATCATTGTCTTGCATTGGCCTTATAAGGGGGTGTCTGTCCCTCAAGAAATCTCCTTTCAAATGTGTGTGCTTCATAAAATTCAATTCAATGTGTCTTGAATGTTGTTAGGTTAAGGCGAAGGGAAGATGGATTGTAGCTTGTGTTGCAAGAGGAATAGGGTGTCTTTATAGAAATTTCTTAAAGATGGAGAGGGAATTGTTTTAAGTGTGATAACCTTTTTCTACAAATTGAGTATCTAGGATTTTATTACATTGAGCATGAGCTTTTCCAAAAGTAAGGCTATTGTTGTATCCTTCATGACATCATATGTGATGTAGCTAATACGATTTTCATAGCCTTATGCACCTTAGAGATTTTAATGCTTTTGCATTTAATGGTGACTTCCAATATTAGTATCATTTTGTTGAAGCTAAGGGAAAGTTTTGTAGAATCTTATTAGTCGAAAACTTTAATATGTTATTCCACCAACAATTCAAACATGTTATCATTCTACCATCATGTGGAACTCTAAGGTTCAACTATGTTTTATCCTTACACCATCCAAGCTCGTTCTGTACATAATATCACATTATGCCATATGGATCATGTCAACCACCTATCCTCATCTTAGTTAACAATATGCTATCTAGACTCCAAACTTGGGGGTACATTATATGTATACACTCATATCAGGTGCATTCAGGGCCTATTCATAAATACAATTATCAATGTCTTTCACTTACAAAACTAAACCAAGTATTTCATTGCATATGAACACACTCTAATAAGCATATATTTTAGTTTCTATGCATCTTATTTTCTATTTTTTCGTTCATGAAAATGAATCAAATATGAATGCACTTTAGTTTTTGTGCATGTGAACACACCTTAAAGAAACATCAAGAACTAACTCAATTTTTCTTTGTGAAGAAAACAATAATTTTCAACAAAATGAGTTTTTACCCCAATTTAAGTAAGCAACTAAATAATATAACATAAATAATCATTTTTAAAGGAAACATGCATTTTACATTGTTTGGTTTTTCAAACTATGAGAAAAAATTAATAATTACTTAATATATTAAATAATATTTTTCATGATTTTATGATAAATTTAAGAAATTATTAAATAATTTTTTAATAAAATATTTACAAAATTAAAATTTTCTATTTAAATTTTCTAGTTAATTTTCTTAAAAATTAGATATTATTTCAATTATACTTCTAATTTTTAAAAGTTAAAAATAATAAGAAAATAATATAAGGAATACTATTTTTTAGATATAAAATAAGAATAATTTTAATTTTATTATAATTTTCCTAGAAATTTTGACATTAGTATGGTTAATTATCAACAAGAAAGAATAAAATATCACACCTCGTCCACATTAACAACTAGAATTCGGACATCATGGCTACTTGAGAGTCCAACTACATCAAGGTGTCAGCAAGGGGCCATTTGTGGATGAAAAAGATAAGAAAGTGGGATAACGGGATGATGCACAGACAATTTTTAGCTCCTTAATGCAAAGTTTTCTCACCTCTAACTCATGATTATGACTCCTCTCACTCACAAGAGTTGGATTGTTGTGGTTGTGTGTTCAAAATGAGAAGAGGGCCCCTCCTTTATCTAGTTTTAGAGGGAAGGGGGATTTTGTTTTTTATGAAGTTTAGGCAAGAGAGGACTATTTTCCTTTTATTAAAAAATGATTTTTTCTAAATAAGAAAAATATTTAGTTTATTGTCAAAACTTTTACTTATTTTTTAAATAAATTTATGGGGGTTTGTCTTTTCTTATTTTTAAATCGGGGGAGGGAAAGAAGGGGAGTTTCTTTAATTTAAAGAAAAATATTAGGAGAGAGTATTTTTGTTCTTTTATGCTATTTAGGGAGAGGGAGAGAGGGGAGTAAGGGCTTTGTAGGCATACCATGGCATTGCCTACAGAAACACATATATAGGTAGTAGTAGTAACTTTGAGCCTTGCTTGTTTTCCACTCTACATGGGATTCCTTATACCCAGTGGTGAACTCTTACATGTGCAACATCATGAGAATGTAGTCCTAGGATGTAACATTGTTGTATCATTTCTTTCATTGAATAATACAATAGTATACCTTGCTCTTACATATTGTGTTACCTTTTTGTGACATGTTGAGTGAGTGATTGAGTGTAGGTTGAGTGCATTACACTTGGTATCAGAGCAACTCTTGCTCGAAATTGAGAAGTGCTCATGGAAGCAAGAGAGGAGATCGAGTGCTCCAAAGAAATCGCGACATGTAGACTCACATTGTGATGTCCCACGTGTGTCACCCCATGTTGTGTCACCCCACATTGTATCGCTACATGTCCTCAAGAGTCCACCTATAAGAAAACACCTATATAATGTGCGTTCAAAGGATATTTAGAAATACCCTTTCTTTACATGCTATAAGACCTTAAAATGGCGCATTTTACTTTACTAAGCTTATAGTTTTTTTTCGAATTGTAATTATAAAACCCCTTGTGTACATAATCCTATAAATTTTACTAAATATAATACCCTTTCTTTTGAACTCACATGGTATCTTACATATTCTATAAGGTGGATCCCCTGAGCACATGTCATATAAGACCCCTATTGCAATGACCTCGGCATGGCTTACCATCTGAAGGTGTAACATAGCTTCCCTGTGGGAAGGGACAACCCCAAAGCCGAGAGGTGCAGCTCCCCCACAGCACAACACCTCAAGTTGAGGTGTGACTTTCCATAACAACATGGAGGACCATGAAGAGAATGCATCCATCCCACTTGTGGTAGTTGAAGAGAGGAAAAAGAGCTGAGGAAAATAATGGAGAGAAGTCCAAGAAGAGAAAGTCACCGGATTAGAGAGGTAGTTAGAGGGCATGTTAGGCATGTTCTATTCAATTTGGAAGAGCTTGTGGATAAAGGAAGAAGAGGAGAAAAGAATAACAAAATTTGAAGTAGAGCAAGGGTATAGGGACTGGATGAAACAACAAGAGGAGAAGAAGAGACACGGACTACAGGAGGAGATAGATAGATTGGCAAACAAGCTAGCTATGGAAGAAGCATCTAGAAGGTCTCAAGAGATGTAGAAGGACAAAGAGAAAGAATTTGAAGTAGGAGACAAAAAGAAGGACAAGAAGAAAGACAAGAGACAAGGTGCCGATGATGGAGAGGACAGTGAGAGTTTAGGATATGACTATGGAAGGTTTAAGATGCCTTAACCCATCAAGTACAAGGAAGAGAGATGAACTAGTTTTGAAAAAGTGGATCGCAAAGGTAAATAGGTACTTGAAGTATACTAGGATTATTAAAGAGAGAAAGGAAGAAGTGAGAACCATATATCTCAAAGAACAAAGAAGATGTAAATAGTTGGTACCTATTGGAGCAAGATTAAGGCCATACCATCTTCTCATGGGAGGAATTGGAGGAGCTTAAGGATTATTTCGTTCCAAATATGAAAAAATTCAAGGTCAAGGACAAGTGGAGAAACCTCAAATAAGCACAAGAAAAGATGAAGGAATATGTTAGCAAGTATAGCCAATTGATGCCACAACTCCCAAATATGGACACAGATACAAAATTGCATGGATTCCTATTCAGCATGTAGGAGTGGGCTAGAAGAGATGTAGAGAGACAAGGACCAAGAAGTTGGGATGAGGCCATGAGGATGGCTGAAAGACTAGTGGATTTGGAAGGAAGGAGGATTGTCCAAGGAAGCCAAGCAAGATTTAGCACCAATTTTGCCACTAACTCTTGGACTGCAAGAACAAACCCCCCCTCCCCCCTGATACAAAGGACCAACCTCAAAAATTAAAAGTCAGATCTTAGGAGTGACCCTAGCCATGGTACCAAGGGGAGCACTTGGAAGGTGAGGAAACAATCACTACATACCAACTCCAAGAATGTTTTACAGGTTAGCATGTCAAATACATCATGGTGGAGAATCCTAGCCCCAACCTCAAGAGTTAGATATTTCAATTATGGAGGACCACACTACTAGAATAAATGTCCCATGGAAGACAGAGTATCCACAAGGGGATTGAGAGTAATAGCCACAATCATTTATGGAGGAGAGGAGCCACAACCCCCATGCATTCATGAGATTCTCAATGCAAGTAAGGAGAGCCTAGATCACCCAATAGTGGGAACAATGAGTGCCTAACCCCAATGCATGGTAGCACGAGTGTAGTAGCTATGTAGCACCTATGAAGGAAATAGTTAGTAAACATGATCAGTCAATCATGGTGAATACATGAGAGACTCACAATTTCATCATGCCATAGTATATAGCCATTCATCTATTAAAACTTTCCAAGGCCCTAGAAGTATTAATAGTAACTTTTGCACACGGAGAAGCAAAGAAAGTGAAACAAGTGTTTGCAATGCAAGTGGAGTTAGGGAAATGGAAAGCTAGGCTCAATTTTCTACTAACACCTATGGATGACTTTTGAGTCATTTTGGGCCTTGAGTTATATGAGAAGTATGTGATTGTAATATCTGGTAAGCCAGTCAATGAGATGTTGCTTGATATGTAAGGAGAAGGTGTGGAAGTGCCATGTGAAAGAATGCAATTTCCAGGTAGAACACCAATCAAAGTGTAGATGAAGGATAGCAAGACAAAGTCTCTTGCTAAGCCACAAAGCCAGGACCTGGCAACCCAAGAGCTCTAGTTCAACCAACACCACAACCCATCACAAATATTAGGCCTCACATCATGACTTGTAGTGCAAAATAGGTGGAGAAGTCAATGAAGCAAGGAGACATCATGGTGTACTTATGCATGCTTTGACCCGTGGTGAAAGAGGTAGCCAAAGGTCGAAAGCTACAAGTTGGCAATAAAGAAGTAGAAGAAGTACTTAAGGAATATGGAGATGTGATGCCTATAGAACTACCCAAAGGCTTATCCCCCAAAAGAGATGTATACCATAAGATTGAGTTGATCCTAGGGGCCATCCCACCAGCTAGGGCTCCATAGCAAATGAATCACATTGAATTGATGGAACGAAAGAAGCACCTATATGAATTGGAAGAGAAAGGCTTTATCCAACCAAGCAAGTCCCCATTTAGAGCCCTAGTGTTTTTTATCAAGAAGAAAGGTAGAGGACTTAGATCATGCATTGAAAATAGGCTAGTTAACAAGATCACCATCAAGAATAAATACCCAATGCCCTTAGCTGAGAACTTATTAGATAGAATCAATGGAGCAAAATACTTTAGCTACGTAGATCTTAGGTCAAGCTACCATGAAATTGATGTAGCTAAAGAAGATATCCCAAAGATAGCTTTCGTACTAGATATAGAAGCTTCAAGTGGCTAGTCCTAGGATTTGGACTTAGTTTTGGGCTAGGAACATTTTGTGGGTTAATGAATGGAGTATTAGATAGATGTGTTAATCATTATATACATAGATGATCTATTAATCTATAGAAAAAAATTTAGAGGAGCACAAGGAACATTAAGGGTTAGTATTCAAGAAGTTGAGGCATCATAAACTATATGCAAAGCTAGAAAAAATGTGAGTTTGTAGTGAAAGAGTTAGAACTCATAGGGTTCATAATTGGAGAGGAAGGAATCAAAGTAGACCTTAAGTCAAAAGTTGAAGTAATGAAGTAGTGGCCAATCCTAAAAACAATATGAGAAGTTAGATAATTTCTAGGCTTCACTATATTTTGTAGAAGATTTTTAAAGGATTATAGTATAGTCACGACCCCACTATCCAAATTGACCAAAGGAGAAGAAAATTTCACATGGCAGCCTTTGAGTTGATGAAGGAGTGTATGAGCCAAACCCCCATATTCAAAGTGTCTACCTTCACCAAGCCCTTTGAAATCTCAATGGTTGGATTTGATTATGGCATCAATAAAGAGTGTAGATGTAGGATGGTCACCTCATAGCCTAAGAATTCGAGAAATTCATAGATGCATAACCTAATAGAGGAAGTGAAAACTGAGAAAATGCCACATGGCATGTATACATTAAAAGAAGGGATAGAGACTATACACACCCAATAGTGTGGGACTAAAGAAGATCATCTTACATGAGGTATATGATGGGAAACTAGGGAGACACAAAGGTCAAAGAAAGTCTCTAAATGCCTTAAGGAAATAGTTCTTCTAGCCAAACATGAAGTGGTGTAATACTTTTCCAAGCAAGCACACTTTATACCCACAAAGCCACCATTGAATGCCAAGAATGTAGCCTGCAACTACTTCATACATGTATTCAAGTTACATGGGCCACCCTTAGCCATTGTATCAAATAGGGATGGTCACTTCACGAGTGACATTGGAAAGAAATCTTCAAGTCTTTGGAAACACAATTCATATTTTCCTCATCCTTCCACCCAAAAATAGATTGACAAATAGAACAAGTGAACCAAGGAATTTATGAATATCTCAGAAGCTATGCTTGAGTGGACCAAAAAGGTTCAGTCTTGTACCTTGATGTGCTCGAGTTCCACTACATTAGCTCAATAAATAGGTTACACCCCCTTTGAGTTAGCCACTAGGAAAGAAGTCATCACACCATTGGCACTCACCGCAAGAGCTACCAAAGTAGGAGATCATGATATAAAAAACTTCTTAAGGAAATAGAAAGAGAAAAATGTATTAGTTAAGTAGAGTTTGTAAAAGAGAAAAATTTACATGACTAAACACGCCAACAAAATGTGCAAAGGAGTTCTCTTCACTAAGAGAGACATGGTTCCTTGTTAGTTCTAAGCATATCTTCTTACCAAAGAGCATGAACCCCAAGTTCAACAATTGGGACCATATCGGATCATCCAAGTTCTAAACAAGGCCACCTACAACTTGGACTTTCCAGAGAGCATTTCTGTATACAATGTCTTTTATGTATGCCTTTGGCACACGTTATACCTAGATGCCCAATGGGGGTGCCATGTTTGATTTCTTCATTCCAACAGACCCTTCAAAGTAGAAGCAATCCTTCGACGTTAGGAGCACAAGGGTTACTCATAGTATCTTGCCAAGTGGAAAGGCTACCCTCTTAAAGAAGCCACTTGGATTTCAAAAGTGGAGACTTATGAATGTGGCAAAGAGACCTTCATTACCTGGATTGAGAAAAACCCCAACAATACGTTAAATGTACTTTGAGCCATTACCTTGAAGCCTCCACTCCTCAAATAATGCAATTGACTCAAGGGTGGATGGAACCAATATAAAAAAAGAGTCCAGTGGAAAGACACATGCTAGCTCGATAGGAAAGTTATCCTAAGACCGCCAAGTCATAGTGTAGCACACACACACTAGCTTGATACAAAGGGCTATATTAAGACCCTGCTAATGAGTCTCAAAAGACACTAGCTAGCTTGATAGAATGAGCTATGTAAAGACCTTGGTATAAGTCAATAAACACTACCCTTAAATTATCGAGGACAACAATCCATTGTGCAGGGGGGGAGTGTAACGGCTTTGTAGGTATACCATGGTGTTGCCCATCAAAACACATGTATAGGGACTATAGTGATTCTAAGCCATACTTGGTTTTCACTCTACATGTTATTCCCTGTACCTAGTGGTGAACTCTCACATGTGCAGCATTACAAGGGTCTAGTCCTAGGATGTGCCTATGTTGGATTGTTTCTTTCATTGAATAATATAAGAGTAAAACTTTCTCTCACATATCGTGTTACCTTTCTCTGTTGTATTGAGTGAGTGATTGAGTGTTGGTGCATTAGGATGGGTGGGGAAGAGGGGTGTGTCATTCATGTGGGTGGGGTGGCTGGTCTCCTTTCCTTCTCTTTAACCCCCTTTCCTAAGGTTATTAACCTTATTTTTCATTTTTTAAAAAAAACACACACACACACACACACACAACGTTTAAATTATTTAAAACTATTAAAAAACATTGTGAAAATTTTAAGATAATATTGGAATTATTTCAAATCTAATATATGGTCCCTTCTATACCATTTGACTACTAGATGCCAAATTCTTTTCATGGATGGCACATATAAAACATAAGGTAAACACTTGTTTTGACCATCATGCAAGGACAAAGTAACTTTTTCAATATGTGAAATTATATGACACAAATAATCACCCATCTTTATATGATCTAGACTTTGTAAATCGTAGACAACATTTTGGAAACACTTTTTGTATATACATAGAAGTAACAAAAGATTTTCAAGCCCTCTCATTATTAAGGCCACCCAAAGTAGACAAAACCAAATCATCATTACTAGGCATTGCATCAACAGTTGCTAAGGCATATGCAATGCTTCTCACCTTCAAATCATACTCATTTGTAGAGATCTTCTCTTTCTTCAAAGCATTCAATTCTTGCTTGAGTTGAATCTTCCATGCCTTTGTATTTGTTAAAAACATATTCTCAAAGGTTCTTTGAGTTGCATGTGAGTTTCTTACATTTTTGATATACCCAACATAGTGTTATCAATGAATACAAACAATCAACTCATTATGTTTTTATCTTTTGCATTCCATTCTTTCCACACCTTTAATTTTACTACACTCATAGGATCACTGAGCTCTGATTCCTTTTCTTCACTTAAAACAAACTCATAGAGGCCTTTTTCAATAAAAAAGTTCACTGCATGGAACTTTTATGATGGGCAGTTATTCTTGTCTAGCTTCACAATATTTGGATTTCCATTGTTCTCAATCATTATGACATAATTGAGTAAATGGCAATCAAAGCTTCTACAACCCTTCATAAGATGTGCACATCAATAAATCTAGGAGCCTTTTTCACAAATTACTCAATAATATATACAATTTGCAACTCTGTGCAAATAAAACTTATGTTTTCTTCTTGAAAAATACCTCATGTCTTATAGATTTGAAATTTTATAACTTATGCATCTCAAAAAAATCGACACAACCAAAATTATACTATGTCCTAAAACTTATGTTTACAATTCTATTGAGATAAAATAGAGCCTAACTGGCCTTAAATGGTCAAAAACACATAAACAAAGTTCTCAATGGCACTACTTTGATAACATATCATGAATTGCATGGTGGGGGGACTTGGTTGAGCTACTATAATGTATACACACTATACACATGATTGACACAAGAGGAAGCTCACTCAAGAATACAAGAAGACAGATGGATGTGAAAACATTTTCTTGTTGCTTCTCTTCTTTCTTCTACTTCCAATACAATGTACACAAAGTATAGATAAGATACAACATAAAGGAAAGTATCCTACTATGTCAAACAATGCATAAATGGCTATATTAATCAATTGGTACTATAATTATGTTAGCTATAGGTAGGTGCAACTAACCAAATATAATAATTGATAAGTCAATTGCCATTTGAGTATCATAATGCCCATTGATGTGCTAATTTTAGATATGTAGATCCATTTAAATAGGTGGTCCATCATCAATGTCTACATGTTTTGAGTTTGCCATCTCAACATTGTGGAGGAAGGGCTAGGGGTCTAGGAGCAGAGCATCAATGCTACAAGAGGTACCCAACTTGAGGGCCCCTAGGTGATATGATCATGGGTATACTTATTCTACATTAGATCTTTTGCTCTCTTTTATTCCTTTTTTTGTGGCTTTCTTAAAAATGATTTTTTCCTCTCTTATGTTGCTAAAGGGAGTGGCTTCAATGAATTTTGCATACATGCTCTATTCATCATGTAAATTTTGAGGGCCAGCCTTGCTCCTAGGGGTTCTGTCAAAAGAAACATATCCCCCAACAACTTGAGACAATAATCTGGTACAATTGTTGCTCAAACCATTAAACTTTCTAGAGCATATCCATCAACAATTGTGTTTACATTTTAAAAAAAAGTGTAGCTCCAATCCCTCTTCCTTTATTGCTTTCCTTTGGTTTAACAATGTGAAGAGTAGTTGTGCAAGTGCATATACAGAAAAAATCTAGATCGGAGGAATTTGAACAATTTGAAAAAAAATTCTTAAAGGATGGTGCCAAATCTTTTTCTCAAGATTTAAGGTTGTCTTTTTCATTTCTATCATTGATCTTGAAGATAAGGGGGAGTTCATACCTCCCATGCTTTTCAAGGTCATAATTGACTTCATGTCTTTGTGGGTAGGCCCTATAGGTGGGATCTCCTCATTCAAGGAGTAGTATACTACAAAAAGTGACCCATGACTCCATATGTTGATATCTACTACAAGGTTTCTTCTCCATTTTTGTTGAGACTCATAACCTCATATTATCTTCAGCACTTTGGACATAACCTCATATTATCTTTAGCACTTTGGACATAACCTCATATTATCTTCAGCACTTTGGACATAACCTCATATTATCTTTAGCACTTTGGACATAACCTCATATTATCTTCAGCACTTTGGACATAACCTCATATTATCTTCAGCACTTTGTTAAGATTCTTAATTTAAGTCCCTTCACTTTTTACTATCACTTCAAGGAGGGTATTGGCAATACTTTGCTATTGAGTTTGCATAATCCCTTGTATTAGTTTAGTCAATTCTTTTGTGAATTTCTACTTACATTTTGATTGAGATAATTTCATGGCCAAGCTAAGGATGGGGTTTGGATTATTTTCTTCCTATTGGTCCATCATTTACTTTGCCTATTCTAATCCCTTCATTTGCCACTTTGTTAGGACTTCCAATATTGAGTGTTGCTCCTTATAGACTTGAATCAACTTTTCCCTTTGTTGCATTTCATAATCCATATGGTTTTGGAGTAGCTCATAGTTGCGTGATGCCCTTGCCACCTCATTAGCTAGCTCCAAAACTTTTGCATTTCATAATCCATATGGTTTTGGAGTAGCTCATAGTTTTGTGATGCCCTTGCCACCTCATTAGCTAGCTCCAAAACTTTTGTATTTTCCTATTATGCATGGTCTTTGGATTTCTTTACTTCCTCTAGCTCTACCTTTAGCTACTCTTGAAGTTGCATTAGAGTGTCCAACTCCCCTTCTAGTCAAGATTTTTTCCCAATGGCATTTTCATAATGGCTTTTGAGTTGCAAATTTTTTTTCCCTCTCCTCCTCGCATTGCTCTTGTATTCTTTGTACTTCCTTCCTATGCCTCCTCTAGCCTTAACTTCCATCAATCCCTCTTCAGGTTGAAAGTTTCTCCAATTGATTTATGTCAGTATGCCACATGGGTTTGCTTTTCCCTCTCAAGTGTAGGTAGGAATACTTTGCTTTCCTCATCCAATTGATTCCTTTGGTCCTCTAGTTCTTTCAATAGGTCTTCCAATTCCTCTATAGCACTTTGTAAGAGTAGAGGCACAAAGGTTAAGTATCCTTCAATCTAGGTGCCTTACGTGCTCTTTGTTCCAACTTTGCATTTGTGATTATTGACCTTTTAGCATCTATGACTATGATTTTTTTACCTCACTTGAGAGAGAGCTATATTTTGTGCTTCCCAATCTATATATCCTATGTTCTAATCTACTTTTAGGACTATTTTGATTAGTTCATTTTATCTATTTGTTTTCCTATCCTTAGACCATTGCTTTGATTCCACTTGTAAGACATCTCCTCTACAAACCTGGAGGAGTCCTCTAGTAGTTAAGTCCACGCATAACACCGTCCAATCTCCCCTCAAGAAACAATAGACTAAGTTGGACATGGCAATCCTAATTCTACTTCAAAAATGAAGTATGGAATAGTCACTATCTTACAATAATCCAATGCCCACCTGAGAAGGAATAGTTTACAACCAATTAAAGGTGAGAGTAGGCTATCACTGTAGGTACTTCAAAGAGAGTGCATGTATCTTTCAAACTTTGACAGTCATTATGACTAGTACTCAATCATACTCTAGTCTCTAAAATAGTGTTAAGATGATTATGTCCTACCAACTTGGGAGACCATGTTCTAATAACTCTATCTCATAGGAACATTAACCAACTCATTGAGTCCACCTAACTACACATTATCATGTCATGGATTCAGTGTGAAAAAATCTAGAGTGCATCATCATCAAGCTTTCTTGTTTATCTAGAGAGTCAATTCCATATTAGTCATTTGTGTCAGTGTCCATAGTATGGATGGTTCAAAAATACTAGATTTTTAGACAAGTTTAGTCTATTTTTGATATTATTTCTTGTAAATATTCTAAAAAAATATGGAAACTTCTAGAATAGGGTGAGATGCAAAAAGCGTGGCTTTTTAAGCCAGTTTTGGAGATTTCATGCTGCAAAAAGAAGGGCTTCCGAGATCACGTGGCGCACGATTGCAGTTTACAAGTAGAAAATAGCACTTTGAACTAGGAGAAGAAGAAGGAGCAATCTAGGAGAATTCTGAGAAAGTGGCCTGCATTTTTACCCCCCTTTTGGAGCCAATGGAACCATCAGATTTGTAGTCTAAGCAATAGAGAAGAAGCTAGTGTTTGATGCACATTTTTTGTCTACAAGGAAGCTCCAGGAGATCTAATGCTTGGAGATTGCTTTTGTGAGTAGTGCCAAACAAGGAATTTGTTCATCTTCTTAGGTTCTATCAACACATAGTGATTTAATTCATTGAGCTTTGAATTTATCTTGTGTATTCTTTTTCTTCTCTTCTATCTCCTATTCTCTACTTCCTTCTCTCTCTGATCCCTGGTGGATACAACCTTTTGACTAAAACCCCTTCGACATTGGTGAACCCGACATGAAAGGTCGTTGAAAGGAAACACATGATGGGAGAACCTTCAAGGGAAATTTCTAGCGATATTTTGCAGCAGTTAGTGCTAAATATGAACATGCTTATACAAATACAACAACAACAACATGTGATGCATGCTTCTGTTCAAATAGAAACTATTATGATAAATGCTCTCCTAGTAATAGAGCATGAGATAAAATTGTTTAATGACAGGAATGTATCAGCATATTTGCATACCTATGCTGAAAAGATGGAATTCTTTGGGGTGGCTCAACTTGCATGGAGCTAGTATTTTGTTCGGGTCACTGTACATGAGCTAAAAGCCCGAGTTATTGAATTATACATATAGGATGCTGACTGGGTAACTTTCAAGAAGTTACTCAGGGAAGAGTTTTACATTTAAGACACCAATTTGATTACCCACAAGACTTTCTAGGAGTGGGTTTTACAACCCAATAAGGATCTTGTGGCAACAAAGTTATTAAGAGAATATGAAAGTCGATTTGAGCAGTTGGATCTTGCAGAATAGCAAGCTCTTGCAAGTCAAAAAATTGAATTATTTCTACAAGCAGTAGATCTTGAGCTTCAAGAGAAGCTTGATGATTTACTAGAGGATCAAATTCAGAGACATGTCTTAAAACAGAGTGGAGGCATGCTAAGAAAGTTGTTATAGCAGTGGTGAAAAAGCATAGAAAAAGAGAAAGATTACATGTATCTAACTTGCCCATTGTTATGGGTAAAACAATTGATGTATCCAGTAAGCCACCTACTTATGTGGCTAACCCTATGGCTGCACCCATTGTTCCCACTATTAGAGAATATGGATTAAATGAATTGGTCAAAGGCATGCGGGATCTTCAATTGAAGGTCACAAAATTGGATGAGAAAGGACAAGAGGAAAGGGGACGCATAGTAGCCCCTAAACTAGGGAAAAGATGTATGTGGTGTGATAGTTTGCAACATGAAAGGAAGGATTGTGCTACTTATCAGGAGGCCTTGGCACAACATCTCATCTTTTGATAATATGGAAAGAATCATGCATAAGACATGGAATTACCTCTTGCTTTGAATTTTGGAAAGGGAGGTATGCAAAAGTTGTTGGCAAACTTGATTGTTCCAAATGCTTATGTGATTGACATGCTACTACTTTTGGTCTGTAGTTGGATAGAATTCCTGGAAAAGTCCGAAGGTAAAAATATGGACACATGCTTTGCATGCAGTTGAAAAGAGAAAAGTTATTGATAGTGAAATGTCTCATGTAGGGCAAGACATTCGTGTCATAACTAGCTGGGAATCACCAGTAGATGCATCTTCACTGGATGTATATTTACCAAAAGGACAAAACCTAGATGTAATTGTGGAAGAGAAACATAAGAGAGATGAAGATAATGCATGGATATCTAAGAGAGTGACAAGAAGTGTGGATCCTCCTAAATTTGCAAATTGGTCACCTCACGAGCATGTTATAGAAGAGATTGGACAGGATCAAAAATAGGATAGCAAGCAAGAGGGCAAAGAGGTGGGATATAAGTTTCACACTGATATTGAGACAACCATGGATACCTTGGAAGATCATGTAGTGGAAGAGTCAACCAATTGCATCTATAGATTTTCTTAATGCATCTAAAGAGGTTTATGAAGTTCGTGTTTTACTTGATGTAGGGACTAAGAGGAAGATTGGTGAAGTGTTGGATGTGCATGATTTGTAGGATGCAGTTATCATTTATGAGACAATTCATGAGCTCAAGGATATGCCTTTAGCGGATGTTAGATGTAATGCTCCATAGCTGGAAATTGTTTCAGATGCTTTATCAGAGACCTTGATAGGAAATTCAAAGATACTTCAAGATATGGACTGCTTTACTAGTTTTGGTGATGGTCAACATATATTGGATGCAAGTGAGGCTCAGTTTATGTTTGATGTGGTACACAATTGTCAATATAAGTAGATTTCCATGTGCTCGACTTTGCATGCTATGTATTTGTGGATGGGTGCATTAATAGCATGTATATGGAGATTCAACAGCCTCAAGTGTATGATACACACCCAAGGCCTTATGACCCTAGAAACACAATATTAGTGAGTTTGGGAATCTCCCAATTCCCATTTTTTGAATACTAAAAAGGTGGCACTCGGATAAGATGCCCATAAGTTTCTCAAAACCATATGATGTGACCTATAATTGGAAAGTGCTTGAAAAATGAAATCTATTGAGGTATAGAGCGCTTGATTTCGAGTTTTAGTGTTTAAGTTATGACAAATCCAAATATTTGACCATGTGTTCCAAACTTATGGAAAATTCCCATATTCCCCAATATGGTATTTAGAGGGGGTACTAGGTATGGCTCAAGAGTTGTAAAAATGCTGAGTATTTTAATTGACGATCCAAGATGATGCCTCCTTATATACATGATGAGTGACAACTTGACACTATGGGTGTTTGTTGATCCAGCTGGTGCATCAGTAGCACATACTAGAGGATGTGCAAGTTCAGAGGGGGTGGATATCGTGTCACTACTACTCAGACACAGTGTGAAAAACTCTAGAGTGCATCGTCATCTGGATTTCTTATTGATCTAGAGAGTCAATGCCATATTAGCTATTAGTGTTCGTGTCCATAGTATGGATGGTTAAAAAATACTAGATTTTTGGATAAGTTTAGCCTATTTTTGATATTTTGGATATTATTCCTTGTAAATATCCTAAAAAGCTATGGAAACTTCTAGAATAGGATGGCATGCAAAAAGCAAGTGGCTTTTTCAGCTAGTTTTGGAGATTTCATGCAAAAAGAAGGGCTTCCAAAATCATGTGACACACGATCATAGTTTACACACAGAAAACAACACTCCGAACTAGGAGAAGAAGAAGGAGCGATCCCAGAGAATTTTGACTAAGTGTCTTAGGTTTTTACCTCCCTTTTGGAGCCAATGGAACTATCAAATTTGTGGTCTAAGCAGTAGAGAAGGAGCTAGTGTTTGATGCATGTTTTTTTTCTACAAGGGAGCTCTAGGAGATCTAATGCTAGGAGACTGCTTCTAAGTAGTGCCAGACAAGGAATCTGTTCATCTTCTCAGGTTCTATCAATACATAGTGCTTTGATTCATTGAGCTTTGTATTTATCTTGTGTACCTCTTGTCTATTCTTTTTCTTCTATTCTATCTCCTATTCTTACTTCCTTCTCTCTCTAATCCTCGGTGGATACAACATGTTTGATTATTATTGGAGTAGAGGCCTTCCACTTTCCTTGATAGTTATTTAATTAAGGAAGGCATACTACCACACTATGTGACATATAAAAATAGCTTCCTTTCCACAAGAGTGGAAAAAAATTGTTCTACATAGGATGGGAACTTTGAGACCCAGAAGGTCAACCTTTATATGTGATCCTAATCCTTCCACAATCATAGAGAATTTATGATCTTAGAACTATTCTAAGCTTCCCTAAGCCCCAAAAGGAGTATTATAGTATGGGGCACTTACCACTTGGCTCTTTGCCCTCCTATCATTCAAGTGATCTCACAAAACAAAAACCTAGCTCTTATAAGAGCATAAGACTCTCACCTTGAAACATGAGGGGTTTTAGGTAATTTGTAAGATGCTAGGATGTGCTAATGTGGAGATGCCAATAGTCTCTACTACTATAATCACCTTTTTGTCTAATTGACACAATCACATATTTCTATGATAAGATAACCATCACATTTAGAATTCAAACACAATCATAGTACAATAAGAAAACATCACTTTTTTACACTTTATAATGATATCGTGAATGAATTATTTAAAAATAATCATATAAATAAAGTTGATTTCTAGGCTTCTTAAGTTTTTATCAAGTCAATTCTAAGCTATATGATTTTTAGAGCCACAATACCATTTCTATATACCTTTTTAACTATTCTTATGTTTATATTTATATTCTCACTAATATGAGAGTGAACACTACATGATTTGAAGAGAGAAAAATGTAAAATTTTGAGTGGGATTTGAAGTAAAATTATTTAACTATAATTTATCTAAACCTAGTTATCCTCATTTGGCTATTTGTCGTATGGAACCACAACGACTTAGGATTGGTATGTGATCACTACTACATTCGATTGTGGGGCGTGCATGGTCTCCTTAGGTTGTATTTCAGTCTTCGAATGCACCTTGAGCCTAGATTCATTGGTGATAGGTGCACGGCCATCACATGCATGGTCATTCATCTCTTCAAGGCCATTGACAATAGTTTTCAAGACATGCTTTGCTTTTACATGCATGAATTCCGTTCAAGTTCCAAATTACTATTTCTCACAGTAGATTAGTGGTACAACAATAGGTTCAATATTTTAGAAGTCAATTTAGAGTTGTTTTGATACTCAAATCACCTCCCAATACTTATAGGTAAAAATAAGGGTTTAAATAAGTGGCTTATGGGATAGCTAGGTATCAACAGGCTTAAGAAGGGTTGTAACTTTAGTTTCTTGGCTGATGTCAAACAAAAGATTTGTCTTTATGCTTCTAGTATGTTTGAGGATGCTATGATCATTCCAATCCATCTTGTTTTTACCAACTTACACCATTGGAATCCTCAAGATCTCAAGGTCTCGTACCTTGGGGGGTTCATCAACAAACTCGAGGTCTTGTACCTCAAGTAATCCTCATGATCTTGAGGCCTTGTACCTTGAGAAGTTTATCCTAGCTTGAAGCATGGAGAAATGATGATATCGTACCTAAAGGGGAAGGTTTATATAAATGACTAAGGGGAGGGGATATATATATATATATATATTTATTTATTTATTTATATATGCTTTTTTCTATTTCTTTCATTTTACCTACATAAAATGGTCAAATTTGAGTTTTCCTTTGTTAGTGTACCTCCTCTCCAAAAAAGCCAAATTTTTAGATCAAAAGCTAAATTTAAAAAAAAAATCCCTCTCAATTTATTCCCTTGCCATTATTTATTTGCACACAAAGCATGTCCTTCCCTATTTCTTGCAGATTTGGCCTAGGGTGCTCGCGATATTAGATTGATTTTGTAAAATTGTAAGTGATTATATTTTCAAGACAAATGCACCTATGCAACTAGTTTTTCCTAATTTCAACCTTAAGTGAACCATTTTCAAATTGTCCTCTATTTTAATTGTACATGTTAATTTTAGTTAATAATATGTTCCCTATTTCTTGCAAATTTGGCCTCGGGTGCACTCCATATCAAATTGATTTTGTAAAATTGTAGAGTGACTAATTTTTCAAGACCAATGCATCTATGCATGTGGTTTTCCCTAATTTCAAAATTAAGTGAACCATTTTCAGATTGTCGTCTATTGTAATTCTACATTTATATTTAATTAATAATATTGCATTTAACTTTAAATTAAGCATGGTCCCAATACAATAACACCAAATAAATGCAAAATTCGAGCATTTTTTTAAAATTTGAATACCATGGATAGATAAAAGGATGAAAAAATCTAGCACCATTAGAATAACACAATGATATAGACAATGTGGGATTGCAAAGTATCATTTGTTTGCAAAGATGATTGTGCAAAAGAAGGGTTGGGTGGTACCAAAATTCTCTGATTTTGGAGATTTTGAAGAAAGTTCTATGCATAGTCTTAAACAAAGATGAACTAAAAAAAAGAGGGAAATAAATATATATTATAGTTATGCATGCGAATTCCAATTTTGATTTTTATTAAGTGCTTGTTCAGGCCATGATAGCCAAATCCATTGTTCTCCTACCTTGGGCATGCCACTCTCCATCTTTTTCTAGCATGCCTATCTTTTTGTCTCTATTTCCTTCTTCTACTCTTTGATTGGTCTCTCTCCCTCTCTCTCTCTCTCTCTCTCTCTATATATATATATATATATATATATATCACATTTATTTTGCATTTGATAGACCTCTCTTTGGTTCTCTCTATATCTTAGGGGCAATCTGTCTACTAGTCTACAAGTGGTACTCTTTGTTAAATCTTCTATGCATTGAAAGAGCTCTCTCTCTCTCTCTCTCTCTCTCTCTCTCTCTCTCTCTCTCTCTCTCTCTCTCTCTCTTCCCCCAACATGAGGATCCCATCCATGAAATTTGTGAACTCCTCTCCCCCAGTGAAGTTGATTTTGAATATCCTCATCTTTCAAAGTTTTGCATCTTTATAGGAGGATCTACATGTTGAGTATGGCTTGATCCTAGAGGGCAAGCTCCCCCAAGACCTACCTCCGATTGAAGACATTGATTGGCCATCAACCATCAATTGGGGGTGAAAACAAAGAATGAGGTTGTTCCTCAATATGCTTAAAGCAGCATATGTGGATGAATGTTGATTGCTTTATCAAAAAGTATACTAAGCTACCACTAGCAATGGGGACATACCCACCAAATTTGTCAAATGCTTCTTGTATGAGTGAATGCCTTCGCCAAGGGAGAGACCAACAAACCAAGATTGCTTGGTCCTAATTTAGGGCCAATATATTGAGGATTATTAGGAATTTACGAGGGGACTCGATCAAAAAATTGCTAATTGGAGGAGGATGAATGGGCCTACCTATGCAAATAGAATTGTGCCAAAGTCTTGGACATCTTAGGATGGAGGAGATATAAAAAAAAGTTTAGCCAATGTACTCAAATCTTAATATAACTCTAGATAAAAGTTTCATGCATCCACAAATATTATAGGGTTCAAATTCTCTACAACAAAGGGAAAAGAGTCAATTGTAGGAGTAAGACATTTCGGTCTCAATAAAGACATAGTACAAACAAGGTAGAGATGCCATTTTATGCTAGGAGGGAGCACATGGCTACACTAGACAAAGCACTTCATATATGTGTCGTAGAGGCTCAGGACAGAGCTACAAGAATTAAATGCCAACTCAAGCTCTGACAGTCTACATATTGTGTGATTATAAGGAAATATGGAAGCATGAAAGGATAGACTCACCTAGTATGGCATTGACCTCTCAACTATCTCTACAAACAATGAAAAGGCTACCCACTATTAGGTAATAACTGTTACTTTTGTCTAGCTCACTTTTGTAACTTTGAGGACCCAATCATTATATTCTAATTTTCCTATTTATTGAAAATTTGTAATTTTGTAATTTTAAGACTCAAAAGTACTTTTTTATAGATTAAAAGCACTTTCTATAGTATTAGATGTGTAAGAAAAATTATCAAGGTGAAGAGAGCCTCTTACTAGTTTTAAAGTGTTTTTAAATGTCAAAACACTCTCAAAGTGTTTTCTCAACTATGAGAACCACTTTTATGAAATACAAGGGCTTTTAATATTTAAAGAATTGTTTCTAAATATCTCAAAAGTGCTTTGTCACATCCAAAGTATCATTTGATTTTTAAAAAAATCGTAAAGTGTTTTTTGAAATGTTTTTATTGATACAAACACACTTTTGAATTGTTTAATGTGATTTTTCCACTTCAATTTGCTTTGAATCTTAAAGTGCTTTTCAAAACGTTTAGAGTGATCCAAAAGTATTTTTTGAGATCTTTAAAGTGATTTTAATGCTTACATATACTTTGAACCTTAAAATGTTTTTTGAAATGTTATGACAATTCAAAAGTACTTTCTAAAATGTTTACAGTGCTTTTTCAAGTTCAAATTGTATTTGATATATGGTATTTAATTTACAAGAACTATTGAAAATAATTAATTTATGATATTTTATCAATAATGGTATCTTCTTGATTACTCAATATGTCAAATTTTGTAGAGGCCATGATATATTAGGTGTGGTGCTAACCATTACCACCACCTCTCACAAATCCAAGATGCTGCCAAGGCTAATGTTCATTTGGGCGGAATAAGTTTCAGTGCGGATTTTCTCTAGATGCAACCAATATTCTCATATGGAAAATTTAATATATAACTTCCATTATTTGATTCTAACTATTCAACATGTCTAATTTTCAAGGGACTTCTCATTTTTTTGCAAGCAAGAGAAAGAGTTCAAAGAGGAAACAACTACGGCATTAAGATAGGTAACCTTGGGATAGATTGCTGATTGTGAATTTTCTATAGTTGAGTCGTGTATTGGGAAGCAATATTTGAAGAAAATTTAGTAGTTTAATTAGCTCAGCAAACCCCAGAAAGGTGTCTTGGCTTTGCGTTTAGATTAGAGGTTAAAAGTACTAGGCACATTCCATGTAATGAGGATACAAGTAGAACATTAACCCAATTATCAAAACATGCCAGAATGAGCTTCTTCTAGGCAGAAAGGCATTTAATGATGAAAAGTTCTACCCCATTAAAGGTTTTCATTTGGATTCACAACAATGTTGTCCCCAATAGACTATGCATCACTCAATACATCTAGGTGGCATGTATATGTTGGAAGAAGAGTGTCTTTCTTGCACTTCTTGTACAATATCAAACAACAAGGAGTTCAATATGCTTGTTTTTGCATCTTCTCCAATTTCCATCCATACATTGATCACATAATCATGATAGTGCTTGACATCTTATAGAATTTGTGCCAGTGGATGAATATCCATTCACTAAATGCATGGAGCAGGACCTAAGTACGTGTCTACAATCTGAGTGATTTTCTCTATCCACATTACCTACTTGACCTCTCAAACAACCCTATTCACATCATTGTTAAAAACCTTGCCCTCAAGAAAAAAACACAATTTGAAGCACATTTTAGCACACATCCATTTTGTTTTAGTTGTTTATGTGTCAACTCTTGCTGTATCACATCACTTGTACCATCATGCTCTCCCTTTTTGTGTCTTGAGTATAGATAACTCCACAAAATCTCCAGACCATTCATAGTAAAGTATCTTGCCATAAAATAGAATGGGTGCTTTGCCTTGAATTGTGTTGCTCAACCATTTGATCACACCCAATGACATTTCAACTTATACACGATCCTTCAGCCACCTATCATGCAAAAGGAAACAATGCTAAACAAACAATATGCCATGTGTTTTGTCATTAGAGGTATAGAAATGATAAGTCTTTTTCACATCTTCATTGTCATGAACATAACATATAGATACCAATATTGTGACGTGAAGTGTCATTTTAAGAAACATCATTTGGATATGAGAAATGCAATAACATGTATAATTATCTTGTGATTGTTGACAAAGTATGGCTTCAAGCCCTCAAAACATCACAAAGAGATATAGACATAGGGATAGGCTACCTTAAATCTCTTGAAAAGTTGTATGTGCATGCAACAATGCAGAATAATCTTATGCTATATATGTTTTCTAGGAAATAAGAAGTGCTTATGACTAGTTTTCTCCAAGAGGAAGTTATCACTATGATTGAGCCTATTAAAAATAGACTAAAAAGTAGATCAAAATTGGAAAAATAAATTTCAATGAGAAAATTACTTTAAGATTAAAATCACGCAACAACTACTCTCAAAAGTAGAAAAGTGCTTTTGAAATAGAAAAGCTCTTTCATATATAGAAAAGTGCTATTGGATATACAAATTGTACTTTCAAATATAGACAAAGTGCAATTGAATAAAGGGAAAGTGAATAGAAGGAGATTTCAAAAATAAAAAAGTATGTTTAAAAATAGAAAAGTGCTTTCATGAGTTAAAAAAGTACTTTTGAAAGTAAAAAATGTTTTCCAAAATTGAAAATATGGTTTTAAATTTATGCATGCTTCTATAATAGAAAAATACTTTTTGAAATTAAAAAATGTTTTTTGAATTGAAAAAAGGCTTTCTAAAATAGCAACAAATTATTTTGCAAATAGAAATAGAAAGTGTGATGATCCAACCCTTGAAATCCCACATGAGGCACACTCATGACCCCGTCCAGGCTCCCAGAGAGCACTAGACTTGCCCCACTGCATAGCAACATCACCAACTTGACACGACATGGAATGCTCACAACATGACATGGCACGTATAAGAGAACTCAAAGAAGCACACAAGTTTGCACAATGGCCCATCTTGAGGGTAAGAGCACATATTCATAGCAAGGGAGTATGTACAAGGTAAGCCAAAGGCACAGTGAGGAACCATGTCACGGGTGAGGGTAGAGCTATCAATGTGCATCACACATGACTTGACACCATGGGATGAGGGAGCTAGAGAGTGTTTTCTACATGCTAAGTGCTTCTTTTCTACACAATATTATTTCTTTGCATACCATAAAGTGTTTCCAGATAAAGATAATTGCTTTTTTGTGTGTATTTAATATGCAAGGACATGGAAAAAATATTGTTAGAAGAAGAAAATGTGATTTTAAAAAACTCAAACTGTTTGAATGTGAGAAAGTATCTCTTGAAGAAGAGAAAGTGCTTGTGTGGAAGACGAAGTGCTTATGTATACTATAAAAATACTCTAAATCACAATAATGATCAGGGAAGAGAAAGCATTATTAAATACCATGAGTTTACGCATACCCTTTGGTAACCTATGGTGCTTTATAGTGCTCAATAGATCCATCTGACCTTGTAAACACTTTTGCAACCAATAGCTTTCTTACCTTTATGTAAAGGTACCAACTCCCATGTGTCATTATCTATAAGTGTAGTCATTTCTTCATGCATAGTACAATCCCAATACTCATTACTATGGGAGCTCTCGCTCAACCACCAAGACCCACGGACCGCTTATTTCTTCAAGCATTCCAAGTGAGCCCTCATGGCTATCTCTCACCTAGCTGACACGCCGTCAATCCTCTTGAGGCATAGTGAGCTTACCTTGATGCCGAAATGAGTTGCCTTCCCTCTTGCACATGCCAATAGCTCCACGATCCTAGATGCTAGCTCAAGCATCCTCAAGCCTCCTCCTTCTCCAAGCTCCATCCACCATAGCCACACGCATGAGAAAAGAGAAGAGAAGAGAAGAGAAGAGAGGACAAGAGAGAAGAAGGGATGGTGAAGAGCTTCACGCTCTTGATCCCTCACTTCCACACACTCACTCCCTCACACTCACACTCCCTCTCTCAAGAGCACACACACAAGCAAGGAGAAGAGAAGAGAAGAGAGAAGAGAGGAGTCTTGTTAGCCACACACCAAAGAATGAGCTCTCATTCACTTTTTAAACTTTACATACAAAACCCTAAATTCCCATGGGCACCCATCCCTTTTTACATGACCGGCCATTGTGGCAAGGTCCCTTTTTCTAATTCCCTCTTCTTGCTTCATGCCATAAACCTATACCCATCTATTCTTTTACAAATGGCACAAGAGGGAGCCTGGCGCTCTTTTACAAGAGTTTTTAGAGTTTTTTGAGGCACCTTTCATTTAAAATTGCGCTTTTTGCCACAGCTTAGCTTTAGAGGCTGCTTCTATACCTTTGCTCTTTTTCCATCATTTTTTCACTTTTTCCTTCATTCTTTTGCCATCTTGAATTGGCAAATTGGGGTTAACATTACCCCCCTCCGAGATGGGTGTCAGTCCCATGGCACTTCTAGTTGTTTATTGGGAAAGGGTAGGCGATTGGCAAGTTGTTGGTTAGGTGAGGGTAGGGCCACATGTGGACTCAGATGCTTTGGAAGCTTTGGCAATGATGGTTGACGGAGAAGCCAATTAGATGTCAAGTGGATGATGGGGCCTTTGAAGTTGGTGGTTGGCCGCATTCTGTAGTACTTGAAAGGAGAAGGTGCAGTGCTCTACCTAAGGGAAGTGTCTACCTTACTCTGTGGTATATTATGCTTGTGCTGGTGGAAGGAGGAGCTAGGTCTAACCACAAGCAAGCCTGGGTGCTATCCCACACTTGAGGACCCCGTTGGTGTGGTAGGGAGGTGCGGTGTGTGTAGTGTAGGGTGGCAGGTCTAATCATAGGTGAGTGTTACCTCCCTAGGTATGTCCTGCCCTTGATGTGCCCTAAATGTGAAGTGGGAAGTCAAAAAGGGGCTAGGGGGTTAGGAGTGGAGCCGGCCGATTGAAGCCACTAGGCACGCCTAACTTGAGGATCCCTAGGTGCAGTGATTGTGTCATGTGTGGTCGTGGTTGTGTCATGTGAGTCTTTCTTTCCATGTCTTTTTGTGATGTGTTTTCTTGCCCCTTTATTTTTTGAATTATAAAGCCCGGATGACAACAATTTCCAATTTTCATCGTCAGAGTGAGGTGGAGAAGGGGGCTAGATAGATTTACTCAAAAATTGCCAACTCTGGATGTATCCCTTGAGATTCATGTGAACATGGAGTGAAGTGGCGGAGAGGAAGGGGTGGTTACATCGGGTGAACTGGCTATCATCCATATCTTCAAGAAGAGCTAGGCAAAAAGAAGGTAAAAGGCTAGCTCTTATCATCAAGCGTGTCATGGCGCAGCTATCGATGGCATTAGGATCAAAAAAGAGGGGTGGGCAGCCACATTCTTGTGGGGTAGGGTCCTACTTAAGTAAGAGTTTAAGAAGCCTAAGGTAGTTACAGGTGGTTATGAAGGCTGGATCGGGGTAGGAGGAAAAGTCGACAAGGAAGCGGGTCATGGATACATCTAGGTTTTCAAAGGTGAAGGTGAGAGCTTGTTCAAAAGAGGTACAGTTAGGATTATAGATAATAGGGAATTCATAGCGTCCATGGAGGGTAGCATCAAAATCCAATCCTACCTTACGAGGGTATGCCATAAATGTAGGGTTGTTCCTCCCGTCGAGTAAGGTGTTGCAAAAGGCCATCCATATGAGCATGCTAATGTCACACACCTGTCTCCTCCACATGGGCTGGCAATTATAGCCTTGTACAGAATGTGGCACTTCAAAGACCTTACTCTGCCAAAAAGCTGTCGCTTCGGTCCCCAAGAGAGTGGGATTCTTTTCCCTCTCTTCTTGCCATTGCTGGGCTAGTCGGCTTCCAATTGCAATCACTTCCTCCACTACTTTAAGTGGCATGACTCTCCTCAGGCTATTGGGCAGAAGGAAGCTAAAGGAGAAGGGTTTTTTGTCCCTTTCCTGTTGCTCCCAAACTATTAATTCAGCGTGGAAACCTACTGGGAGGTCATGGGGGCATGGTGGTAGGAGTATGGATGGTTGCACGACTGGCTTGGCTCTCACTGATTTCCTGGTTTCTTCCACCAGCTTCTTCCTCCTTTCCCTGAGGGCGGCTTGTCTTTCCGCAGATGTGTCAATTGATGGCCTCTCTTGGGAATGTGGCGAGGGGGGTTGTGGGATAACCTCTTCTTTAAATCTTCTCATATCAATTTGGAGTTCAATTTCATCCCTATGTTGGTCTACTTGCTGTGGTTCCTCTTCAAAGCCTAGTGCATTGACCTCCTGGGGGGTTAGGCCCGCCATCAATAAGTACTTTTGTTGATCATCAAGGCTCAGCCCCATGACATTGGGTTGGGGTGGCATGTGCAGACCTACTTTCAGTGCCCTACGGGCTATGCTTAGTTTCTTCTTTGCCACCTCGAGGGACTTCCCTTACTCTGAGTGGGTGGTATCCATTAGTGTATTCAAGAAGGCTTTCTGTTTAGTGTTGAAGGCTACTTAGACATCATGTGCTCTGCTCTCTACGAGGATTTTCTCTTTTTCCACTAGAGCCAGGCAACACGCCAAGGTCCTCATCCTCCGTTCATTCTATCCCACCCATTCTCGGTTTTCTTCTTCATTTTCTCCATGCCTTCCCCTTGCCTTTGTACCAGAGCTATGAATCTTTGCTCCTGGTCTTTCAACTCTTTGCTCATTCTCTCCTACTCTTTTCTTTCTAAGTTGAGCTTATCAGTCATGGTCTCCATCTCCTTGTGATGTTATTCTTCCTCTTACTTCCTCTCCTCTTTCTTGGTGGCAAAATCCTTCATGCCTTGTTCGATCTGATCAATCTTTGTGCCTAGCTCTTCATGTTGCATGATCAAGAGTTTATACTCCCTCTGCATTTTTACCAACTCCCGATTCTCATCTTCCAGCCACTGCCTCCAGCTTTCCTCCCTGTCATCCTTAGCCTTCATCTCTTGTTTGAGATCAAAGATCTCTTTTTGTTGCATGGCTATTTGTCGGGTCTTCTCAAGCTGAAAAGTAGCTACCAACTCTTTTTCTGCAGCTAACTCGGCCACAAGTATCTTCCTCTCATCTTTAGCTTTCTCTAGCTGAGAGAGCAATTCAGCCACGTATTCGTCGTAGTTAGCTAGTGGTGTCATCGTTGTGTGGATCAGAGTGGTTGAGGCCTCCACTTTCTAGAGTTTTGGATCTTGTTTAGATTCAGCTTCTGTGGCCGTCCTCTTCTGCCCCGTGGCCGTGGTTTCCATGCTCTTTCCTTGGGCTAATTCTTTGTTGATGAAATATTGCATCCATGCCACCAAGTTTGAGACGTCGGTACTAGTGGGGATGCTTGGGGTGAGGGTGGCTACTTTGGTGGTAAGCACTAGGAGGGTTGGGATAGGATGGATGGGGGCTTTACCCTTGCCTTCAGTGACAGCTGGTGGTATGCCCTCTGGCACCTAAGTGCTTGAGCCTGGCCCCTCCTCTCCCTGGGTGGGCACAAAGCTCCTAGGTCATCTGCTCTACTTTGTTGCTCTATAGACTGACGTGTGGCTTCGGCCATGTCTTCCTCCTCCTTCCTTCTCAGCTCCTCTTCTTCATCAGCGACCCTTCTCTCCCTCTCTTCTTCTTCTTTCCTAGATTCTTCCTCCAATTTATCTACTTTTTCTTTTTCTTTCTTCTTCCTCTCTTTGGCCTCCTGTTTTGACACCTTCTTGGCTTTCTTGGCTTCTTCCTTCGACTTTTATGCTTCTTGTTTCTTCTTTTTTTTCTCCCTCTCTTCCGTCTCTTTGAGGGATTCCCTTTTTGCTCTCTCTAAGTCTTCCTTCTCATTTTTGCAGCCTTCACCCTGCTTCTTCTTTTGTGTTGTCCTCTTCTTAGGTTTGTTTGCTTGCTTTTTGCCTAATAGTTCCTTATGTTCTTCCCCTTCTTTGTCACTTTCGGTCCTGTTGCTAGATAACTCTTGGTCCTGGTGAGGGGGCGATCTGTCGAGTGTTTCTCCTTCCTCTGCATCCTCTACCTCTTTTACTGCCTCCTGGATGAGGGTAGTCAAAACACTTCCGTAGCCGATGAAAGAGGCTTTGGATGAGACTTTCTTCCTCTCAGTGCTTTTGGAGGCTGGGGACTCCCTTCCTGCTAGCTTGCTCCCTAAGGCTAGTGCTTTTACTGCTTGGTCTATGGTCTTGTGCACATAGCCATTCCAGTCATCCTCATCTAGGGTGCAAGTTGCCACCACGTTCTCTAGCATAGGCACACTGATCAGGTGCATGAGGGAATTGTACCGTTGGCTGGAGAATAGTACATGCACCAATTTTGCATGCATAAGGGCTTAAGCATCAGGGATATCCTGGATGCTGATGCTGTCATTGGTCAACACCTCTTCCCTCTTCATCTTAAGCAAGTCATAGAGGTCTCTTTTCTGCTTCTTCTCCACCTTAGGCTCTAACCCCAGTGCCTTCTCCACCAAGGCTGGGTTCAAGGATACCCATACCTATTTGGCCTTCTTCCCCATTCCCACTATTACGATTCCACATTCCTGATCTAGGTTGTAAGTTTTGAGAAATTCCACACACTTTGTGTGGTCAGGCTCTTGTGCGAACTTCTTGAGGTACTTAGCGAGGTTGCACTACTCTACAACCCTCTTGGCTGCTTCCTCCTTGGCCACTACTTTCTCGATGTTATGGATGGTTTGAAATTTTAGTTGGTTGTAGGCACGGCAAGATGCCGTACTGGGTCCTCTCCTCTTCCGTGAAGGGGAGTCGGTGTGGGCACGGTCTTGTTGCGACATCTTTCGTTCCTGTCATGAACCATAATTCCCATGAGTGATTTTAAAAATAATAATTTGTTGAAAAGAAAGAATTTATGTTTGTTGAATGACAACATTAAGATCCAATATAGATTCTTCCCTTTATACTTTTTGCCTTTTATTTCAAATCTTTGGTGACATTCCTCCTACATCACCAATTTATAATGTGTTTATGCGTTTGCTTGATCTTGATTGGTTTTAATTTGACTTGCCCCTTTTCTTGATCTTGATTGGTCTTAATTTACTTACCCCCTCCCCTTCCAGATTGAGAAGAATCCTTCCTAGGATTGAAGGTTAGGAGGTTGAGGACATTCAGCATTCAGATATAAGGGTTACTTGCGCATGAGCCAAGCATAGAATTCTGGGTTATACTCCACCTGAGCTTCACGGTCTAGATCAAAGGGTTGGGTTCTTATGTATGTGATGTAAGTGAGGACATCTGTTAGGAAATCGCCGCAATTGACACGACTAGCAATGTGGAGCTCTTCTTTGGTTAGGAGACGATCAAGATATGGGTGTCCTTTGATGTGCTCTTCCATGGGTTGGGCACAAAGAGTGGTTAACACTCTATATGAGGTGGGTTTGGTCATATTCTGATGTCTTGATTGCGCGGCATTGGTCAACATTGGTCATGATTTGACATCCTTCGAGTTCCCACTGCAATCGCAGAGTGTACCAGTTTCGTAAAAATGGAGAGTCAGTGTCAGGTAACACTTTCAACTCCTCGACTTCTTTGTCAATGATGGAAGCAGTCGTGTGCTTATTGTAGGACGTAATAAGGAACTGTTTGATGGCTTGTTCTCTTGATATCTCAGTGCGTATAAATTCGGTAGCAGCTGAGTGAAGTGCTTTGACAAATGCAAATTTGAATGTTGTTAACCCCGAGTCAAGATGGCGAAAAATGAAGGAAAAAGCAGAAAAAGCACGGAAAAAGAGCAAAGACACGCAAGCGACCGCTAAAGCTAAGACGTGACAAAAAGTGTAATTTTAAATGAAAGACGCATCAAAAACTTGGAAAAATCTTGAAAAAGAGCACCAGGTTCCCTCCTGTGCCAATTGTAAAATATTAGACGGGTGTAGGCTAAAGGCATAATGCTAGAAGAGTAAAATGGAAAAAGGACCTTGCCACAATGGTTGGTCATGTAAAAAAGGGGATGGGTGCCCATGGGATTTTAGGGCTTGTATATAAAGTTCAAAAAATGAATGGAAGCTCATTCTTTGGTGTGTGGCTAACAAGAGCTCTTATCTTCTTATCTTCTTCTCTCCTTCTTGCGTGTGTGTGCTCTTGAGAGAGGGAGTGTGAGAGTGTGTGGGAGTGAGGGATCAAGTGGGTGAAGCTCTTCACCATCTCCTCTTCTCTTCTTCTCTTCTCTTCTATTCTCTTCTCTCACGCGCGCAGCTATGGAGGATGGAGCTTGGAGATGGAGGAGGCTTGAGGATGCTTGAGCTAGCATCAAGAATTGTGGAGCTACCGAGGTGTGCAAGGGAGGAGGCTACTCGTATCGGCATCAAGGTAAGCTCAGTACACTCATACGATTGACGGTGCATCGGCTAGGTGAGAGATAGCCATTAGAGCTCGCTTGAAATGCTTGAAGCAATAAGCGGTCCGTGGGTCTTGGCGGTTGAGTGAATGCTCCCTCTACATTTTGGTTCCATTGCCGGGACAAACAAATTCAAGCTTGAGCACTTGTGCGCCTCATATCAAGCATCAAAGTAGGGGATTCATCCCCGAAATGGAGCTTGAGATAGGTAGGAAGTTTGGGTGTTTTTTATCTTCAAAGACAAGGAAGTATTTTGGGACATTTTGTGTGTTTGATGATTGGAAAACATGGAGAAATTTTTTCAGTTTTTTGCTTTCAATTCTTATTGTGTTTAGAGTAGGCTAACATTAGGAAATCACGTCCGAGAGGCATAGGGTTTGCTGCTATAAAACAGGGAGAAAATCAGGGGAAACAAGTGGAAAATGGAGGAAATGTTCATTTGAATGTGTAGGAATCGCAAGGAGAGTGATTGGTAACATCCGAGTAATGTCTAGCAGGGGTATAAGTTCTTGGAGGGCAAGGAAATCCTCATTTGCAACTAGTTGTGAGAGAGAGAGAGAGAGAGAGAGAGAGAGAGGGAACTTGAGCTTGGGTGACCCATTTCAATCGATCAGTGCAAGGAGTTATGTTGCTATCGGCGATCCCTAGGTATATAGATCTCTTCCCCATCACTCCAACATCATTCCTGTTGAATCTTCTAGCTTGTAATAATCAATATCTTAAGATTTTTGACGATTTCATGCTCGAAAGTGCGTTCGGGTCAGCGGGATCGGACATTCGATCTAGTGTCCGATTCTGAGAATCGGACTCTCGAACAACCGTCCGCCGATCGGACCATCCTATCCGATCGGACCAATCAAACCAAATCCGTCCGATTTTGGAAATCGGACCATAGGAAATCGGTCCACCTGTCCGATCGGACGCCTTGTCCGATTGAGGCAATTGGACCCACCCTTGTCCGATTCGTATAATGGGACCCACGGATTAGGACACGTCAGCAATTGGACCACCCACCTGGTCTGATCCGACCACTTGTCCAATTTTCGAAAATCCGACACTTGACCCCTGTCCGCCGACTCTGAGAATCGGACAGCTCAAAATCGGACCCACCTGGTCCGATTCTCAGAATCGGACCACTGGTAAATCGGGTGTCCGATTCTCAAAATCAGACACACCCTTAGGCAGAAAAAAGAAAACATCAAAAACTGACCCCGCGACCGACTGGAAGTGCAACCCGCTCTAGGACAACATAGCGAACACCTTGTAGGCAGTTCCCGACGTAGGAGTCACGACCAAGGGATAGGGGGACAGTGCTGGAGCACTCCCCAGCGACCTGATGCATTGAGAACGGAAATCCAATCATAGGACCTATGATCGACCCCCGAGTGAACAAGAAGAAGTAGCGCAGACCCTAGAATCCACTAGAACAGCCAAGAATTGAGTGACGAAGCTTATCAGGCTCGAGATGAGACAAGAGGGTGTAAGGCATATAGAGATTGTTTGCCGCACTCACATTGAATTCCGCACTTGAAGTACACATAAGAAAGCTGAAAGCTTGATTGACCACAAGTGCACAAAAAACGACACACACTGAGTGATCATAAATTGAGGGTTGTATTCAATAAGTCAAGGAACTCACTCAGATAAAACCACTCAAGGAACCCACTAGCAGGAGAGAACCAAGACATAGACAAACCATCAAAGCGCAGAGTAGGACCAAGCAAGGAGCGCCAACGATGTGGATCTGTCAAGTCTATTCAACCTGATCGACAGCTTAGTGGAGCGCAAGAACTCGACCATGGCGAAAGAGAGCTCAGACCATCGGTCTAATGAGGAGCTCGATTTGAACGTATTTCCAGATGCTATTCAGCAGCTGGTGAGTAGTTACGACGTGCACACCTGGTACGAGCACCGCGGCAAAACATCAGGCGCAATCATCACAGATCTAGAAGATGAGAGAAGGCTAGCCCGTAAAGCATTGTAGAGCATAGCCGAGTACAATAGGGATCAGCAGGCTTGGAGCCAAAGGCAAAGCATGGAGTTGCATGAGGTGCAGCGAGTGCTGAACTTAGTTGGCCGAAACCAAACAGACCATGAGAGAGCACTAGAGGGAGACTTGACGTTGAGTGAGCTTCTCATGAAGCGGCTGCTTGATAATA
Source organism: Lygodium microphyllum (assembly GCF_053477565.2). Lineage (NCBI taxonomy): Eukaryota > Viridiplantae > Streptophyta > Polypodiopsida > Schizaeales > Lygodiaceae > Lygodium > Lygodium microphyllum. The sequence continues at coordinate 29,946,255 of NC_141149.1, forward strand.
CAGTAGCAGAGTAGAGTGCCATTGCACTAGCGACGTCGTTGCTCGCAGGATTAGGGGCAAGCCAAGGCTCAAAGAGCCAGGCCAAAATACCAATTGTTGCCAAGCAACTCGATAAGTACCAACCTCATGATGACCCATACATCTTTGTTGAGCAGTTTGAGCAAGTCTGCGAAGCCAACGGCCTCAATGACCAAACTCAACGCTCGCAAGCATTTGGGCTTTGCCTAGGCGACAAGGGTAGGACGTGGTATACGAGCTTAGATGCTACAGAGCATGCCAATTTCAATAGCCTCAAGGATCTCTTCATTAAGAGATTTGCCGAGCCCAAACACTCCGATAATCTACTAGTACGCTTGATGAACGTCAAGCAGAAAGAGGAGGACATCCGCGACTATGTAACCCATGTGAGGAGCCTCTTCAAGAGAATCCCTATGGGCGAGCGACCGACTGAAAGAGCAGTTTCAGCTATGTTCATCAACGGCATTCGGGACGAGGAGTTATATAAGGCTTTGGCAGGCAATTCGAGCTTGCAGCGAGACGTGATAGCTAGAGTGTTTGAAGAAGCCATCAGAGTCGATGATTAGTTAAAGGAGCGGAACTCGCGAAGCTCAGAGAGAGCGTCAACCTCTAGTGAGCAATCAATCCCATCATCCCAAGATAAGGGGAAAGCCACTAAGACAAACCAAGGCTTGGCTGATGTCAAGATGGAATTAGCCAAGTTGCAAGACATGTTGAGATGACCAACACGCCCGCACGTCCAATGCGTGTACTGTGGCGAAAACCACTTCCTGGCCAAGTGTCAAGACCCTAGGTCAAGACCTTGTGCTAACTGCGGTAGGTTTGGCCATGATGTCATGCATTGTAGATTACCAAGAAGACTTCCGTACTCGCAACCCTACGGCCAGCCTTACCTAGCGAATAGGCTGCAGCCATTCTTCGGAAGGGGAGCCCCATTGGCTCTTCCTGCGCCTAACGATATGAAACCAACCATCCCTAGAATGGACATAAACCCTACAGGCATTCCTAGACTGCCTAGTCCTTATGTGACCCATCCACCAAGCGATGCTCCAGTCCACTATGTGGAGGATCCGAATGAGGAAGAGACCTACGTATACCCTTACGTCTCGCACGATGATGAGGGCAACGCAGTCCTCATGGATTATCAACCCGTGCTGGTGATGGTGTTAGGAAAAGGACGAGGTAGAGGCCTAGGAGGGCAGACGTAGGATCCGGTCACCTGTTGGACTTGTGGTCACCCCGGTCATGTCTCATCATGCTGCCCTGAAAGAGAGTAGCAAAATAGAGACAAGGCTGACCAAATGTGCGCAGAGTGCAGAATCACCCATCTCTTCATAGATTGCCCAAAGCGAAAGCCATCTTCTAGCTCAGCCAACATACCATCTGTCCCATTGGGGTTGTTTGGTGTTGAAAACCTTGATGGGGAGGCCACACCTATCCCATTGCGGGTCATGACCCGAGCCCAAACGAAGCAGGCCGGCATCTCTCTGCCAGGACCTAGCAACCTTGACGCAGCCTCGATAGGGAAGAAAAACCGTAGGCGGAAGAAGAAGAGACCGGAAGCTAAAGTCGCACTAAAGACTAAGAGTGCTACGACTCTGCTTGCTGGAAAGAAGGTTTCAGACGCAGAGGCAGAGACTTTAGCCCCTAAGATGGCCGAAAAGGGAATCGCTAAGGTAGGGGAATACCCGCATCCGAAGCGACAGTTAGAGGCCATAGAAAAGGTGAAGGAATGGATGAAGGAGGCTCAAGAGCATCTCAAGGATGCTGAGCCCATCATAGAGGACAAGATCGATGATCTCTCCAGCGTAAGCACACCAATAGCACTGCCCCAACCTAAGTCGGCAAAAGCAACCATGCCAGAAGCAGTGCCGCTAAGACTAAGCCTTGATGCTATAGAGCCGCAGATCAGTCGGCGCCATTGGCCAGGACAATTTGGGTTAGGGGAAAGACGACGAGTATCCAATGATCTCCTGACCACGCTAGTGACTACCCCTGTAACACTTAGCCTAGGAGATCTGCTTAGGCAGCATCCTACCCTATGGCAAGATCTTAAGTAGTGGGTCAAAGGGTCACGAGAGCAGGTCACGACAGACCCTCAAGACTAAGATGCGGAAACGCAAATACCAAGCTTGACGCTGCACTCTATGCCTAAATCCTTGCACGTCAATGCCTTCTGGGAAGATTCCGAGATGCATGCGGTCTTGCCGATTTTAGCCCTAGGTGACACAATAAGAAAGGAAATCGTAGACATGGGAGCTGGGGTTAGTGTGCTTAGCCACGCAGTGCTTCAGACTTGGGGAAACCCGCCTGTCAAAACTGCTAGGTTTAATGTCACATTAGCAAACAGTATGAAAGTGAAGCCATTCGGGGTACTTAAGAATTGGCCAGTGAAGATCACAGGTGTCCAATTCTCTGTTGACTTTATAGTCATGAAGGGAGTGGACTACAATATCCTATTAGGCCGACCCTAGATGTGCAACGCTAGAGTCATCGAAGATTGGGGTAACGGCTTGATCATCCTTGGCAATAGAACGGATGCCATAAGGATAGAGATGGACACTTGGAAGACCTCACCAGTTGACCTAGATGCCATCTCTGCTATGCTCAAGGGTAACACTCAGGTCAAGAAGTCTTATGGGCCCTTGACCAAGTATATCCCATGCCCAGACGATGAGCGGGATTGGATGCATGCTCTCGCTACAATCAACCTGCCATTTTCAGATCATGAGGCATATGAGCAAGCCATCAAAATGATCGGCAAGTCTAACGAAGCACTCTCTATACCAGTCTGCATGATGGCAGGAAGCCTCCGTGGAAAGCCTAAGCCTGTCACCTTCTAGGTACCATCCAATAAAAGGGAACTCCAGGGGATACTAGAATACCTAACGGACAAGCTAGCTGGCAATCCAGCTGCAAACTTCAAACCACTCTAGGATCTCTTAGAGGAATCCAAGTGGCAATGGACTAGGGTGCATGATTTAAACCTCATGTATAATTGGGCCCTATTTCCTGACCAACGACATGAGACATACCAAACCCTAGGAGACAACGAGCAGTCAGATGACAAAGATTCTAACGACGAATATGAAGACTGCCAATCCTTCAGTGATGAGAGCGAGGGTGAAGTAGATACTGTAGAATACGACACTGAAGGACAAGAAATTGAGCAAATACGAGCAGACTCCAAGCCACAGAAAAGGTAGACCTTTAGGGTAGAGCGAGGAGTCATGCACATGGAATGTGATCGCGCTTGGTTGGAACACGTAGGAGCCATAGACCTTGAGCAAGCAGGCCTAGCCCAACTAGGAATGACATCAGCACTTAGGACTGAATCACCATCTAAACTGAGGCCACCAGGGGAGACCACCTCTTCTAGTGAAGACGAACGGTTTGACTCTGAATAGAAAGGTAGTTTGGATAGTGATCTAGAGATCCCTAGGCTGCCCACGACCAGACATACCAAGGGGGACCTACCTGTCCACCTGAGGCGCAGACGATTAAGTCAGGAAAAGGCAAAGCAACCAAGGGATACACGAACAAAAGAACAACGAAAGTCACAAGACCTCCCTAAACACTTCACAAAATTCAAAAAAGGGGATAGGGTAGTAGTTCTGATAGGTGTCAAACATCAAGGGCAGGTGAGTGAACCAATCGAGGGACCAGCCAAAGTTAAGGAGGTAGACTTAGCCCAGGAAGGGGAAACACCCCGACCAGTATTCATTGCCGATGACTTGGCTGATGAAGAAGAAATGAGTCTTGTTGCTCTCTTACGAGAGTATATAGACGTGTTTGCCTGGTCCTTAGAGGAGCTTAAGGGGGTAGATTTGAGTGTCATGACTCACAACATACCCATGATGCTAGACGCAACGCTGGTCAAGTAGCGACCGTACCCTTTGAATCCAAAACACACTCATGCTGTCAAAGAGGAAACTGACAAGCTGATGAGAGCTGGATTCATTTACGAAATTGAGCACACAGACTGGGTATTGCCCATAGTCATTGTGATGAAGAAGAATGGAAAAATCCGAGTGTGTGTCAATTACAAGAAGGAACGTTGCTATGAAGAGGGACAACTATCCATTGCCGTACACCGAGCACATGCTTAAGAGGGTGGCAGGCAAGGAAGCCTACACTTTTCTGGACGGCTTCTCAGGGTACAACCAGGTGCAAGTGCATCCTATGGACACCGCTTTTGCCACTGAGTGGGGCATCTTTGCATACATGGTCATGCCCTTCACGTTGACCAATGCCCTGCCACTTTCCAACGTCTCATGTGCACCATCTTTAAGGACATGCTTCGCAAGGAGTTAGAAGTCTTTGTTGACGATCTCTATGTCCACTTGACCTGGATCGAACACTTAGACAAACTCTGCGCAGTCTTTGAGTGGTGTTGCTTGTATCGTCTCTCCTTGAACCCCTTAAAGTGCCAGTTTTGGGTTAAGCACGGATGCATCTTAGGGCCCGTGATGTCGAAGAACGGTATTTCTACAGACTTCTCGAAGGTCAGGGTTATTGTTGACCTTCCACCCCCAATTAACTACAAGGGAGTTCAATGCTTCTTAGGCCATATGGGGTACTATCGACGGTTTGTACGGAACTATGCATTGATCGCCAGACCATTATACAAGCTGTTGATCGTCTTCGAATGGACCGAGGCATGCCAACAAGCGTGCGAAGAATTGAAAGAGGCTCTAACAACAGCACCAATTCTACGAGCCCCAAATTGGACCATTACCTTCCATGGGCACATCGACGCTTCTAAGTTTGCCGTGGGGGCAGTGTTGTGCCAACCTGGTGAACACAACTTAGATTATCCAGTGAGCTTTGCTAGCAGACAACTCACTGAGATAGAAATGAACTACTCGACAATAGAAAGAGAGGGATTAGCCATGGTGTTCGCTGCGAAGAAATTCCGGCATTATCTTTTGGCCACACCCTTTACCTTCTTCGTGGACCATCAAGCCTTGCTCTATCTCCTAAACAAACCATGTGCTACATGATGCATAGCTCGATCGCTCCTTCTGCTTCTAGAGTTTGATTTCTCCATGGTAGTACGAAAGGAAAAACAGCATTACATGGCTGATTACATGTCATGCATCCCCACAGGAGAAGTCTATGGACAACGTATCATTGATGAATTACCATATGTCCATCAATTTAACCTATCTAGTGAGAGAGAGTTATTCAAAGCTGATCTAACGCCATATTGGGCGGATGACATGGTCCAAGTGCTTGAGCACGGACTACCTGAGCGACCAATGGAAAAAGCCCAACTTAGGCGATTAATCCTTAAGATCCAGCCCTATCAGCTGATTGCAGGCCAACTCTATAGGCTGGGGCAAGGTGGATTGCTGCGTAGATGCGTATGTGAGCATGAGATGCACGACGTGCTCTCAAAGGCACACAACGGCATTGCGGGAGGACACTTTAGCGGGGACACGACAGCACGAAAGGTGTTGCAGTCTCAATTGTGGTGGCCCACGTTTTTCCGCGATGCATCACCATTCGTCAAGCATTGTGACGAGTGCCAACGGACAAAAGTCCCAATTCATAAGGATCAGATGGAGTTGATATTGAGATATCGAGCTCCACTTGTGATATGCCAGGGTGACCGTTGTGCATTTATGTCACCGACTTGTCAGTTGTAGATGCGGTTGGTACACCGCCCATGAATAATAGCTAGATGACCGCTATCCTTATCTACTCTAGTTCGTGGCTCAGTTAGTATACCACCTTAGTTAGTTGAGTTTTGTTTGAGACCCATATATAGGGTTCTTCTATTTCTTTGTATGAGAGTTCTTTTGGCTTACACAACTAAGAAGAGGAAAACTGTTTTCAACCTCCACCCTTGTGTGTATTCCCCCATTGTGCAAGCAAGAAAGCTATAAGTGAGACTCCTTCCTTCTCTCCCACAATCTTGACATGGTATCAGAGCCTTGTTCGTGGTAAGGAGCTCAAGAAAGCAAGCCAAGCTCACAGTGTTCTGGTAAGAGGAGCAGTGTTGCTTTCATTTTCTGTTTTGGGAGCAGATCTCTGCAGGTAGCACAGCCGAAAAATGCAAGAGTGCATTGTCTTAGGTTGAGACGCCCTTCGCGGTGTAGCAAGAGGGCAATATATACTGTGGGAAAGCCCTTTAGCCCTTGGCGACCCTGTTTTTTTGATTTGAGGCCATTTCGGGGCCTGTTTTGGAGGCGGAAGTTTCTTGCACCCACTCAGGAAAAGGCCCAGTTTTACACTGTGCAGCCACTGTTCTACAGTTCGGTGAAAAGTTACTGTAGAAATTGCATCGTATGCCTGTGCACAGAGACATTGGGAGTTACAAAATCATCCTTGGTTCATGTTTATGCAAAATCGTCACTAGGAAGTGACTGTGTGGTCAAATACCACTTTCGCCAGTTTTGCAGATTTTCCTTTGTGAGGGTGAAGCTGTGTTTTTTTGCAGTGACAGGCTTTTTTGCAGTGTTCTGTAATGGCGTCTGATTCTCTTTCACAGATTGTCACTGAAAAGCTTGACAAGAATAACTTCCAAGCATGGAAGTTTAGAATGACGAATTTCCTTATGGGAAAAGGATATTGGGAATTTGTTGCAGGAAATGAAGAAGAACCAGTTCTTCCTGATGTTCCCAATCAACAGCAAATGCAAGCATTCAAAGCATGGCATGAGAGAGCCAGGAAAGTTATGTAATGGCTGTCTATCAGTATTTTAGACTCTATGATTGTGCATATTCAGGATGCAAATACACCAAAGGAGGCATGGGATGCTTTGTCAAAAATGTATAGCACAAAATTAAATGAATCGATGCCACCTTCGTATTGCTAGCCCTCAGCTATACAATCGCTTGGACTTAGGTCTATTAGAAGAAGCCTTTGCAACGGAAGTGCGCAATATGCATTGCTCTTGGGAGACCTTTGAATTTGCATTTGCAAAAGCTTCTCGCTCTACTACTGAGTTGTTCAATAGCGAGATCTCCAAAGAGCAAGCCATTAAACAACGTCTCATCACATCCTATGATCAGCGAACCACTTCTTCTATCACTGATCAAGAAATCATAGAGTTATCCAAGCTCCGTGATACTGACTCCACGTTTTTGAAGCATTGGTACACTCTTAGGCTGCAATGGGAAGTTGAGGGGTACCGCATAATGACCAACGCTGAGTAGCGCCGCGCAATCAAAATAGCAGAGTACAATCCCACTTACATCTCCCCAACCTCGTATCGAGTATTAACCACTCTGCGTGGCCGACCCATGGAAGAGCACATCAAGGGGCATCCCTACCTTGACGGCCTCTTAACAGAGGAAGAACTCCACATTGCTAGTCGCATCGATTCTGGCGATCTCCTAACTGATGTTCTGACATACATCATGCACATGGGTATCCGTCCATTCAAATTAGACTGTGAAGCTCAGCTAGAGTACAATCCCAACTTCTATGCTTGGCTCCTGTGCAAATAGACCGACGCTCTGTATGCTGAATGCCCTTGTCCTCTCAACCTCCAATCTTAGGACGGATTCTTCTCGTTCCAAAGGGGGAGGGGGTAAGGTGGAATTTAAAAAGTGAACCAAGTATGAAATGTCAATAAAAGTTGAAATGCAATGGTAAAATGTAATGGTAAAAGTCTGAAAAGAAAAGTTAAGGCTATACTCAAAATATTTCAGATCAATAAAATCTGCTACGCTTTTCTTCTTTCAACAAGTTACTTGTCAAAAAGCACTAATAGTGGAAATGGATGAACTTGCAGGCATCTATCATGGCAAGCCAGGACAAGGCTGGCAAGCTCCCCTTCTCGAAGGAGGAGCAAGCGAAGTACGGGCTCACGGCAGAGGAGCAAGCGAAGTACGGGCTAACCATGGAGACTAGAGCCTTTAGCCAATTGAAGTTCCATCACATCTTCAACCTTGAAGATGTGGCCATCGAAGAGCCGGTAGTGCACCAGATTATAGACTAGTGCCATCTGCAGAAATACCTAGAAGCAGTGGGCTAGAGGGTGGACTACACCTAGTGCGCCGACTTTTTGCGCACCTTTAACAGAAACAGAGGCACCATCACGGTGCGCGAGAATGAAGCCACCCGGCAAGTACAGATTGAGCTGACCCTAGAATTGGTGGAGAGGGCACTGGGGCTGCCAACTAAAGTGGAAAGAAAGCCGAAGAGGGACGTCTACGCCATGTTGGGAATGGACAAGGTGAAGGTCCATACCAATGATGGGATTAGCTTGGTAGACATACCAAACCCAGATATCCAAATGCAAGCAAAAATGGTGCACACTTTGTTCTCGAGCCAGAGGTACAACACCATAATGAGCCGGATCAACATGCCTCTGCTCGATAGCATTGTGGCACAATCACACTGGACGAGGTAAACCTGAACGGGTTTGTGAGGAGAACCATAGAGGCTTCAGCTAAGGCTCTAGCAACGGGAGGAAGAGCGGCTGGAGGAGAATCCCCATCATCCAGATCAAAAAGCAAGGTATCGTCCTCCAAGGCCTCAACCATAGGGTTTGGAGGTGTCCTTACTGCCATAATTCGAGAAGCACTAGGGCAAGGACGGGAAAAAGAAGATAAGAAGGGAGACGAAGAAGGAAGTGACGAGTCACCGTCACAGCCCCCACCTCAGAATTCAATTTCAAAATGGGGCCTCAAGAGGAGGAGTTGGTCCATCCACCCCCTTCGCCACCACCAGAAGACCAGCCGCCCACTGACCCATCCACAGAGAGAGTAGCCGCTCAAGAAGAAAGGCAGAGGAAGCTTATTAAAGAGGTCAGGGCTAGACAGAGGGCTCGGCCAGTGATAGCGGTTGCGGTGCCAATTTCGGCCATCCTAGAAGAGTGCCCTACACGCTTCCAAGCAGACATCACTGCCTGGGAGCAGCAGGAGCTGAATAGACAAGCCTATGACTTTGCTTTCAGCTTCCCCACGAACTTAAGAAGAGTTTTACCCATTAAAGTGGTGGATGAAGTCATAGGTGTCGTTGGAAGGCTAAGAGATAGGTGGTTTGATGAATATGGCCACTTGGATGACCTTTTGCAATGCACTCCCCTCCGAGCGTAATGATCCCACTCACATGCCGTACCCTCAGAGGATTGGAGTTAATTTTGACCCAAGTGCCCATGGAAGGTATGGTTTCCCAATCATCTACAACCCTAATTGTACAAATTACGAGGATGCTCCTACCTTCACCCCTAGCAATCTATGTAATGCCATTGTACACTTCCTAGACACATTCTCCTCTTTCCCTGACCCAACATTTATCACCAGTTGTAATTACCTTCACCTACTTAGAATTCTCCTTAGGATAGATCCCACTCCACAAGAGCGCAACTTGCCCCCTCTCTTCTTCGATCCTAACATGATTGATAGCTGTGCCATGGCCCGTCTCATGATGCGAGCCACTCTCCTACCCTCGTTTTGCCTAGCCCTTTTAGAGGATATGAGCGATAGCCAATTTTCAACTTGTAATCA